>NC_140990.1:35276570-35317387 GCF_052327205.1 Somniosus microcephalus | reverse complement strand
GGATGGGGAGTGGAGAGCAGGAATGGGGAGTAGAGAGCGGGGATGGTGAGTAGAGAGCGGGGATAGGGATTAGAGAGCGGGGATGGGGATTAGAGAGCGGGGATGGGGAGTAGAGAGCGTGGATGGGGAGTAGAGAGCGGGGATGGGTAGCAGAGAGCGGGGATGGGGAGTAGAGAGCGGGGATGTGGAGTAGAGAGCGGGGATGGGGAGTAGAGAGCGGGGATGGGGAGTAGAGAGCGGGGATGGGGAGTAGAGAGCGGGGATGGGGAGTAGAGAGCGGGGATGGGGAGTATAGAGAGCGGGGATGGGGAGTAGAGAGCGGGGATGGGGAGTAGAGAGCGGGGATGGGGAGTAGAGAGCGTGGATGGGGAGTAGAGAGCGGGGATTGGGAGTAGAGAGCGGGGATGGGGAGTAGAGAGCAGGGATGGGGAATAGAGTGCGGGGATGGGGAGTAGAGAGCGGGATGGGGAGTAGAGAGCGGGGATGGGGAGTAGAGAGCGGGGATGGGGAATAGAGAGCTGGGATGGGGAGTAGAGTGCGGGGATGGGGAGTAGAGAGCGGGGATGGGGAGTAGAGAGCGGGGATGGGGAGTATAGAGCGGGGATGGGGAGTAGAGAGCGGGGATGGGGAGTAGAGTGCGGGGATGGGGAGTAGAGAGCGGGGATGGGGAGTATAGTGCGGGGATGGGGAGTAGAGAGCGGGGATGGGGAGTATAGAGCGGGGATGGGGAGTAGAGAGCGGGGATGGGGAGTAGAGAGCGGGGATGGGGAGTAGAGAGCGGGGATGGGGAGTGGGGAGCGGGGATGGGGAGTAGAGAGCGAGGATGGGGAGTAGAGGGCGGGGATGGGGAGTAGAGAGCGGGGATGGGGAGTAGAGGGCGGGGATGGGGAGTATAGAGCGGGGATGGGGAGTGGAGAGCGGGGATGGGGAGTTGAGGGCGGGGATGGGGAGTATAGAGCGGGGATGGGGTGTAGAGAGCGAGGATGGGGAGTAGAGAGCGAGGATGGGGAGTAGAGAGCGGGGATGGGGTGTAGAGAGCGGGGGTGGGGAGTAGAGGGCGGGGATGGGGAGTAGAGAGCGGGGAAGGGGATTAGAGAGCGGGGATGGGGAGTGGAGAGCGGGGATGGAGAGTAGAGAGCGAGGATGGGGAGTAGAGAGCAGGGATGGGGAGTAGAGAGCCGGGATGGGGAGTAGAGAGCGGGGATGGGGAGTAGAGAGCGGGCATGGAGAGTAGAGAGCGGGGATGGGGAGCAGAGAGCGGGGATGGGGAGTAGAGAGAGGGGATGGGGAGTAGAGAGCGGGGATGGGGAGCAGAGAGCGGGGATGGGGAGTAGAGAGCGGGGATGTGGAGTAGAGAGCGGGGATGGGGAGTAGAGAGCGGGGATGGGGAGTAGAGAGCGGGGATGGGGAGTAGAGAGCGGGCATGGTGAGTAGAGAGCGGGGATGGGGAGTAGAGAGCGGGGATGGGGAGTAGAGAGCGGGGATGGGGAGTAGAGAGCGGGGATGGGGAGTAGAGAGCGGGGATGGGGAGTAGAGAGCGGGGATGGGGAGTAGAGAGCGGGGATGGGGAGTAGAGGGCGGGGATGGGGAGTAGAGAGCGGGGATGGGGAATAGAGTGCGGGGATGGGGAGTAGAGAGCAGGGATGGGGAGTAGAGAGCGGGGATTGGGAGTAGAGAGCGGGGATGGGGAGTAGACAGCCGGGATGGGGAGCAGAGAGCGGGGATGGGGAGTAGAGAGCGGGGATGTGGAGTAGAGAGCAGGGATGGGGAGTAGAGAGCGGGGATGGGGAGCAGAGAGCGGGGATGTGGAGTAGAGAGCGGGAATGTGGAGTAGAGAGCGGGGATGGGGAGTAGAGAGCCAGGATGGGGAGTAGAGAGCGGGGATGGGGAGTAGAGAGCGGGGATTGGGAGTAGAGAGCGGGGATGGGGAGTAGAGAGCGGGGATGGGGAATAGAGTGCGGGGATGGGGAGTAGAGAGCGGGGATGGGGAGTAGAGAGCAGGGATGGGGAGTAGAGAGCGGGGATGGGGAGTAGAGTGCGGGGATGGGGAATAGAGAGCGGGGATGGGGATTAGAGTGCGGGGATGGGGAGCAGAGAGCGGGGATGGGGAGCGGAGAGCGGGGATGGGGAGTGGAGAGCGGGGATGGGGAGTAGAGAGCGGGGATGGGGAGTAGAGAGCGGGGATGGGGAGTGGAGAGTGGGGATGGGGAGTAGAGGGCGGGGATGGGGAGTAGAGAGCGGGGATGGGGAGTAGAGGGCGGGGATGGGGAGTATAGAGCGGGGATGGGGAGTATAGAGCGGGGATGGGGAGTGGAGAGTGGGGATGGGGAGTAGAGGGCGGGGATGGGGTGCAGAGAGCGGGGATGGGGTGTAGAGAGCGGGGATGGGGAGTAGAGAGCGAGGATGGGGAGTAGAGAGTGGGGATGGAGTGTAGAGAGCGGGGGTCGGGAGTAGAGGGCGGGGATGGGGAGTAGAGAGCGGGGATGGGGATTAGAGAGCAGGGATGGGGAGTGGAGAGCGGGGATGGTGAGTAGAGACTAAGGATGGGGAGTAGAGAGCAGGGATGGGGAGCAGAGAGCCGGGATGGGGAGTAGAGAGCGGGGATGGGGAGCAGAGAGCGGGCATGGAGAGTAGAGAGCGGGGATGGGGAGTAGAGAGCAGGGATGGGGAGTAGAGAGCGGGGATGGGGAGTAGAGAGCGGGGATGGGGAGTAGAGAGCGGGGATGGGGAGTAGAGAGCGGGGATGGGGAGTAGAGAGCGGGGATGTGGAGTAGAGAGTGGGGATGTGGAGTAGAGAGCGGGCATGGAGAGTAGAGACCGGGGATGGGGAGTAGAGAGCGGGGATGGGGAGTAGAGAGCGGGGATGGGGAGTAGAGAGCGGGGATGGGGAGTAGAGAGCGGGGATGGGGAGTAGAGAGCGGGGATGGGGAATAGAGTGCGGGGATGGGGAGTAGAGAGCGGGGATGGGGAGTAGAGAGCGGGGATTGGGAGTAGAGAGCGGGGATGGGGAGTAGAGAGCCGGGATGGGGAGTAGAGAGCGGGGATGGGGATTAGAGAGCGGGGATTGGGAGTAGAGAGCGGGGATGGGGAGTAGAGAGCTGGGATGGGGAGTAGAGAGCGAGGATGGGGAGTAGAGAGCGGGGATGGGGAGTAGAGAGTGGGGATGGGGAGTAGAGAGCCGGGATGGGGAGTAGAGAGCGGGGATGGGGAGTAGAGAGCAGGGATGGGGAGTAGGGAGCAGGAATGGGGAGTAGAAAGCAGGGATGGTGAGTAGAGAGCGGGGATGGGGAGTATAGAGCGGGGATTTGGAGTAGAGAGCGGGGATGTGGAGTAGAGAGCGGGGATGGGGATTAGAGAGCGGGGATGGGGAGTGGAGAGCGGGGATGGGGAGTAGAGAGCGGGGATGGTGAGTAGAGAGCGGGGATGGGGATTAGAGAGCGGGGATGGGGAGTAGAGAGCGTGGATGGGGAGTAGAGAGAGGGGATGGGGAGTAGAGAGCGGGGATGGGGAGTAGAGTGCGGGGATGGGGAGTAGAGAGCGGGGATGGGGAGTAGAGAGCGGGGATGGGGAGGAGAGAGCGGGGATGGGGAGTAGAGTGCGGGGATTGGGAGTAGCGAGCGGGGATGGGGAGTAGAGAGCGGGGATGGGGAATAGAGTGCGGGGATGGGGAGTAGAGAGCGGGGATGGGGAGTAGAGAGCAGGGATGGGGAGTAGAGTGCGGGGATGGGGAGTAGAGAGCGGGAATGGGGAGTAGAGAGCGGGGGTGGGGAGTAGAAAGCGGGGATGGGGAGTATAGTGCGGGGATGGGGAGTAGAGAGCGGGGATGGGGAGTAGAGAGCGGGGATGGGGAGTAGAGAGCGGGGATGGGGAATAGAGTGCGGGGATGGGGAGTAGAGAGCGGGGATGGGGAGTAGAGGGCGGTGATGGGGAGTAGAGAGCGGGGATGGGGAGTAGAGAGCGGGGATGGGGAGTAGAGAGCGGGGATGGGGAGTAGAGAGCGGGGATGGGGAGTAGAGAGCGGGGATGGGGAGTAGAGAGCGGGGATGGGGAGTAGAGAGCGGGGATGGGGAGTAGAGTGCGGGGATGGGGAGAAGAGAGCGGGGATGGGGAGCAGAGAGCGGGGATGGGGATTAGAGAGCGGGGATGGGGAGTAGAGAGCGGGGATGGGGAGTAGAGAGCGGGGATGGGGATTAGAGTGCGGGGATGGGGAGTAGAGAGCGGGGATGGTGAGCAGAGAGCGGGGATGGGGAGTAGAGGGCGGGGATGGGGAGTAGAGAGCGGGGAAGGGGAGTAGAGAGCGGGGATGGGGAGTAGAGTGCGGGGATGGGGAGTTGAGAGCGGGGATGGAGAGCAGAGATCGGGGATGGGGAGTAAGAGAGCAGGGATGGGGAGTAGAGAGCGATGATGGGGAGTAGAGAGCGGGGATGGGGAGTAGAGGGCGGGGATGGGGAGTAGAGAGCGGGGATGGGGAGTAGAGAGCGATGATGGGGAGTAGAGAGCGGGGATGGGGAGTAGATAGGGGGGATGGGGAGTAGAGAGCGGGGATGGGGTGTAGAGAGCGGGGATGGGGAGTAGAGAGCGGGGATGGGGAGTGGAGGGCGGGGATGGGGAGTAGAGAGCGGGGATGGGGAGCAGAGAGCGGGGATGGGGTGTAGAGAGCGGGGATGGGGAGTAGAGAGCAGGGATGGGGAGCAGAGAGCAGTGATGGGGAGTAGAGAGCGGGGATGGGGTGTAGAGGGCGGGGATGGGGAGTAGAGAGCGGGGATGGGGAGTAGAGAGCGGGGATGGGGAGTAGAGAGTGGGGATGGGGAGTAGAGAGCGGGGATGGGGAGTATAGAGCGGGGATGGGGAGTAGAGAGCGGGGATGGGGAGTTGAGTGCGGGTATGGGGAGTAGAGAGCGGGGATGGGGAGTATAGTGCGGGGATGGGGAGTAGAGAGCGGGGATGGGGAGTATAGAGCGGGGATGGGGAGTAGAGAGCGGGGATGGGGAGTAGAGAGCGGGGATGGGGAGCAGAGAGCGGGGATGGGGAGTATAGAGCGGGGATGGGGAGTGGAGAGCGGGGATGGGGAGTAGAGAGCGAGGATGGGGAGTAGAGAGCGGGGATGGGGAGTGGAGAGTGGGGATGGGGAGTAGAGGGCGGGGATGGGGAGTAGAGAGCGGGGATGGGGAGTAGAGGGCGGGGATGGGGAGTATAGAGCAGGGATGGGGAGTGGAGAGTGGGGATGGGGAGTAGAGGGTGTGGATGGGGAGTATAGAGCGGGAATGGGGAGTGGAGAGTGGGGATGGGGAGTAGAGGGCGGGGATGGGGAGTAGAGAGCGGGGATGGGGTGTAGAGAGCGGGGATGGGGAGTAGAGAGCGAGGATGGGGAGTAGAGAGCGGGGATGGGGTGTAGAGAGCGGGGGTGGGGAGTAGAGGGCGGGGATGGGGAGTAGAGAGCGGGGATGGGGATTAGAGAGCGGGGATGGGGAGTGGAGAGCGGGGATGGGGAGTAGAGAGCGAGGATGGGGAGTAGAGAGCAGGGATGGGGAGTAGAGAGCCGGGATGGGGAGTAGAGAGCGGGGATGGGGAGTAGAGAGCGGGCATGGAGAGTAGAGAGCGGGGATGGGGAGTAGAGAGCGGGGATGGGGAGTAGAGAGCGGGGATGGGGAGTAGAGAGCGGGGATGGGGAGTAGAGAGCGGGGATGGGGAGTAGAGAGCGGGGATGGGGAGTAGAGAGCGGGGATGGGGAGTAGAGAGCGGGGATGGGGATTAGAGTGCGGGGATGGGGAGTAGAGAGCGGGGAGGTGAGTAGAGAGCGGGGATGGGGAGTAGAGAGCGGGGATGGGGAGTAGAGAGCGGGGATGGGGAGTAGAGGGCGGGGATGGGGAGTAGAGAGCGGGGATGGGGAGTAGAGAGCGGGGATGGGGAGTAGAGAGCGGGGATGGGTAGTAGAGAGCGGGGATGGGGAGTAGATAGCGGGGATGGGGAGTAGAGAGCGGGGATGGGGAGTAGAGAGCGGGGATGGTGAGTAGAGAGCGGGGATGGGGATTAGAGTGCGGGGATGGGGAGTAGAGAGCGGGGAGGTGAGTAGAGAGCGGGGATGGAGAGTAGAGAGCGGGGATGGGGAGTAGAGAGCGGGGATGGGGAGTAGAGGGCGGGGATGGGGAGTAGAGAGCCGGGATGGGTAGTAGAGAGCGGGGATGGGTAGTAGAGAGCGGGGATGGGGAGCAGATAGCGGGGATGGGGAGTAGAGAGCGGGGATGGGGAGTAGAGAGCGGGGATGGGGAGTAGTGAGCGGGGATGGGGAGTAGAGAGCGGGGATGGGGAGTAGAGAGCGGGGATGGGGAGTAGAGAGCGGGGATGGGGATTAGAGAGCGGGGATGGGGAGTAGAGAGCGGGGATGTGGAGTAGAGAGCGGGAATGGGGAGTAGAGAGCGGGGATGGGGAGTAGAGAGCGGGGATGGGGATTAGAGTGCCGGGATGGGGAGTAGAGAGCGGGGATGGGGTGTAGAGAGCAGGGATGGGGTGTAGAGAGCAGGGATGGGGAGTAGAGAGCGGGGATGGGGAGTGGAGAGCGGGGATGGGGAGTAGAGAGCGGGGATGGGGTGCAGAGAGCGGGGATGGGGAATAGAGAGCAGGGATGGGGAGTAGAGAGCGGGGATGGGGAGTGGAGAGCGGGGATGGGGAGTAGAGAGCCGAGATGGGGAGTAGAGAGCGGGGATGGGGAGTAGAGAGCGGGGATGGGGAGTAGAGAGCGGGGATGGGGTGTAGAGAGCGGGGATGGGGAGTAGAGAGTGGAGATGGGGAGTAGAGAGCGGGGATGGGGATTAGAGAGCGGGGATGGGGAGTAGAGAGCGGGGATGGAGTGTAGAGAGCGGGGATGGGGAGTAGAGGGCGGGGATGGGGAGTATAGAGCGGGGATGGGGAGTGGAGAGTGGGGATGGGGAGTAGAGGGTGGGGATGGGGAGTAGAGAGCGAGGATGGGGAGTAGAGAGCGGGGATGGGGAGTGGAGAGTGGGGATGGGGAGTAGAGGGCGGGGATGGGGAGTAGAGAGCGGGGATGGGGAGTAGAGGGCGGGGATGGGGAGTATAGAGCGGGGATGGGGAGTGGAGAGTGGGGATGGGGAGTAGAGGGTGGGAATGGGGAGTATAGAGCGGGAATGGGGAGTGGAGTGCGGGGATGGGGAGTAGAGGGCGGGGATGGGGAGTAGAGAGCGGGGATGGGGTGTAGAGAGCGGGGATGGGGAGTAGAGAGCGAGGATGGGGAGTAGAGAGCGGGGATGGGGTGTAGAGAGCGGGGGTGGGGAGTAGAGGGCGGGGATGGGGAGTAGAGAGCGGGGATGGGGATTAGAGAGCGGGGATGGGGAGTAGAGAGCGGGGATGTGGAGTAGAGAGCGGGGATGGGGAGTAGAGAGCGGGGATGGGGAGTAGAGAGCGGGGATGGGGATTAGAGTGCGGGGATGGGGAGTAGAGAGCGGGGATGGGGTGTAGAGAGCAGGGATGGGGTGTAGAGAGCAGGGATGGGGAGTAGAGAGCGGGGATGGGGAGTGGAGAGCGGGGATGGGGAGTAGAGAGCGGGGATGGGGTGCAGAGAGCGGGGATGGGGAATAGAGAGCAGGGATGGGGAGTAGAGAGCGGGGATGGGGAGTGGAGAGCGGGGATGGGGAGTAGAGAGCCGAGATGGGGAGTAGAGAGCGGGGATGGGGAGTAGAGAGCGGGGATGGGGAGTAGAGAGCGGGGATGGGGTGTGGAGAGCGGGGATGGGGAGTAGAGAGCGGAGATGGGGAGTAGAGAGCGGGGATGGGGATTAGAGAGCGGGGATGGGGAGTAGAGAGCGGGGATGGGGTGTAGAGAGCGGGGATGGGGAGTAGAGAGCGGGGATGGGGAGTAGAGAGCGGGGATGGGGATTAGAGAGCGGGGATGGGGAGTGGAGAGCGGGAATGGGGAGTAGAGAGCGGGGATGGTGAGTAGAGAGCGGGGATAGGGATTAGAGAGCGGGGATGGGGATTAGAGAGCGGGGATGGGGAGTAGAGAGCGTGGATGGGGAGTAGAGAGCGGGGATGGGTAGCAGAGAGCGGGGATGGGGAGTAGAGAGCGGGGATGTGGAGTAGAGAGCGGGGATGGGGAGTAGAGAGCGGGGATGGTGAGTAGAGAGCGGGGATGGGGAGTAGAGAGCGGGGATGGGGAGTAGAGAGCGGGGATGGGGAGTAGAGAGCGGGGATGGGGAGTAGAGAGCGGGGATGGGGAGTAGAGAGCGGGGATGGGGAGTAGAGGGCGGGGATGGGGAGTAGAGAGCGGGGATGGGGAGTAGAGAGCGGGGATGGGGAGTTGAGAGCGGGGATGGGGAGTAGAGAGCGGGGATGGGGAGTAGAGAGCGGGGATTGGGAGTAGAGAGCGGGGATGGGGAGTCGAGAGCGGGGATGGGGAATAGAGTGCGGGGATGAGGAGTAGAGAGCGGGGATGGGGAGTAGAGAGCAGGGATGGGGAGTAGAGGGCGGGGATGGGGAGTAGAGAGCGGGGATGGGGAATAGAGAGCTGGGATGGGGAGTAGAGTGCGGGGATGGGGAGTAGAGAGCGGGGATGGGGAGTAGAGAGCGGGGATGGGGAGTATAGAGCGGGGATGGGGAGTAGAGAGCGGGGATGGGGAGTAGAGTGCGGGGATGGGGAGTAGAGAGCGGGGATGGGGAGTATAGTGCGGGGATGGGGAGTAGAGAGCGGGGATGGGGAGTATAGAGCGGGGATGGGGAGTAGAGAGCGGGGATGGGGTGTAGAGAGCGGGGATGGGGAGTAGAGAGCGGGGATGGGGAGTATAGAGGCGGGGATGGGGAGTGGAGAGCGGGGATGGGGAATAGAGAGCGAGGATGGGGAGTGGAGAGCGGGGATGGGGAGTGGAGAGTGGGGATGGGGAGTAGAGGGCGGGGATGGGGAGTAGAGAGCGGGGATGGGGAGTAGAGGGCGGGGATGGGGAGTATAGAGCGGGGATGGAGAGTGGAGAGTGGGGATGGGGAGTAGAGAGTGGGGATGGGGAGTATAGAGCGGGAATGGGGAGTGGAGAGTGGGGATGGGGAGTAGAGGGTGGGGATGGGGAGTGGAGAGCGGGGGTGGGGAGTAGAGGGCGGGGATGGGGAGTAGAGAGCGGGGATGGGGAGTAGAGAGCGGGGATGGGGAGTAGAGAGCGGGGATGGGGAGTAGAGAGCGGGGATGGGGATTAGAGTGCGGGGATGGGGAGTAGAGAGCGGGGAGGTGAGTAGAGAGCGGGGATGGGGAGTAGAGAGCGGGGATGGGGAGTAGAGAGCGGGGATGGGGAGTAGAGGGCGGGGATGGGGAGTAGAGAACGGGGATGGGGAGTAGAGAGCGGGGATGGGTAGTAGAGTGCGGGGATGGGGAGTAGATAGCGGGGATGGGGAGTAGAGAGCGGGGATGGGGAGTAGAGAGCGGGGATGGGGAGTAGAGAGCGGGGATGGGGATTAGAGTGCGGGGATGGGGAGTAGAGAGCGGGGAGGTGAGTAGAGAGCGGAGATGGAGAGTAGAGAGCGGGTATGGGGAGTAGAGAGCGGGGATGGGGAGTAGAGGGCGGGGATGGGGAGTAGAGAGCCGGGATGGGTAGTAGAGAGCGGGGATGGGTAGTAGAGAGCGGGGATGGGGAGTAGATAGCGGGGATGGGGAGTAGAGAGCAGGGATGGGGAGTAGAGGGCGGGGATGGGGAGTAGAGAGCGGGGATGGGGAGTAGAGAGCGGGGATGGGGAGTAGAGAGCGGGGATGGGGAGTAGAGAGCGGGGATGGGGATTAGAGAGCGGGGATGGGGAGTAGAGAGCGGGGATGTGGAGTAGAGAGCGGGGATGGGGAGTAGAGAGCGGGGATGGGGAGCAGAGAGCGGGGATGGGGATTAGAGTGCGGGGATGGGGAGTAGAGAGCGGGGATGGGGTGCAGAGAGCAGGGATGGGGTGTAGAGAGCAGGGATGGGGAGTAGAGAGCGGGGATGGGGAGTAGAGAGCGGGGATGGGGATTAGAGAGCGGGGATGGGGAGTGGAGAGCAGGAATGGGGAGTAGAGAGCGGGTGAATAGAGAGCGGGGATAGGGATTAGAGAGCGGGGATGGGGATTAGAGAGCGGGGATGGGGAGTAGAGAGCGTGGATGGGGAGTAGAGAGCGGGGATGGGTAGCAGAGAGCGGGGATGGGGAGTAGAGAGCAGGGATGTGGAGTAGAGAGCGGGGATGGGGAGTAGAGAGCGGGGATGGGGAGTAGAGAGCGGGGATGGGGAGTAGAGAGCGGGGATGGGGAGTAGAGAGCGGGGATGGGGAGTAGAGAGCGGGGATGGGGAGTAGAGAGCGGGGATGGGGAGTAGAGAGCGGGGATGGGGAGTAGAGAGCGGGGATGGGGAGTAGAGAGCGGTGATGGGGAGTAGAGAGCGGTGATGGGGAGTAGAGAGCGGGGATGGGGAGTAGAGAGCGGGGATTGGGAGTAGAGTGCGGGGATGGGGAGTCGAGAGCGGGGATGGGGAATAGAGTGTGGCGATGAGGAGTAGAGAGCGGGGATGGGAGTAGAGAGCAGGGATGGGGAGTAGAGAGCGGGGATGGGGAGTAGAGAGCGGGGATGGGGAATAGAGAGCTGGGATGGGGAGCAGAGTGCGGGGATGGGGAGTAGAGAGCGGGGATGGGGAGTAGAGAGCGGGGATGGGGAGTATAGAGCGGGGATGGGGAGTAGAGAGCGGGGATGGGGAGTAGAGTGTGGGGATGGGGAGTAGAGAGCGGGGATGGGGAGTATAGTGCGGGGATGGGAGTAGAGAGCGGGGATGGGGAGTATAGAGCGGGGATGGGGAGTAGAGAGCGGGGATGGGGTGTAGAGATTGGGGATGGGGAGTAGAGAGCGGGGATGGGGAGTATAGAGCGGGGATGGGGAGTGGAGAGCGGGGATGGGGAGTAGAGAGCGAGGATGGGGAGTGGAGAGCGGGGATGGGGAGTGGAGAGTGGGGATGGGGAGTAGAGGGCGGGGATGGGGAGTAGAGAGCGGGGATGGGGAGTAGAGGGCGGAGATGGGGAGTGTAGAGCGGGGATGGGGAGTGGAGAGTGGGGATGGGGAGTAGAGGGTGGGGATGGGGAGTATAGAGCGGGAATGGGGAGTGGAGAGTGGGGATGGGGAGTAGAGGGTGGGGATGGGGAGTGGAGAGCGGGGATGGGGAGTAGAGAGCGGGGATGGGGAGTTGATAGCGGGGATGGGGAGTAGAGAGCGGGGATGGGGAGTAGAGAGCGGGGATTGGGAGTAGAGAGCGGGGATGGGGAGTCGAGAGCGGGGATGGGGAATAGAGTGCGGGGATGAGGAGTAGAGAGCGGGGATGGGGAGTAGAGAGCAGGGATGGGGAGTAGAGAGTGGGGATGGGGAGTAGAGAGCGGGGATGGGGAGTATAGAGCGGGGATGGGGAGTAGAGAGCGGGGATGGGGAGTTGAGTGCGGGGATGGGGAGTAGAGAGCGGGGATGGGGAGTATAGTGCGGGGATGGGGAGTAGAGAGCGGGGATGGGGAGTATAGAGCGGGGATGGGGAGTAGAGAGCGGGGATGGGGAGTAGAGAGCGGGGATGGGGAGCAGAGAGCGGGGATGGGGAGTATAGAGCGGGAATGGGGAGTGGAAAGCGGGGATGGGGAGTAGAGAGCGAGGATGGGGAGTAGAGAGCGGGGATGGGGAGTGGAGAGTGGGGATGGGGAGTAGAGGGCGGGGATGGGGAGTAGAGAGCGGGGATGGGGAGTAGAGGGCGGGGAAAAGGAGTATAGAGCGGGGATGGGGAGTGGAGAGTGGGGATGGGGAGTAGAGGGTGGGGATGGGGAGTATAGAGCGGGAATGGGGAGTGGAGAGTGGGGATGGGGAGTAGAGGGCGGGGATGGGGAGTAGAGAGCGGGGATGGGGTGTAGAGAGCGGGGATGGGGAGTAGAGAGCGAGGATGGGGAGTAGAGAGCGGGGATGGGGTGTAGAGAGCGGGGGTGGGGAGTAGAGGGCGGGGATGGGGAGTAGAGAGCGGGGATGGGGATTAGAGAGCGGGGATGGGGAGTGGAGAGCGGGGATGGGGAGTAGAGAGCGAGGATGGGGAGTAGAGAGCAGGGATGGGGAGTAGAGAGCCGGGATGGGGAGTAGAGAGCGGGGATGGGGAGTAGAGAGCGGGCATGGAGAGTAGAGAGCGGGGATGGGGAGTAGAGAGCGGGGATGGGGAGTAGAGAGCGGGGATGGGGAGTAGAGAGCGGGGATGGGGAGTAGAGAGCGGGGATGGGGAGTAGAGAGCGGGGATGGGGAGTAGAGAGCGGGGATGGGGATTAGAGTGCGGGGATGGGGAGTAGAGAGCGGGGAGGTGAGTAGAGAGCGGGGATGGGGAGTAGAGAGCGGGGATGGGGAGTAGAGAGCGGGGATGGGGAGTAGAGGGCGGGGATGGGGAGTAGAGAGCGGGGATGGGGAGTAGAGAGCGGGGATGGGTAGTAGAGAGCGGGGATGGGGAGTAGATAGCGGGGATGGGGAGTAGAGAGCGGGGATGGGGAGTAGAGAGCGGGGATGGTGAGTAGAGAGCGGGGATGGGGATTAGAGTGCGGGGATGGGGAGTAGAGAGCGGGGAGGTGAGTAGAGAGCGGGGATGGAGAGTAGAGAGCGGGGATGGGGAGTAGAGAGCGGGGATGGGGAGTAGAGGGCGGGGATGGGGAGTAGAGAGCCGGGATGGGTAGTAGAGAGCGGGGATGGGTAGTAGAGAGCGGGGATGGGGAGTAGATAGCGGGGATGGGGAGTAGAGAGCGGGGATGGGGAGTAGAGAGCGGGGATGGGGAGTAGTGAGCGGGGATGGGGAGTAGAGAGCGGGGATGGGGAGTAGAGAGCGGGGATGGGGAGTAGAGAGCGGGGATGGGGATTAGAGAGCGGGGATGGGGAGTAGAGAGCGGGGATGTGGAGTAGAGTGCGGGGATGGGGAGTAGAGAGCGGGGATGGGGAGTAGAGAGCGGGGATGGGGTTTAGAGTGCGGGGATGGGGAGTAGAGAGCGGGGATGGGGTGTAGAGAGCAGGGATGGGGTGTAGAGAGCAGGGATGGGGAGTAGAGAGCGGGGATGGGGAGTGGAGAGCGGGGATGGGGAGTAGAGAGCGGGGATGGGGTGCAGAGAGCGGGGATGGGGAATAGAGAGCAGGGATGGGGAGTAGAGAGCGGGGATGGGGAGTGGAGAGCGGGGATGGGGAGTAGAGAGCCGAGATGGGGAGTAGAGAGCGGGGATGGGGAGTAGAGAGCGGGGATGGGGAGTAGAGAGCGGGGATGGGGTGTAGAGAGCGGGGATGGGGAGTAGAGAGTGGAGATGGGGAGTAGAGAGCGGGGATGTGGATTAGAGAGCGGGGATGGGGAGTAGAGAGCGGGGATGGAGTGTAGAGAGCGGGGATGGGGAGTAGAGGGCGGGGATGGGGAGTATAGAGCGGGGATGGGGAGTGGAGAGTGGGGATGGGGAGTAGAGGGTGGGGATGGGGAGTAGAGAGCGAGGATGGGGAGTAGAGAGCGGGGATGGGGAGTGGAGGGTGGGGATGGGGAGTAGAGGGCGGGGATGGGGAGTAGAGAGCGGGGATGGGGAGTAGAGGGCGGGGATGGGGAGTAGAGAGCGGGGATGGGGAGTAGAGGGCGGGGATGGGGAGTATAGAGCGGGGATGGGGAGTGGAGAGTGGGGATGGGGAGTAGAGGGTGGGGATGGGGAGTATAGAGCGGGAATGGGGAGTGGAGAGTGGGGATGGGGAGTAGAGGGCGGGAATGGGGAGTAGAGAGCGGGGATGGGGAGTAGAGAGCGGGGATGGGGAGTATAGAGCGGGGATGGGGAGTGGAGAGCGGGGATGGGGAATAGAGAGCGAGGATGGGGAGTGGAGAGCGGGGATGGGGAGTGGAGAGTGGGGATGGGGAGTAGAGGGCGGGGATGGGGAGTAGAGAGCGGGGATGGGGAGTAGAGGGCGGGGATGGGCAGTATAGAGCGGGGATGGAGAGTGGAGAGTGGGGATGGGGAGTAGAGAGTGGGGATGGGGAGTATAGAGCGGGAATGGGGAGTGGAGAGTGGGGATGGGGAGTAGAGGGTGGGGATGGGGAGTGGAGAGCGGGGGTGGGGAGTAGAGGGCGGGGATGGGGAGTAGAGAGCGGGGATGGGGAGTAGAGAGCGGGGATGGGGAGTAGAGAGCGGGGATGGGGAGTAGAGAGCGGGGATGGGGATTAGAGTGCGGGGATGGGGAGTAGAGAGCGGGGAGGTGAGTAGAGAGCGGGGATGGGGAGTAGAGAGCGGGGATGGGGAGTAGAGAGCGGGGATGGGGAGTAGAGGGCGGGGATGGGGAGTAGAGAGCGGGGATGGGGAGTAGAGAGCGGGGATGGGTAGTAGAGAGCGGGGATGGGGAGTAGATAGCGGGGATGGGGAGTAGAGAGCGGGGATGGGGAGTAGAGAGCGGGGATGGGGAGTAGAGAGCGGGGATGGGGATTAGAGTGCGGGGATGGGGAGTAGAGAGCGGGGAGGTGAGTAGAGAGCGGGGATGGAGAGTAGAGAGCGGGTATGGGGAGTAGAGAGCGGGAATGGGGAGTAGAGGGCGGGGATGGGGAGTAGAGAGCCGGGATGAGTAGTAGAGAGCGGGGATGGGTAGTAGAGAGCGGGGATGGGGAGTAGATAGCGGGGATGGGGAGTAGAGAGCGGGGATGGGGAGTAGAGGGCGGGGATGGGGAGTAGAGAGCGGGGATGGGGAGTAGAGAGCGGGGATGGGGAGTAGAGAGCGGGGATGGGGAGTAGAGAGCGGGGATGGGGATTAGAGAGCGGGGATGGGGAGTAGAGAGCGGGGATGTGGAGTAGAGAGCGGGGATGGGGAGTAGAGAGCGGGGATGGGGAGCAGAGAGCGGGGATGGGGATTAGAGTGCGGGGATGGGGAGTAGAGAGCGGGGATGGGGTGCAGAGAGCAGGGATGGGGTGTAGAGAGCAGGGATGGGGAGTAGAGAGCGGGGATGGGGAGTGGAGAGCGGGGATGGGGATTAGAGAGCGGGGATGGGGAGTGGAGAGCAGGAATGGGGAGTAGAGAGCGGGGATGGTGAGTAGAGAGCGGGGATAGGGATTAGAGAGCGGGGATGGGGATTAGAGAGCGGGGATGGGGAGTAGAGAGCGTGGATGGGGAGTAGAGTGCGGGGATGGGTAGCAGAGAGCGGGGATGGGGAGTAGAGAGCAGGGATGTGGAGTAGAGAGCGGGGATGGGGAGTAGAGAGCGGGGATGGGGAGTAGAGAGCGGGGATGGGGAGTAGAGAGCGGGGATGGGGAGTAGAGAGCGGGGATGGGGAGTAGAGAGCGGGGATGGGGAGTAGAGAGCGGGGATGGGGAGTAGAGAGCGGGGATGGGGAGTAGAGAGCGGGGATGGGGAGTAGAGAGCGGGGATGGGGAGCAGAGAGCGGGGATGGGGAGTAGAGAGCGGTGATGGGGAGTAGAGAGCGGGGATGGGGAGTAGAGAGCGGGGATTGGGAGTAGAGTGCGGGGATGGGGAGTCGAGAGCGGGGATGGGGAATAGAGTGTGGCGATGAGGAGTAGAGAGCGGGGATGGGGAGTAGAGAGCAGGGCTGGGGAGTAGAGAGCGGGGATGGGGAGTAGAGAGCGGGGATGGGGAATAGAGAGCTGGGATGGGGAGTAGAGTGCGGGGATGGGGAGTAGAGAGCGGGGATGGGGAGTAGAGAGCGGGGATGGGGAGTATAGTGCGGGGATGGGGAGTAGAGAGCGGGGATGGGGAGTAGAGTGCGGGGATGGGTGTAGAGAGCGGGGATGGGGAGTATAGTGCGGGGATGGGGAGTAGAGAGCGGGGATGGGGAGTATAGAGCGGGGATGGGGAGTAGAGAGCGGGGATGGGGTGTAGAGAGCGGGGATGGGGAGTAGAGAGCGGGGATGGGGAGTATAGAGCGGGGATGGGGAGTGGAGAGCGGGGATGGGGAGTAGAGAGCGAGGATGGGGAGTGGAGAGCGGGGATGGGGAGTGGAGAGTGGGGATGGGGAGTAGAGGGCGGGGATGGGGAGTAGAGAGCGGGGATGGGGAGTAGAGGGCGGAGATGGGGAGTATAGAGCGGGGATGTGGAGTGGAGAGTGGGGATGGGGAGTAGAGGGTGGGGATGGGGAGTATAGAGCGGGAATGGGGAGTGGAGAGTGGGGATGGGGAGTAGAGGGTGGGGATGGGGAGTGGAGAGCGGGGATGGGGAGTAGAGAGCGGGGATGGGGAGTAGAGAGCGGGGATTGGGAGTAGAGAGCGGGGATGGGGAGTCGAGAGCGGGGATGGGGAATAGAGTGCGGGGATGAGGAGTAGAGAGCGGGGATGGGGAGTAGAGAGCAGGGATGGGGAGTAGAGAGTGGGGATGGGGAGTAGAGAGCGGGGATGGGGAGTATAGAGCGGGGATGGGGAGTAGAGAGCGGGGATGGGGAGTTGAGTGCGGGGATGGGGAGTAGAGAGCGGGGATGGGGAGTATAGTGCGGGGATGGGGAGTAGAGAGCGGGGATGGGGAGTATAGAGCGGGGATGGGGAGTAGAGAGCGGGGATGGGGAGTAGAGAGCGGGGATGGGGAGCAGAGAGCGGGGATGGGGAGTATAGAGCGGGGATGGGGAGTGGAGAGCGGGGATGGGGAGTAGAGAGCGAGGATGGGGAGTAGAGAGCGGGGATGGGGAGTGGAGAGTGGGGATGGGGAGTAGAGGGCGGGGATGGGGAGTAGAGAGCGGGGATGGGGAGTAGAGGGCGGGGATGGGGAGTATAGAGCGGGGATGGGGAGTGGAGAGTGGGGATGGGGAGTAGAGGGTGGGGATGGGGAGTATAGAGCGGGAATGGGGAGTGGAGAGTGGGGATGGGGAGTAGAGGGCGGGGATGGGGAGTAGAGAGCGGGGATGGGGTGTAGAGAGCGGGGATGGGGAGTAGAGAGCGAGGATGGGGAGTAGAGAGCGGGGATGGGGTGTAGAGAGCGGGGGTGGGGAGTAGAGGGCGGGGATGGGGAGTAGAGTGCGGGGATGGGGATTAGAGAGCGGGGATGGGGAGTGGAGAGCGGGGATGGGGAGTAGAGAGCGAGGATGGGGAGTAGAGAGCAGGGATGGGGAGTAGAGAGCCGGGATGGGGAGTAGAGAGCGGGGATGGGGAGTAGAGAGCGGGCATGGAGAGTAGAGAGCGGGGATGGGGAGTAGAGAGCGGGGATGGGGAGTAGAGAGCGGGGATGGGGAGTAGAGAGCGGGGATGGGGAGTAGAGAGCGGGGATTGGGAGTAGAGAGCGGGGATGGGGATTAGAGTGCGGGGATGGGGAGTAGAGAGCGGGGAGGTGAGTAGAGAGCGGGGATGGGGAGTAGAGAGCGGGGATGGGGAGTAGAGAGCGGGGATGGGGAGTAGAGGGCGGGGATGGGGAGTAGAGAGCGGGGATGGGGAGTAGAGAGCGGGGATGGGTAGTAGAGAGCGGGGATGGGGAGTAGATAGCGGGGATGGGGAGTAGAGAGCGGGGATGGGGAGTAGAGAGCGGGGATGGTGAGTAGAGAGCGGGGATGGGGATTAGAGTGCGGGGATGGGGAGTAGAGAGCGGGGAGGTGAGTAGAGAGCGGGGATGGAGAGTAGAGAGCGGGGATGGGGAGTAGAGAGCGGGGATGGGGAGTAGAGGGCGGGGATGGGGAGTAGAGAGCCGGGATGGGTAGTAGAGACCGGGGATGGGTAGTAGAGAGCGGGGATGGGGAGTAGATAGCGGGGATGGGGAGTAGAGAGCGGGGATGGGGAGTTGAGTGCGGGGATGGGGAGTAGAGAGCGGGGATGGGGAGTATAGTGCGGGGATGGGGAGTAGAGAGCGGGGATGGGGAGTATAGAGCGGGGATGGGGAGTAGAGAGCGGGGATGGGGAGTAGAGTCCGGGGATGGGGAGCAGAGAGCGGGGATGGGGAGTATAGAGCAGGGATGGGGAGTGGAGAGCGGGGATGGGGAGTAGAGAGCGAGGATGGGGAGTAGAGAGCGGGGATGGGGAGTGGAGAGTGGGGATGGGGAGTAGAGGGCGGGGATGGGGAGTAGAGAGCGGGGATGGGGAGTAGAGGGCGGGGAAAAGGAGTATAGAGCGGGGATGGGGAGTGGAGAGTGGGGATGGGGAGTAGAGGGTGGGGATGGGGAGCATAGAGCGGGAATGGGGAGTGGAGAGTGGGGATGGGGAGTAGAGGGCGGGGATGGGGAGTAGAGAGCGGGGATGGGGTGTAGAGAGCGGGGATGGGGAGTAGCGAGCGAGGATGGGGAGTAGAGAGCGGGGATGGGGTGTAGAGAGCGGGGGTGGGGAGTAGAGGGCGGGGATGGGGAGTAGAGAGCGGGGATGGGGATTAGAGAGCGGGGATGGGGAGTGGAGAGCGGTGATGGGGAGTAGAGAGCGAGGATGGGGAGTAGAGAGCAGGGATGGGGAGTAGAGAGCCGGGATGGGGAGTAGAGAGCGGGGATGGGGAGTAGAGAGCGGGCATGGAGAGTAGAGAGCGGGGATGGGGAGTAGAGAGCGGGGATGGGGAGTAGAGAGCGGGGATGGGGAGTAGAGAGCGGGGATGGGGAGTAGAGAGCGGGGATGGGGAGTAGAGAGCGGGGATGGGGAGTAGAGAGCGGGGATGGGGATTAGAGTGCGGGGATGGGGAGTAGAGAGCGGGGAGGTGAGTAGAGAGCGGGGATGGGGAGTAGAGAGCGGGGATGGGGAGTAGAGAGCGGGGATGGGGAGTAGAGGGCGGGGATGGGGAGTAGAGAGCGGGGATGGGGAGTAGAGAGCGGGGATGGGTAGTAGAGAGCAGGGATGGGGAGTAGATAGCGGGGATGGGGAGTAGAGAGCGGGGATGGGGAGTAGAGAGCGGGGATGGTGAGTAGAGAGCGGGGATGGGGATTAGAGTGCGGGGATGGGGAGTAGAGAGCGGGGAGGTGAGTAGAGAGCGGGGATGGAGAGTAGAGAGCGGGGATGGGGAGTAGAGAGCGGGGATGGGGAGTAGAGGGCGGGGATGGGGAGTAGAGAGCCGGGATGGGTAGTAGAGAGCGGGGATGGGTAGTAGAGAGCGGGGATGGGGAGTAGATAGCGGGGATGGGGAGTAGAGAGCGGGGATGGGGAGTAGAGAGCGGGGATGGGGAGTAGTGAGCGGGGATGGGGAGTAGAGAGCGGGGATGGGGAGTAGAGAGCGGGGATGGGGATTAGAGAGCGGGGATGGGGAGTAGAGAGCGGGGATGTGGAGTAGAGTGCGGGGATGGGGAGTAGAGAGCGGGGATGGGGAGTAGAGAGCGGGGATGGGGTTTAGAGTGCGGGGATGGGGAGTAGAGAGCGGGGATGGGGTGTAGAGAGCAGGGATGGGGTGTAGAGAGCAGGGATGGGGAGTAGAGAGCGGGGATGGGGAGTGGAGAGCGGGGATGGGGAGTAGAGAGCGGGGATGGGGTGCAGAGAGCGGGGATGGGGAATAGAGTGCAGGGATGGGGAGTAGAGAGCGGGGATGGGGAGTGGAGAGCGGGGATGGGGAGTAGAGAGCCGAGATGGGGAGTAGAGAGCGGGGATGGGGAGTAGAGAGCGGGGATGGGGAGTAGAGAGCGGGGATGGGGTGTAGAGAGCGGGGATGGGGAGTAGAGAGTGGAGATGGGGAGTAGAGAGCGGGGATGTGGATTAGAGAGCGGGGATGGGGAGTAGAGAGCGGGGATGGAGTGTAGAGAGCGGGGATGGGGAGTAGAGGGCGGGGATGGGGAGTATAGAGCGGGGATGGGGAGTGGAGAGTGGGGATGGGGAGTAGAGGGTGGGGATGGGGAGTAGAGAGCGAGGATGGGGAGTAGAGAGCGGGGATGGGGAGTGGAGGGTGGGGATGGGGAGTAGAGGGCGGGGATGGGGAGTAGAGAGCGGGGATGGGGAGTAGAGGGCGGGGATGGGGAGTAGAGAGCGGGGATGGGGAGTAGAGGGCGGGGATGGGGAGTATAGAGCGGGGATGGGGAGTGGAGAGTGGGGATGGGGAGTAGAGGGTGGGGATGGGGAGTATAGAGCGGGAATGGGGAGTGGAGAGTGGGGATCGGGAGTAGAGGGCGGGAATGGGGAGTAGAGAGCGGGGATGGGGAGTAGAGAGCGGGGATGGGGAGTATAGAGCGGGGATGGGGAGTGGAGAGCGGGGATGGGGAATAGAGAGCGAGGATGGGGAGTGGAGAGCGGGGATGGGGAGTGGAGAGTGGGGATGGGGAGTAGAGGGCGGGGATGGGGAGTAGAGAGCGGGGATGGGGAGTAGAGGGCGGGGATGGGGAGTATAGAGCGGGAATGGGGAGTGGAGAGTGGGGATGGGGAGTAGAGGGTGGGGATGGGGAGTGGAGAGCGGGGGTGGGGAGTAGAGGGCGGGGATGGGGAGTAGAGAGCGGGGATGGGGAGTAGAGAGCGGGGATGGGGAGTAGAGAGCGGGGATGGGGAGTAGAGAGCGGGGATGGGGATTAGAGTGCGGGGATGGGGAGTAGAGAGCGGGGAGGTGAGTAGAGAGCGGGGATGGGGAGTAGAGAGCGGGGATGGGGAGTAGAGAGCGGGGATGGGGAGTAGAGAGCGGGGATGGGTAGTAGAGAGCGGGGATGGGTAGTAGAGAGCGGGGATGGGGAGTAGATAGCGGGGATGGGGAGTAGAGAGCGGGGATGGGGAGTGGAGAGCGGGGATGGGGAGTAGAGAGCGGGGATGGGGATTAGAGTGCGGGGATGGGGAGTAGAGAGCGGGGAGGTGAGTAGAGAGCGGGGATGGAGAGTAGAGAGCGGGTATGGGGAGTAGAGAGCGGGAATGGGGAGTAGAGGGCGGGGATGGGGAGTAGAGAGCCGGGATGGGTAGTAGAGAGCGGGGATGGGTAGTAGAGAGCGGGGATGGGGAGTAGATAGCGGGGATGGGGAGTAGAGAGCGGGGATGGGGAGTAGAGGGCGGGGATGGGGAGTAGAGAGCGGGGATGGGAAGTAGAGAGCGGGGATGGGGAGTAGAGAGCGGGGATGGGGAGTAGAGAGCGGGGATGGGGATTAGAGAGCGGGGATGGGGAGTAGAGAGCGGGGATGTGGAGTAGAGAGCGGGGATGGGGAGTAGAGAGCGGGGATGGGGAGCAGAGAGCGGGGATGGGGATTAGAGTGCGGGGATGGGGAGTAGAGAGCGGGGATGGGGTGCAGAGAGCAGGGATGGGGTGTAGAGAGCAGGGATGGGGAGTAGAGAGCGGGGATGGGGAGTAGAGAGCGGGGATGGGGATTAGAGAGCGGGGATGGGGAGTGGAGAGCAGGAATGGGGAGTAGAGAACGGGGATGGTGAGTAGAGAGCGGGGATAGGGATTAGAGAGCGGGGATGGGGATTAGAGAGCGGGGATGGGGAGTAGAGAGCGTGGATGGGGAGTAGAGAGCGGGGATGGGTAGCAGAGAGCGGGGATGGGGAGTAGAGAGCAGGGATGTGGAGTAGAGAGCGGGGATGGGGAGTAGAGAGCGGGGATGGGGAGTAGAGAGCGGGGATGGGGAGTAGAGAGCGGGGATGGGGAGTAGAGAGCGGGGATGGGGAGTAGAGAGCGGGGATGGGGAGTAGAGAGCGGGGTGGGGAGTAGAGAGCGGGGATGGGGAGTAGAGAGCGGGGATGGGGAGTAGAGAGCGGGGATGGGGAGTAGAGAGCGGGGATGGGGAGTAGAGAGCGGTGATGGGGAGTAGAGAGCGGGGATGGGGAGTAGAGAGCGGGGATTGGGAGTAGAGTGCGGGGATGGGGAGTCGAGAGCGGGGATGGGGAATAGAGTGTGGCGATGAGGAGTAGAGAGCGGGGATGGGGAGTAGAGAGCAGGGATGGGGAGTAGAGAGCGGGGATGGGGAGTAGAGAGCGGGGATGGGGAATAGAGAGCTGGGATGGGGAGTAGAGTGCGGGGATGGGGAGTAGAGAGCGGGGATGGGGAGTAGAGAGCGGGGATGGGGAGTATAGAGCGGGGATGGGGAGTAGAGAGCGGGGATGGTGAGTAGAGTGCGGGGATGTGGAGTAGAGAGCGGGGATGGGGAGTATAGTGCGGGGATGGGGAGTAGAGAGCGGGGATGGGGAGTATAGAGCGGGGATGGGGAGTAGAGAGCGGGGATGGGGTGTAGAGAGCGGGGATGGGGAGTAGAGAGCGGGGATGGGGAGTATAGAGCGGGGATGGGGAGTGGAGAGCGGGGATGGGGAGTAGAGAGCGAGGATGGGGAGTGGAGAGCGGGGATGGGGAGTGGAGAGTGGGGATGGGGAGTAGAGGGCGGGGATGGGGAGTAGAGAGCGGGGATGGGGAGTAGAGGGCGGAGATGGGGAGTATAGAGCGGGGATGGGGAGTGGAGAGTGGGGATGGGGAGTAGAGGGTGGGGATGGGGAGTATAGAGCGGGAATGGGGAGTGGAGAGTGGGGATGGGGAGTAGAGGGTGGGGATGGGGAGTGGAGAGCGGGGATGGGGAGTAGAGAGCGGGGATGGGGAGTTGAGAGCGGGGATGGGGAGTAGAGAGCGGGGATGGGGAGTAGAGAGCGGGGATTGGGAGTAGAGAGCGGGGATGGGGAGTCGAGAGCGGGGATGGGGAATAGAGTGCGGGGATGAGGAGTAGAGAGCGGGGATGGGGAGTAGAGAGCAGGGATGGGGAGTAGAGAGTGGGGATGGGGAGTAGAGGGCGGGGATGGGGAGTATAGAGCGGGGATGGGGAGTAGAGAGCGGGGATGGGGAGTTGAGTGCGGGGATGGGGAGTAGAGAGCGGGGATGGGGAGTATAGTGCGGGGATGGGGAGTAGAGAGCGGGGATGGGGAGTATAGAGCGGGGATGGGGAGTAGAGAGCGGGGATGGGGAGTAGAGAGCGGGGATGGGGAGCAGAGAGCGGGGTAGGGAGTATAGAGCGGGGATGGGGAGTGGAGAGCGGGGATGGGGAGTAGAGAGCGAGGATGGGGAGTAGAGAGCGGGGATGGGGAGTGGAGAGTGGGGATGGGGAGTAGAGGGCGGGGATGGGGAGTAGAGAGCGGGGATGGGGAGTAGAGGGCGGGGATGGGGAGTATAGAGCGGGGATGGGGAGTGGAGAGTGGGGATGGGGAGTAGAGGGTGGGGATGGGGAGTATAGAGCGGGAATGGGGAGTGGAGAGTGGGGATGGGGAGTAGAGGGCGGGGATGGGGAGTAGAGACCGGGGATGGGGTGTAGAGAGCGGGGATGGGGAGTAGAGAGCGAGGATGGGGAGTAGAGAGCGGGGATGGGGTGTAGAGAGCGGGGGTGGGGAGTAGAGGGCGGGGATGGGGAGTAGAGTGCGGGGATGGGGATTAGAGAGCGGGGATGGGGAGTGGAGAGCGGGGATGGGGAGTAGAGAGCGAGGATGGGGAGTAGAGAGCAGGGATGGGGAGTAGAGAGCCGGGATGGGGAGTAGAGAGCGGGGATGGGGAGTAGAGAGCGGGCATGGAGAGTAGAGAGCGGGGATGGGGAGTAGAGAGCGGGGATGGGGAGTAGAGAGCGGGGATGGGGAGTAGAGAGCGGGGATGGGGAGTAGAGAGCGGGGATGGGGAGTAGAGAGCGGGGATGGGGAGTAGAGAGCGGGGATGGGGATTAGAGTGCGGGGATGGGGAGTAGAGAGCGGGGAGGTGAGTAGAGAGCGGGGATGGGGAGTAGAGAGCGGGGATGGGGAGTAGAGAGCGGGGATGGGGAGTAGAGGGCGGGGATGGGGAGTAGAGAGCGGGGATGGGGAGTAGAGAGCGGGGATGGGTAGTAGAGAGCGGGGATGGGGAGTAGATAGCGGGGATGGGGAGTAGAGAGCGGGGATGGGGAGTAGAGAGCGGGGATGGTGAGTAGAGAGCGGGGATGGGGATTAGAGTGCGGGGATGGGGAGTAGAGAGCGGGGAGGTGAGTAGAGAACGGGGATGGAGAGTAGAGAGCGGGGATGGGGAGTAGAGAGCGGGGATGGGGAGTAGAGGGCGGGGATGGGGAGTAGAGAGCCGGGATGGGTAGTAGAGAGCGGGGATGGGTAGTAGAGAGCCGGGATGGGGAGTAGATAGCGGGGATGGGGAGTAGAGAGCGGGGATGGGGAGTAGAGAGCGGGGATGGGGAGTAGTGAGCGGGGATGGGGAGTAGAGAGCGGGGATGGGGAGTAGAGAGCGGGGATGGGGAGTAGAGAGCGGGGATGGGGATTAGAGAGCGGGGATGGGGAGTAGAGAGCGGGGATGTGGAGTAGAGTGCGGGGATGGGTAGTAGAGAGCGGGGATGGGGAGTAGAGAGCGGGGATGGGGTTTAGAGTGCGGGGATGGGGAGTAGAGAGCGGGGATGGGGTGTAGAGAGCAGGGATGGGGTGTAGAGAGCAGGGATGGGGAGTAGAGAGCGGGGATGGGGAGTGGAGAGCGGGGATGGGGAGTAGAGAGCGGGGATGGGGTGCAGAGAGCGGGGATGGGGAATAGAGAGCAGGGATGGGGAGTAGAGAGCGGGGATGGGGAGTGGAGAGCGGGGATGGGGAGTAGAGAGCCGAGATGGGGAGTAGAGAGCGGGGATGGGGAGTAGAGAGCGGGGATGGGGAGTAGAGAGCGGGGATGGGGTGTAGAGAGCGGGGATGGGGAGTAGAGAGTGGAGATGGGGAGTAGAGAGCGGGGATGTGGATTAGAGAGCGGGGATGGGGAGTAGAGAGCGGGGATGGAGTGTAGAGAGCGGGGATGGGGAGTAGAGGGCGGGGATGGGGAGTATAGAGCGGGGATGGGGAGTGGAGAGTGGGGATGGGGAGTAGAGGGTGGGGATGGGGAGTAGAGAGCGAGGATGGGGAGTAGAGAGCGGGGATGGGGAGTGGAGGGTGGGGATGGGGAGTAGAGGGCGGGGATGGGGAGTAGAGAGCGGGGATGGGGAGTAGAGGGCGGGGATGGGGAGTAGATAGCGGGGATGGGGAGTAGAGAGCGGGGATGGGGAGTGGAGAGCGGGGATGGGGAGTAGAGAGCGGGGATGGGGATTAGAGTGCGGGGATGGGGAGTAGAGAGCGGGGAGGTGAGTAGAGAGCGGGGATGGAGAGTAGAGAGCGGGTATGGGGAGTAGAGAGCGGGAATGGGGAGTAGAGGGCGGGGATGGGGAGTAGAGAGCCGGGATGGGTAGTAGAGAGCGGGGATGGGTAGTAGAGAGCGGGGATGGGGAGTAGATAGCGGGGATGGGGAGTAGAGAGCGGGGATGGGGAGTAGAGGGCGGGGATGGGGAGTAGAGAGCGGGGATGGGAAGTAGAGAGCGGGGATGGGGAGTAGAGAGCGGGGATGGGGAGTAGAGAGCGGGGATGGGGATTAGAGAGCGGGGATGGGGAGTAGAGAGCGGGGATGTGGAGTAGAGAGCGGGGATGGGGAGTAGAGAGCGGGGATGGGGAGCAGAGAGCGGGGATGGGGATTAGAGTGCGGGGATGGGGAGTAGAGAGCGGGGATGGGGTGCAGAGAGCAGGGATGGGGTGTAGAGAGCAGGGATGGGGAGTAGAGAGCGGGGATGGGGAGTAGAGAGCGGGGATGGGGATTAGAGAGCGGGGATGGGGAGTGGAGAGCAGGAATGGGGAGTAGAGAACGGGGATGGTGAGTAGAGAGCGGGGATAGGGATTAGAGAGCGGGGATGGGGATTAGAGAGCGGGGATGGGGAGTAGAGAGCGTGGATGGGGAGTAGAGAGCGGGGATGGGTAGCAGAGAGCGGGGATGGGGAGTAGAGAGCAGGGATGTGGAGTAGAGAGCGGGGATGGGGAGTAGAGAGCGGGGATGGGGAGTAGAGAGCGGGGATGGGGAGTAGAGAGCGGGGATGGGGAGTAGAGAGCGGGGATGGGGAGTAGAGAGCGGGGATGGGGAGTAGAGAGCGGGGTGGGGAGTAGAGAGCGGGGATGGGGAGTAGAGAGCGGGGATGGGGAGTAGAGAGCGGGGATGGGGAGTAGAGAGCGGGGATGGGGAGTAGAGAGCGGTGATGGGGAGTAGAGAGCGGGGATGGGGAGTAGAGAGCGGGGATTGGGAGTAGAGTGCGGGGATGGGGAGTCGAGAGCGGGGATGGGGAATAGAGTGTGGCGATGAGGAGTAGAGAGCGGGGATGGGGAGTAGAGAGCAGGGATGGGGAGTAGAGAGCGGGGATGGGGAGTAGAGAGCGGGGATGGGGAATAGAGAGCTGGGATGGGGAGTAGAGTGCGGGGATGGGGAGTAGAGAGCGGGGATGGGGAGTAGAGAGCGGGGATGGGGAGTATAGAGCGGGGATGGGGAGTAGAGAGCGGGGATGGTGAGTAGAGTGCGGGGATGTGGAGTAGAGAGCGGGGATGGGGAGTATAGTGCGGGGATGGGGAGTAGAGAGCGGGGATGGGGAGTATAGAGCGGGGATGGGGAGTAGAGAGCGGGGATGGGGTGTAGAGAGCGGGGATGGGGAGTAGAGAGCGGGGATGGGGAGTATAGAGCGGGGATGGGGAGTGGAGAGCGGGGATGGGGAGTAGAGAGCGAGGATGGGGAGTGGAGAGCGGGGATGGGGAGTGGAGAGTGGGGATGGGGAGTAGAGGGCGGGGATGGGGAGTAGAGAGCGGGGATGGGGAGTAGAGGGCGGAGATGGGGAGTATAGAGCGGGGATGGGGAGTGGAGAGTGGGGATGGGGAGTAGAGGGTGGGGATGGGGAGTATAGAGCGGGAATGGGGAGTGGAGAGTGGGGATGGGGAGTAGAGGGTGGGGATGGGGAGTGGAGAGCGGGGATGGGGAGTAGAGAGCGGGGATGGGGAGTTGAGAGCGGGGATGGGGAGTAGAGAGCGGGGATGGGGAGTAGAGAGCGGGGATTGGGAGTAGAGAGCGGGGATGGGGAGTCGAGAGCGGGGATGGGGAATAGAGTGCGGGGATGAGGAGTAGAGAGCGGGGATGGGGAGTAGAGAGCAGGGATGGGGAGTAGAGAGTGGGGATGGGGAGTAGAGGGCGGGGATGGGGAGTATAGAGCGGGGATGGGGAGTAGAGAGCGGGGATGGGGAGTTGAGTGCGGGGATGGGGAGTAGAGAGCGGGGATGGGGAGTATAGTGCGGGGATGGGGAGTAGAGAGCGGGGATGGGGAGTATAGAGCGGGGATGGGGAGTAGAGAGCGGGGATGGGGAGTAGAGAGCGGGGATGGGGAGCAGAGAGCGGGGTAGGGAGTATAGAGCGGGGATGGGGAGTGGAGAGCGGGGATGGGGAGTAGAGAGCGAGGATGGGGAGTAGAGAGCGGGGATGGGGAGTGGAGAGTGGGGATGGGGAGTAGAGGGCGGGGATGGGGAGTAGAGAGCGGGGATGGGGAGTAGAGGGCGGGGATGGGGAGTATAGAGCGGGGATGGGGAGTGGAGAGTGGGGATGGGGAGTAGAGGGTGGGGATGGGGAGTATAGAGCGGGAATGGGGAGTGGAGAGTGGGGATGGGGAGTAGAGGGCGGGGATGGGGAGTAGAGACCGGGGATGGGGTGTAGAGAGCGGGGATGGGGAGTAGAGAGCGAGGATGGGGAGTAGAGAGCGGGGATGGGGTGTAGAGAGCGGGGGTGGGGAGTAGAGGGCGGGGATGGGGAGTAGAGTGCGGGGATGGGGATTAGAGAGCGGGGATGGGGAGTGGAGAGCGGGGATGGGGAGTAGAGAGCGAGGATGGGGAGTAGAGAGCAGGGATGGGGAGTAGAGAGCCGGGATGGGGAGTAGAGAGCGGGGATGGGGAGTAGAGAGCGGGCATGGAGAGTAGAGAGCGGGGATGGGGAGTAGAGAGCGGGGATGGGGAGTAGAGAGCGGGGATGGGGAGTAGAGAGCGGGGATGGGGAGTAGAGAGCGGGGATGGGGAGTAGAGAGCGGGGATGGGGAGTAGAGAGCGGGGATGGGGATTAGAGTGCGGGGATGGGGAGTAGAGAGCGGGGAGGTGAGTAGAGAGCGGGGATGGGGAGTAGAGAGCGGGGATGGGGAGTAGAGAGCGGGGATGGGGAGTAGAGGGCGGGGATGGGGAGTAGAGAGCGGGGATGGGGAGTAGAGAGCGGGGATGGGTAGTAGAGAGCGGGGATGGGGAGTAGATAGCGGGGATGGGGAGTAGAGAGCGGGGATGGGGAGTAGAGAGCGGGGATGGTGAGTAGAGAGCGGGGATGGGGATTAGAGTGCGGGGATGGGGAGTAGAGAGCGGGGAGGTGAGTAGAGAACGGGGATGGAGAGTAGAGAGCGGGGATGGGGAGTAGAGAGCGGGGATGGGGAGTAGAGGGCGGGGATGGG
This sequence comes from Somniosus microcephalus, assembly GCF_052327205.1. Lineage (NCBI taxonomy): Eukaryota > Metazoa > Chordata > Chondrichthyes > Squaliformes > Somniosidae > Somniosus > Somniosus microcephalus. Next base: position 35,289,288 of record NC_140990.1, on the reverse strand, counting down.
GAGTAGAGAGCCGGGATGGGTAGTAGAGAGCGGGGATGGGTAGTAGAGAGCCGGGATGGGGAGTAGATAGCGGGGATGGGGAGTAGAGAGCGGGGATGGGGAGTAGAGAGCGGGGATGGGGAGTAGTGAGCGGGGATGGGGAGTAGAGAGCGGGGATGGGGAGTAGAGAGCGGGGATGGGGAGTAGAGAGCGGGGATGGGGATTAGAGAGCGGGGATGGGGAGTAGAGAGCGGGGATGTGGAGTAGAGTGCGGGGATGGGTAGTAGAGAGCGGGGATGGGGAGTAGAGAGCGGGGATGGGGTTTAGAGTGCGGGGATGGGGAGTAGAGAGCGGGGATGGGGTGTAGAGAGCAGGGATGGGGTGTAGAGAGCAGGGATGGGGAGTAGAGAGCGGGGATGGGGAGTGGAGAGCGGGGATGGGGAGTAGAGAGCGGGGATGGGGTGCAGAGAGCGGGGATGGGGAATAGAGAGCAGGGATGGGGAGTAGAGAGCGGGGATGGGGAGTGGAGAGCGGGGATGGGGAGTAGAGAGCCGAGATGGGGAGTAGAGAGCGGGGATGGGGAGTAGAGAGCGGGGATGGGGAGTAGAGAGCGGGGATGGGGTGTAGAGAGCGGGGATGGGGAGTAGAGAGTGGAGATGGGGAGTAGAGAGCGGGGATGTGGATTAGAGAGCGGGGATGGGGAGTAGAGAGCGGGGATGGAGTGTAGAGAGCGGGGATGGGGAGTAGAGGGCGGGGATGGGGAGTATAGAGCGGGGATGGGGAGTGGAGAGTGGGGATGGGGAGTAGAGGGTGGGGATGGGGAGTAGAGAGCGAGGATGGGGAGTAGAGAGCGGGGATGGGGAGTGGAGGGTGGGGATGGGGAGTAGAGGGCGGGGATGGGGAGTAGAGAGCGGGGATGGGGAGTAGAGGGCGGGGATGGGGAGTAGAGAGAGGGGATGGGGAGTAGAGGGCGGGGATGGGGAGTATAGAGCGGGGATGGGGAGTGGAGAGTGGGGATGGGGAGTAGAGGGTGGGGATGGGGAGTATAGAGCGGGAATGGGGAGTGGAGAGTGGGGATGGGGAGTAGAGGGCGGGAATGGGGAGTAGAGAGCGGGGATGGGGTGTAGAGAGCGGGGATGGGGAGTAGAGAGCGAGGATGGGGAGTAGAGAGCGGGGATGGTGTGTAGAGAGCGGGGGTGGGGAGTAGAGGGCGGGGATGGGGAGTAGAGAGCGGGGATGGGGATTAGAGAGCGGGGATGGGGAGTAGAGAGCGGGGATGTGGAGTAGAGAGCGGGGATGGGGAGTAGAGAGCGGGGATGGGGAGTAGAGAGCGGGGATGGGGATTAGAGTGCGGGGATGGGGAGTAGAGAGCGGGGATGGGGTGTAGAGAGCAGGGATGGGGTGTAGAGAGCAGGGATGGGGAGTAGAGAGCGGGGATGGGGAGTGGAGAGCGGGGATGGGGAGTAGAGAGCGGGGATGGGGTGCAGAGAGCGGGGATGGGGAATAGAGAGCAGGGATGGGGAGTAGAGAGCGGGGATGGGGAGTGGAGAGCGGGGATGGGGAGTAGAGAGCCGAGATGGGGAGTAGAGAGCGGGGATGGGGAGTAGAGAGCGGGGATGGGGAGTAGAGAGCGGGGATGGGGAGTAGAGAGCGGGGATGGGGTGTAGAGAGCGGGGATGGGGAGTAGAGAGCGGAGATGGGGAGTAGAGAGCGGGGATGGGGATTAGAGAGCGGGGATGGGGAGTAGAGAGCGGGGATGGGGTGTAGAGAGCGGGGATGGGGAGTAGAGAGCGGGGATGGGGAGTAGAGAGCGGGGATGGGGATTAGAGAGCGGGGATGGGGAGTGGAGAGCAGGAATGGGGAGTAGAGAGCGGGGATGGTGAGTAGAGAGCGGGGATAGGGATTAGAGAGCGGGGATGGGGATTAGAGAGCGGGGATGGGGAGTAGAGAGCGTGGATGGGGAGCAGAGAGCGGGGATGGGTAGCAGAGAGCGGGGATGGGGAGTAGAGAGCGGGGATGTGGAGTAGAGAGCGGGGATGGGGAGTAGAGAGCGGGGATGGGGAGTAGAGAGCGGGGATGGGGAGTAGAGAGCGGGGATGGGGAGTAGAGAGCGGGGATGGGGAGTAGAGAGCGGGGATGGGGAGTAGAGAGCGGGGATGGGGAGTAGAGAGCAGGGATGGGGAGTAGAGAGCGGGGATGGGGAGTAGAGGGCGGGGATGGGGAGTAGAGAGCGGGGATGGGGAGTAGAGAGCGGGGATGGGGAGTTGAGAGCGGGGATGGGGAGTAGAGAGCAGGGATGGGGAGTAGAGAGCGGGGATTGGGAGTAGAGAGCGGGGATGGGGAGTCGAGAGCGGGGATGGGGAATAGAGTGCGGGGATGAGGAGTAGAGAGCGGGGATGGGGAGTAGAGAGCAGGGATGGGGAGTAGAGAGCGGGGATGGGGAGTAGAGAGCGGGGATGGGGAATAGAGAGCTGGGATGGGGAGTAGAGTGCGGGGATGGGGAGTAGAGAGCGGGGATGGGGAGTAGAGAGCGGGGATGGGGAGTATAGAGCGGGGATGGGGAGTAGAGAGCGGGGATGGGGAGTAGAGTGCGGGGATGGGGAGTAGAGAGCGGGGATGGGGAGTATAGTGCGGGGATGGGGAGTAGAGAGCGGGGATGGGGAGTATAGAGCGGGGATGGGGAGTAGAGAGCGGGGATGGGGTGTAGAGTGCGGGGATGGGGAGTAGAGAGCGGGGATGGGGAGTATAGAGCGGGGATGGGGAGTGGAGAGCGGGGATGGGGAGTAGAGAGCGAGGATGGGGAGTGGAGAGCGGGGATGGGGAGTGGAGAGTGGGGATGGGGAGTAGAGGGCGGGGATGGGGAGTAGAGAGCGGGGATGGGGAGTAGAGGGCGGGGATGGGGAGTATAGAGCGGGGATGGGGAGTGGAGAGTGGGGATGGGGAGTAGAGAGTGGGGATGGGGAGTATAGAGCGGGAATGGGGAGTGGAGAGTGGGGATGGGGAGTAGAGGGTGGGGATGGGGAGTGGAGAGCGGGGGTGGGGAGTAGAGGGCGGGGATGGGGAGTAGAGAGCGGGGATGGGGAGTAGAGAGCGGGGATGGGGAGTAGAGAGCGGGGATGGGGAGTAGAGAGCGGGGATGGGGATTAGAGTGCGGGGATGGGGAGTAGAGAGCGGGTAGGTGAGTAGAGAGCGGGGATGGGGAGTAGAGAGCGGGGATGGGGAGTAGAGGGCGGGGATGGGGAGTAGAGAGCGGGGATGGGGAGTAGAGAGCGGGGATGGGTAGTAGAGAGCGGGGATGGGGAGTAGATAGCGGGGATGGGGAGTAGAGAGCGGGGATGGGGAGTAGAGAGCGGGGATGGGGAGTAGAGAGCGGGGATGGGGATTAGAGTGCGGGGATGGGGAGTAGAGAGCGGGGAGGTGAGTAGAGAGCGGGGATGGAGAGTAGAGAGCGGGGATGGGGAGTAGAGAGCGGGGATGGGGAGTAGAGGGCGGGGATGGGGAGTAGAGAGCCGGGATGGGTAGTAGAGAGCGGGGATGGGTAGTAGAGAGCGGGGATGGGGAGTAGATAGCGGGGATGGGGAGTAGAGAGCGGGGATGGGGAGTAGAGGGCGGGGATGGGGAGTAGAGAGCGGGGATGGGGAGTAGAGAGCGGGGATGGGGAGTAGAGAGCGGGGATGGGCAGTAGAGAGCGGGGATGGGGATTAGAGAGCGGGGATGGGGAGTAGAGAGCGGGGATGTGGAGTAGAGAGCGGGGATGGGGAGTAGAGAGCGGGGATGGGGAGCAGAGAGCGGGGATGGGGATTAGAGTGCGGGGATGGGGAGTAGAGAGCGGGGATGGGGTGCAGAGAGCAGGGATGGGGTGTAGAGAGCAGGGATGGGGAGTAGAGAGCGGGGATGGGGAGTAGAGAGCGGGGATGGGGATTAGAGAGCGGGGATGGGGAGTGGAGAGCAGGAATGGGGATTAGAGAGCGGGGATGGTGAGTAGAGAGCGGGGATAGGGATTAGAGAGCGGGGATGGGGATTAGAGAGCGGGGATGGGGAGTAGAGAGCGTGGATGGGGAGTAGAGAGCGGGGATGGGTAGCAGAGAGCGGGGATGGGGAGTAGAGAGCGGGGATGTGGAGTAGAGAGCGGGGATGGGGAGTAGAGAGCGGGGATGGGGAGTAGAGAGCGGGGATGGGGAGTAGAGAGCGGGGATGGGGAGTAGAGAGCGGGGATGGGGAGTAGAGAGCGGGGATGGGGAGTAGAGAGCGGGGATGGGGAGTAGAGAGCGGGGATGGGGAGTAGAGAGCGGGGATGGGGAGTAGAGAGCGGGGATGGGGAGTAGAGAGCGGGGATGGGGAGTAGAGAGCGGTGATGGGGAGTAGAGAGCGGGGATGGGGAGTAGAGAGCGGGGATTGGGAGTAGAGTGCGGGGATGGGGAGTCGAGAGCGGGGATGGGGAATAGAGTGCGGCGATGAGGAGTAGAGAGCGGGGATGGGGAGTAGAGAGCAGGGATGGGGAGTAGAGAGCGGGGATGGGGAGTAGAGAGCGGGGATGGGGAATAGAGAGCTGGGATGGGGAGTAGAGTGCGGGGATGGGGAGTAGAGAGCGGGGATGGGGAGTAGAGAGCGGGGATGGGGAGTATAGAGCGGGGATGGGGAGTAGAGAGCGGGGATGGGGAGTAGAGTGCGGGGATGGGGAGTAGAGAGCGGGGATGGGGAGTATAGTGCGGGGATGGGGAGTAGAGAGCGGGGATGGGGAGTATAGAGCGGGGATGGGGAGTAGAGAGCGGGGATGGGGTGTAGAGAGCGGGGATGGGGAGTAGAGAGCGGGGATGGGGAGTATAGAGCGGGGATGGGGAGTGGAGAGCGGGGATGGGGAGTAGAGAGCGAGGATGGGGAGTGGAGAGCGGGGATGGGGAGTGGAGAGTGGGGATGGGGAGTAGTGGGCGGGGATGGGGAGTAGAGAGCGGGGATGGGGAGTAGAGGGCGGGGATGGGGAGTATAGAGCGGGGATGGGGAGTGGAGAGTGGGGATGGGGAGTAGAGGGTGGGGATGGGGAGTAGAGAGCGGGAATGGGGAGTGGAGAGTGGGGATGGGGAGTAGAGGGCAGGGATGGGGAGTGGAGAGCGGGGGTGGGGAGTAGAGGGCGGGGATGGGGAGTAGAGAGCGGGGATGGGGAGTAGAGAGCGGGGATGGGGAGTAGAGAGCGGGGATGGGGAGTAGAGAGCGGGGATGGGGATTAGAGTGCGGGGATGGGGAGTAGAGAGCGGGGAGGTGAGTAGAGAGCGGGGATGTGGAGTAGAGAGCGGGGATGGGGAGTAGAGAGCGGGGATGGGAGTATAGAGCGGGGATGGGGAGTAGAGAGCGGGGATGGGGAGCAGAGAGCGGGGATGGGGAGTAGAGAGCGGGGATGGGGAGTAGAGAGCGGGGATGTGGAGTAGAGAGCAGGTATGGGGAGTAGAGAGCGGGGATGTGGAGTAGAGAGCGGGGATGGGGAGCAGAGAGCGGGGATGTGGAGTAGAGAGCGGGGATGGGGAGCAGAGAGCGGGGATGGGGAGTAGAGAGCCGGGATGGGGAGTAGAGAGCGGGGATGGGGAGTAGAGAGCGGGGATTGGGAGTAGAGAGCGGGGATGGGGAGTAGAGAGCGGGGATGGGGAATAGAGTCCGGGGATGGGGAGTAGAGAGCGGGGATGGGGAATACAGAGCTGGGATGGGGAGTAGAGTGCGGGGATGGGGAGTAGAGAGCGGGGATGGGGAGTATAGAGCGGGGATGGGGAGTAGAGAGCGGGGATGGGGAGTAGAGTGCGGGGATGGGGAGTAGAGAGCGGGGATGGGGAGTATAGTGCGGGGATGGGGAGTAGAGAGCGGGGATGGGGAGTATAGAGCGGGGATGGGGAGTAGAGAGCGGGGATGGGGAGTAGAGAGCGGGGATGGGGAGTAGAGAGCGGGGATGGGGAGGAAAGAGCGGGGATGGTGAGTGGAGAGCGGGGATGGGGAGTAGAGAGCGAGGATGGGGAGTGGAGAGCGGGGATGGGGAGTGGAGAGCGGGGATGGGGAGTAGAGGGCGGGGATGGGGAGTAGAGAGTGGGGATGGGGAGTAGAGGGCGGGGATGGGGAGTATAGAGCGGGGATGGGGAGTGGAGAGCGGGGATGGGGAGTAGAGGGCGGGGATGGGGAGTATAGAGCGGGGATGGGGAGTGGAGAGCGGGGATGGGTAGTAGAGGGCGGGGATGGGGAGTAGAGAGCGGGGATGGGGTGTAGAGATCGGGGATGGGGAGTAGAGAGCGAGGATGGGGAGTAGAGAGCGGGGATGTGGTGTAGAGAGCGGGGGTGGGGAGTAGAGGGCGGGGATGGGGAGTAGAGAGCGGGGATGGGGATTAGAGAGCGGGGATGGGGAGTGGAGAGCGGGGATGGAGAGTACAGAGCGAGGATGGGGAGTAGAGAGCAGGGATGGGGAGTAGAGAGCCGGGATGGGGAGTAGAGAGCGGGGATGGGGAGTAGAGAGCGGGCATGGAGAGTAGAGAGCGGGGATGGGGAGTAGAGAGCGGGGATAGGGAGTAGAGAGCGGGGATGGGGAGTAGAGAGCGGGGATGGGGAGTAGAGAGCGGGGATGGGGAGTAGAGAGCGGGGATGTGGAGTAGAGAGCGGGCATGGTGAGTAGAGAGCGGGGATGGGGAGTAGAGAGCGGGGATGGGGAGTAGAGAGCGGGGATGGGGAGTAGAGAGCGGGGATGGGGAGTAGAGAGCGGGGATGGGGAGTAGAGAGCGGGGATGGGGAGTAGAGAGCGGGGATGGGGAGTAGAGAGCGGGGATGGGGAGTAGAGGGCGGGGATGGGGAGTAGAGAGCGGGGATGGGGAATAGAGTGCGGGGATGGGGAGTAGAGAGCGGGGATGGGGAGTAGAGAGCGGGGATTGGGAGTAGAGAGCGGGGATGGGGAGTAGACAGCCGGGATGGGGAGCAGAGAGTGGGGATGGGGAGTAGAGAGCAGGGATGGGGAGTAGAGAGCGGGGATGTGGAGTAGAGAGCAGGGATGGGGAGCAGAGCGCGGGGATGTGGAGTAGAGAGTGGGGATGTGGAGTAGAGAGCGGGGATGGGGAGTAGAGAGCCAGGATGGGGAGTAGAGAGCGGGGATGGGGAGTAGAGAGCGGGGATTGGGAGTAGAGAGCGGGGATGGGGAGTAGAGAGCGGGGATGGGGAATAGAGTGCGGGGATGGGGAGTAGAGAGCGGGGATGGGGGGTAGAGAGCGGGGATGGGGAGTAGAGAGCGGGGATGGGGAGTAGAGAGCGGGGATGGGGAATAGAGAGCGGGGATGGGGATTAGAGTGCGGAGATGGGGAGTAGAGAGCGGGGATGGGGAGGAGAGAGCGGGGATGGGGAGTATAGAGAGGGGATGGGGAGTAGAGAGCGGGGATGGGGAGTAGAGTGCGGGGATGGGGAGTAGAGAGCGGGGATGGGGAGTATAGTGCGGGGATGGGGAGTAGAGAGCGGGGATGGGGAGTATAGAGCGGGGATGGGGAGGAGAGAGCGCGGATGGGGAGCGGAGAGCGGGGATGGGGAGTAGAGAGCGGGGATGGGGAGTATCGAGCGGGGATGGGGAGTGGAGAGCGGGGATGGGGAGTAGAGAGTGAGGATTGGGAGTAGAGAGCGGGGATGGGGAGTGGAGAGTGGGGATGGGGAGTAGAGGGCGGGGATGGGGAGTAGAGAGCGGGGATGGGGAGTAGAGGGCGGGGATGGTGAGCATAGAGCGGGGATGGGGAGTGGAGAGTGGGGATGGGGAGTAGAGGGCGGGGATGGGGAGTATAGAGCGGGGATGGGGAGTGGAGAGTGGGGATGGGGAGTAGAGGGCGGGGATGGGGTGTAGAGAGCGGGGATGGGGTGTAGAGAGCGGGGATGGGGAGTAGAGAGCGAGGATGGGGAGTAGAGAGCGGGGATGGGGTGTAGAGAGCGGGGGTGGGGAGTAGAGGGCGGGGATGGGGAGTAGAGAGCGGGGATGGGGATTAGAGAGCGGGGATGGGGAGTGGAGAGCGGGGATGGGGAGTAGAGAGCGGGGATGGGGAGTATAGAGCGGGGATGGGGAGTGGAGAGCGGGGATGGGGAGTAGAGAGCGAGGATGGGGAGTGGAGAGCGGGGATGGGGAGTGGAGAGCGGGGATGGGGAGTAGAGAGCGGGGATGGGGAGTATAGAGCGGGGATGGGGAGTGGAGAGCGGGGATGGGGAGTAGAGAGCGAGGATGGGGAGTAGAGAGCGGGGATGGGGAGTGGAGAGTGGGAATGGGGAGTAGAGGGCGGGGATGGGGAGTAGAGAGCGGGGATGGGGAGTAGAGAGCGGGGATGGGGAGTAGAGAGCGGGGATGGGGAGTAGAGAGCGGGGATGGGGATTAGAGTGCGGGGATGGGGAGTAGAGAGCGGGGAGGTGAGTAGAGAGCGGGGATGGGGAGTAGAGAGCGGGGATGGGGAGTAGAGAGCGGGGATGGGGAGTAGAGGGCGGGGATGGGGAGTAGAGAGCGGGGATGGGGAGTAGAGAGCGGGGATGGGTAGTAGAGAGCGGGGATGGGGAGTAGATAGCGGGGATGGGGAGTAGAGAGCGGGGATGGGGAGTAGAGAGCGGGGATGGGGAGTAGAGAGCGGGGATGGGGATTAGAGTGCGGGGATGGGGAGTAGAGAGCGGGGAGGTGAGTAGAGAGCGGGGATGGAGAGTAGAGAGCGGGGATGGGGAGTAGAGAGCGGGGATGGGGAGTAGAGGGCGGGGATGGGGAGTAGAGAGCCGGGATGGGTAGTAGAGAGCGGGGATGGGTAGTAGAGAGCGGGGATGGGGAGTAGATAGCGGGGATGGGGAGTAGAGAGCGGGGATGGGGAGTAGAGGGCGGGGATGGGGAGTAGAGAGCGGGGTTGGGGAGCAGAGAGCGGGGATGGGGAGTAGAGAGCGGGGATGGGGAGTAGAGAGCGGGGATGGGGATTAGAGAGCGGGGATGGGGAGTAGAGAGCGGGGATGTGGAGTAGAGAGCGGGGATGGGGAGTAGAGAGCGGGGATGGGGAGCAGAGAGCGGGGATGGGGATTAGAGTGCGGGGATGGGGAGTAGAGAGCGGGGATGGGGTGCAGAGAGCAGGGATGGGGTGTAGAGAGCAGGGATGGGGAGTAGAGAGCGGGGATGGGGAGTAGAGAGCGGGGATGGGGATTAGAGAGCGGGGATGGGGAGTGGAGAGCAGGAATGGGGAGTAGAGAGCGGGGATGGTGAGTAGAGAGCGGGGATAGGGATTAGAGAGCGGGGATAGGGATTAGAGAGCGGGGATGGGGATTAGAGAGCGGGGATGGGGAGTAGAGAGCATGGATGGGGAGTAGAGAGCGGGGATGGGTAGCAGAGAGCGGGGATGGGGAGTAGAGAGCGGGGATGTGGAGTAGAGAGCGGGGATGGGGAGTAGAGAGCGGGGATGGGGAGTAGAGAGCGGGGATGGGGAGTAGAGAGCGGGGATGGGGAGTAGAGAGCGGGGATGGGGAGTAGAGAGCGGGGATGGGGAGTAGAGAGCGGGGATGGGGAGTAGAGAGCGGGGATGGGGAGTAGAGAGCGGGGATGGGGAGTAGAGAGCGGGGATGGGGAGTAGAGAGCGGTGATGGGGAGTAGAGAGCGGGGATGGGGAGTAGAGAGCGGGGATTGGGAGTAGAGTGCGGGGATGGGGAGTCGAGAGCGGGGATGGGGAATAGAGTGCGGGGATGAGGAGTAGAGAGCGGGGATGGGGAGTAGAGAGCAGGGATGGGGAGTAGAGAGCGGGGATGGGGAGTAGAGAGCGGGGATGGGGAATAGAGAGCTGGGATGGGGAGTAGAGTGCGGGGATGGGGAGTAGAGAGCGGGGATGGGGAGTAGAGAGCGGGGATGGGGAGTATAGAGCGGGGATGGGGAGTAGAGAGCGGGGATGGGGAGTAGAGTGCGGGGATGGGGAGTAGAGAGCGGGGATGGGGAGTATAGTGCGGGGATGGGGAGTAGAGAGCGGGGATGGGGAGTATAGAGCGGGGATGGGGAGTAGAGAGCGGGGATGGGGTGTAGAGAGCGGGGATGGGGAGTAGAGAGCGGGGATGGGGAGTATAGAGCGGGGATGGGGAGTGGAGAGCGGGGATGGGGAGTAGAGAGCGAGGATGGGGAGTGGAGAGCGGGGATGGGGAGTGGAGAGTGGGGATGGGGAGTAGAGGGCGGGGATGGGGAGTAGAGAGCGGGGATGGGGAGTAGAGGGCGGGGATGGGGAGTATAGAGCGGGGATGGGGAGTGGAGAGTGGGGATGGGGAGTAGAGGGTGGGGATGGGGAGTAGAGAGCGGGAATGGGGAGTGGAGAGTGGGGATGGGGAGTAGAGGGCGGGGATGGGGAGTGGAGAGCGGGGGTGGGGAGTAGAGGGCGGGGATGGGGAGTAGAGAGCGGGGATGGGGAGTAGAGAGCGGGGATGGGGAGTAGAGAGCGGGGATGGGGAGTAGAGAGCGGGGATGGGGATTAGAGTGCGGGGATGGGGAGTAGAGAGCGGGGAGGTGAGTAGAGAGCGGGGATGGTGAGTAGAGAGCGGGGATGGGGAGTAGAGAGCGGGGATGGGGAGTATAGAGCGGGGATGGGGAGTAGAGAGCGGGGATGGGGAGCAGAGAGCGGGGATGGGGAGTAGAGAGCGGGGATGGGGAGTAGAGAGCGGGGATGTGGAGTAGAGAGCGGGGATGGGGAGTAGAGAGCGGGGATGTGGAGTAGGGAGCGGGGATGGGGAGCAGAGAGCGGGGATGTGGAGTAGAGAGCGGGGATGGGGAGCAGAGAGCGGGGATGGGGAGTAGAGAGCCGGGATGGGGAGTAGAGAGCGGGGATGGGGATTAGAGAGCGGGGATTGGGAGTAGAGAGCGGGGATGGGGAGTAGAGAGCGGGGATGGGGAATAGAGTCCGGGGATGGGGAGTAGAGAGCGGGGATGGGGAATACAGAGCTGGGATGGGGAGTAGAGTGCGGGGATGGGGAGTAGAGAGCGGGGATGGGGAGTATAGAGCGGGGATGGGGAGTAGAGAGCGGGGATGGGGAGTAGAGTGCGGGGATGGGGAGTAGAGAGCGGGGATGGGGAGTATAGTGCGGGGATGGGGAGTAGAGAGCGGGGATGGGGAGTATAGAGCGGGGATGGGGAGTAGAGAGCGGGGATGGGGAGTAGAGAGCGGGGATGGGGAGTAGAGAGCGGGGATGGGGAGGAAAGAGCGGGGATGGTGAGTGGAGAGCGGGGATGGGGAGTAGAGAGCGAGGATGGGGAGTGGAGAGCGGGGATGGGGAGTGGAGAGCGGGGATGGGGAGTAGAGGGCGGGGATGGGGAGTAGAGAGTGGGGATGGGGAGTAGAGGGCGGGGATGGGGAGTATAGAGCGGGGATGGGGAGTGGAGAGCGGGGATGGGGAGTAGAGGGCGGGGATGGGGAGTATAGAGCGGGGATGGGGAGTGGAGAGCGGGGATGGGGAGTAGAGGGCGGGGATGGGGAGTAGAGAGCGGGGATGGGGTGTAGAGAGCGGGGATGGGGAGTAGAGAGCGAGGATGGGGAGTAGAGAGCGGGGATGTGGTGTAGAGAGCGGGGGTGGGGAGTAGAGGGCGGGGATGGGGAGTAGAGAGCGGGGATGGGGATTAGAGAGCGGGGATGGGGAGTGGAGAGCGGGGATGGAGAGTACAGAGCGAGGATGAGGAGTAGAGAGCAGGGATGGGGAGTAGAGAGCCGGGATGGGGAGTAGAGAGCGGGGATGGGGAGTAGAGAGCGGGCATGGAGAGTAGAGAGCGGGGATGGGGAGTAGAGAGCGGGGATGGGGAGTAGAGAGCGGGGATGGGGAGTAGAGAGCGGGGATGGGGAGTAGAGAGCGGGGATGTGGAGTAGAGAGCGGGCATGGTGAGTAGAGAGCGGGGATGGGGAGTAGAGAGCGGGGATGGGGAGTAGAGAGCGGGGATGGGGAGTAGAGAGCGGGGATGGGGAGTAGAGAGCGGGGATGGGGAGTAGAGAGCGGGGATGGGGAGTAGAGAGCGGGGATGGGGAGTAGAGGGCGGGGATGGGGAGTAGAGAGCGGGGATGGGGAATAGAGTGCGGGGATGGGGAGTAGAGAGCGGGGATGGGGAGTAGAGAGCGGGGATTGGGAGTAGAGAGCGGGGATGGGGAGTAGACAGCCGGGATGGGGAGCAGAGAGCGGGGATGGGGAGTAGAGAGCGGGGATGTGGAGTAGAGAGCAGGGATGGGGAGTAGAGAGCGGGGATGTGGAGTAGAGAGCAGGGATGGGGAGCAGAGCGCGGGGATGTGGAGTAGAGAGCGGGGATGTGGAGTAGAGAGCGGGGATGGGGAGTAGAGAGCCAGGATGGGGAGTAGAGAGCGGGGATGGGGAGTAGAGAGCGGGGATTGGGAGTAGAGAGCGGGGATGGGGAGTAGAGAGCGGGGATGGGGAATAGAGTGCGGGGATGGGGAGTAGAGAGCGGGGATGGGGGGTAGAGAGCAGGGATGGGGAGTAGAGAGTGGGGATGGGGAGTAGAGAGCGGGGATGGGGAATAGAGAGCCGGGATGGGGATTAGAGTGCGGAGATGGGGAGTAGTGAGCGGGGATGGGGAGGAGAGAGCGGGGATGGGGAGTATAGAGAGGGGATGGGGAGTAGAGAGCGGGGATGGGGAGTAGAGTGCGGGGATGGGGAGTAGAGAGCGGGGATGGGGAGTATAGTGCGGGGATGGGGAGTAGAGAGCGGGGATGGGGAGTATAGAGCGGGGATGGGGAGGAGAGAGCGCGGATGGGGAGCG
>NC_140990.1:35242939-35276070 GCF_052327205.1 Somniosus microcephalus | reverse complement strand
GGGAGTAGAGAGCGGGGATGGGGAGTAGAGAGCGGGGATGGGGAGTAGAGTGCGGGGATGGAGAGTAGAGAGCGGGGATGTGGAGTAGAGTGCGGGGATGGGGAGTAGAGAGCAGGGATGGGGAGTAGAGAGCGATGATGGGGAGTAGAGAGCGGGGATGGGGAGTAGAGGGCGATGATGGGGAGTAAAGAGCGGGGATGGGGAGTAGAGGGCGGGGATGGGGAGTAGAGAGCGGTGATGGGGATTAGAGTGCGGTGATGGGGAGTAGAGAGCGGGGATGGGGAGTAGAGAGCGGGGATGGGGAGTGGAGAGCGGGGATGGGGAGTAGAGAGTGGTGATGGGGAGTAGAGAGCGGGGATGGGGATTAGAGAGCGGGGATGGGGAGTAGAGAGCGGGGATGAGGAGTAGAGAGCGGGGATGGGGATTAGAGTGCGGGGATGGGGAGTAGAGAGCGGGAATGGGGAGTAGAGAGCGGGGATGGGGAGTAGAGAGCGGGGATGGGGATTAGAGAGCGGGGATGGGGAGTAGTGAGCGGGGATGGGGAGTAGAGAGCGGGGATGGGGAGTAGAGAGCGGGGATGGGGATTAGAGAGCGGAGATGGGTAGTAGAGAGCGGGGATGAGGAGTAGAGAGCGGGGATGGGGAGTAGAGAGCGGGGATGGGGAGTAGAGAGCGGGGATGGGGAGTAGAGAGCGGGGATGGGGAGTAGAGAGCGGGGATGGAGAGTAGAGGGCGGGGATGGGGAGTAGCGGGCGGGGATGGGGAGTAGAGAGCGGGGATGGAGAGTAGAGAGCGGGGATGGGGATTAGAGAGCGATGATGGGGAGTAGAGAGCGGGGATGGGCAGTAGATAGCGGGGATGGGCAGTAGAGAGCGGGGATGGGGAGTAGAGAGCGGGGATGGGGAGTAGAGAGCGGGGATGGGGAGTAGAGAGCGGGGATGGGGAGTAGAGTGCGGGGATGGGGAGTAGAGGGCGGGAATGGGGAGTAGAGAGCGGGGATGGTGAGTAGAGAGAGGGCATGGGGAGTAGAGTGCGGGGATGGGGAGTAGAGGGCGGGGATGGAGAGTAGAGAGCGGGGATGGGGAGTAAAGTGCGGGGATGGGGAGTAGAGAGCGGGGATGGGGAGTAGAGAGCGGGGATGGGGAGTAGAGAGCGGGGATGGTGAGTAGAGTGCGGGGATGGGGAGTAGAGAGCGGGGATGGGGAGTAGAGAGCCTGGATGGGGAGTAGAGAGCGGGGATGGGGAGTAGAGAGCAGGGATGGGGATTAGAGAGCAGGGATGGGGAGTAGAGAGCGGGGATGGGGAGTAGAGAGCGGGGATGGGGAGTAGAGAGTGGGGATGGGGAGTAGAGAGCCTGGATGGGGAGTAGAGAGCGGGGATGGGGAGTAGAGAGCAGGGATGGGGATTAGAGAGCAGGGATGGGGAGTAGAGAGCGGGGGTGGAGAGTAGAGAGCGGGGATGGGGAGTAGAGAGCGGTGATGGGGATTAGAGTGCGGGGATGGGGAGTAGAGAGCGGGGATGGAGAGTAGAGAGCGGGGATGGGGAGTAGAGAGCGGGGATGGAGAGTAGAGAGCGGGGATGGGGAGTAGAGAGCAGGGATGGGGAGCAGAGAGCGGGGATGGAGAGTAGAGAGCGGTGATGGGGAGTAGAGAGCGGGGATGGGGAGTAGAGGGCGGGGATGGGGAGTAGAGGGCGGGGATGGGGAGTAGAGGGCGGGGATGGGGAGTAGAGGGCGGGGATGGTGAGTAGAGCGCGGGGATGGGGAGTAGAAAGCGGGGATGGGGAGTGGAGGGTGGGGATGGGGATTAGAGGGCGGGGATGGGGAGTAGAGGGCGGGGATGGGGAGTAGAGAGCGATGCTGGGGAGTAGAGAGCGGGGATGGGGAGTAGAGAGCGGGGATGGGGAGTAGAGAGCGGGGATGGGGAATAGAGAGCGGGGATGGGGAGTAGAGAGCGGGGATGGGGAGTAGAGGGCGGGGATGGGGAGTAGAAAGCGGGGATGGGGAGTAGAGAGCGGGGATGGGGTGTAGAGAGCGGGGATGGGGAGTCGAGAGCGGGGATGGGGAGTAGAGAGCAGGGATGGGGAGTAGAGAGCGGGGATGGGGAGTAGAGAGCGGGGATTGGGAGTAGAGAGCGGGAATGGGGAGCAGAGAGCGGGGATGGGGAGTAGAGAGCGGGGATTGGGAGTAGAGAGCGGGGATGGGGAGTAGAGAGCTGGGATGGAGAGTAGAGAGCGGGGATGGGGAGTAGAGAGCAGGGATGGGGAGTAGAGAGCGGGGATGGGGAGTAGAGAGCGGGGATGGGGAGTAGAGAGCGGGATGGGGAGTAGAGAGCGGGGATGGGGAGTAGAGAGCGGGGATGGGCAGTAGAGAGCAGGGATGGGGAGTAGAGAGCGGGGATGGGGAGTAGAGAGCGGGGATGGGGAGTAGAGAGCGGAGATGGGGGAGTAGAGAGCAGGGATGGGGAGTAGAGAGCGGGGATGGGGAGTAGAGTGCGGGGATGGGGAGTAGAGAGCGGGGATGGTGAGTAGAGAGCGGGGATGGGGAGTAGAGAGCGGGGATGGGGAGTAGAGGGCGGGGATGGGGAGTAGAGGGCGGGGATGGGGAGTAGAGGGCGGGGATGGGGAGTAGAGGGCGGGGATGGTGAGTAGAGCGCGGGGATGGGGAGTAGAAAGCGGGGATGGGGTGTAGAGGGTGGGGATGGGGATTAGAGGGCGGGGATCGGGAGTAGAAAGCGGTGATGGGGATTAGAGTGCCGGGATGGGGAGTAGAGAGCGGGGATGGGGAGTAGAGGGCGGGGATGGGGAGTACAGAGCCGTGATGGGGATTAGAGTGCGGGGATGGGGAGTAGAGAGCGGGGATGGGGAGTAGAGAGCGGGGATGGGGAGTAGAGTGCGGGGATGGAGAGTAGAGAGCGGGGATGTGGAGTAGAGTGCGGGGATGGGGAGTAGTGAGCAGGGATGGGGAGTAGAGAGCGATGATGGGGAGTAGAGAGCGGGGATGGGGAGTAGAGGGCGATGATGGGGAGTAAAGAGCGGGGATGGGGAGTAGAGGGCGGGGATGGGGAGTAGAGAGCGGTGATGGGGATTAGAGTGCGGTGATGGGGAGTAGAGAGCGGGGATGGGGAGTAGAGAGCGGGGATGGGGAGTGGAGAGCGGGGATGGGGAGTAGAGAGTGGTGATGGGGAGTAGAGAGCGGGGATGGGGATTAGAGAGCGGGGATGGGGAGTAGAGAGCGGGGATGAGGAGTAGAGAGCGGGGATGGGGATTAGAGTGCGGGGATGGGGAGTAGAGAGCGGGAATGGGGAGTAGAGAGCGGGGATGGGGAGTAGAGAGCGGGGATGGGGATTAGAGAGCGGGGATGGGGAGTAGTGAGCGGGGATGGGGAGTAGAGAGCGGGGATGGGGAGTAGAGAGCGGGGATGGGGATTAGAGAGCGGAGATGGGTAGTAGAGAGCGGGGATGAGGAGTAGAGAGCGGGGATGGGGAGTAGAGAGCGGGGATGGGGAGTAGAGAGCGGGGATGGGGAGTAGAGAGCGGGGATGGGGAGTAGAGAGCGGGGATGGAGAGTAGAGGGCGGGGATGGGGAGTAGCGGGCGGGGATGGGGAGTAGAGAGCGGGGATGGAGAGTAGAGAGCGGGGATGGGGATTAGAGAGCGATGATGGGGAGTAGAGAGCGGGGATGGGCAGTAGATAGCGGGGATGGGCAGTAGAGAGCGGGATGGGGAGTAGAGAGCGGGGATGGGGAGTAGAGAGCGGGGATGGGGAATAGAGAGCGGGGATGGGGAGTAGAGTGCGGGGATGGGGAGTAGAGGGCGGGAATGGGTAGTAGAGAGCGGGGATGGTGAGTAGAGAGAGGGCATGGGGAGTAGAGTGCGGGGATGGGGAGTAGAGGGCGGGGATGGAGAGTAGAGAGCGGGGATGGGGAGTAAAGTGCGGGGATGGGGAGTAGAGAGCAAGGATGGGGAGTAGAGAGCGGGGATGGGGAGTAGAGAGCGGGGATGGTGAGTAGAGTGCGGGGATGGGGAGTAGAGAGCGGGGATGGGGAGTAGAGAGCCTGGATGGGGAGTAGAGAGCGGGGATGGGGAGTAGAGAGCAGGGATATGGATTAGAGAGCAGGGATGGGGAGTAGAGAGCGGGGATGGGGAGTAGAGAGCGGGGATGGGGAGTAGAGAGTGGGGATGGGGAGTAGAGAGCCTGGATGGGGAGTAGAGAGCGGGGATGGGGAGTAGAGAGCAGGGATGGGGATTAGAGAGCAGGGATGGGGAGTAGAGAGCGGGGGTGGAGAGTAGAGAGCGGGGATGGGAAGTAGAGAGCGGTGATGGGGATTAGAGTGCGGGGATGGGGAGTAGAGAGCGGGGATGGAGAGTAGAGAGCGGGGATGGGGAGTAGAGAGCGGGGATGGAGAGTAGAGAGCGGGGATGGGGAGTAGAGAGCAGGGATGGGGAGCAGAGAGCGGGGATGGAGAGTAGAGAGCGGTGATGGGGAGTAGAGAGCGGGGATGGGGAGTAGAGAGCAGGGATGGGGAGTAGAGAGCGGGGATGGGGAGTAGAGAGTGGGGATGGGGAGTAGAGAGCGGGGATGGGGAGTAGAGAGCGGGGATGGGGAGTAGAGAGTGGGGATGGGGAGTAGAGAGCCTGGATGGGGAGTAGAGAGCGGGAATGGGGAGTAGAGAGCGGGGATGGGGAGTAGAGAGTGGGGATGGGGAGTAGAGAGCCTGGATGGGGAGTAGAGAGCGGGGATGGGGAGTAGAGAGCAGGGAAGGGGAGTAGAGAGCGGGGGTGGAGAGTAGAGAGCGGGGATGGGGAGTAGAGAGCGGTGATGGGGATTAGAGTGCGGGGATGGGGAGTAGAGAGCGGGGATGGAGAGTAGAGAGCGGGGATGGGGAGTAGAGAGCGGGGATGGAGAGTAGAGAGCGGGGATGGGGAGTAGAGAGCAGGGATGGGGAGCAGAGGGCGGGGATGGAGAGTAGAGAGTGGTGATGGGGAGTAGAGAGCGGGAATGGGGAGTAGAGAGCAGGGATGGTGAGTAGAGAGCGGGGATGGGGAGTAGAGAGCGGGGATGGGGAGTCGAGAGCGGAGATGGGGAGTAGAGAGCAGGGATGGGGAGTAGAGAGCGGGGATGGGGAGTAGAGTGCGGGGATGGGGAGTAGAGAGCGGGGATGGTGAGTAGAGAGCGGGGATGGGGAGCAGAGAGCGGGGATGGGGAGTAGAGGGCGGGGATGGGGAGTAGAGGGCGGGGATGGGGAGTAGAGGGCGGGGATGGGGAGTAGAGGGCGGGGATGGTGAGTAGAGCGCGGGGATGAGGAGTAGAAAGCGGGGGATGGGGAGTAGAGGGTGGGGATGGGGAGTAGAGGGCGGGGATGGGGAGTAGAGGGCGGGGATGGGGAGTAGAGAGCGGGGATGGGGAGCAGAGGGCGGGGATGGGGTGTAGAGAGCGGGGATGGGGAGTAGAATGCGGGGATGGGGAGTAGAGAGCGGGGATGGGGAGTAGAGAGCGGGGATGGAGAGCAGAGAGCGGGGATGGGGAGTAGAGAGCAGGGATGGGTAGTAGAGAGCGATGATGGGGATTAGAGAGCGGGGATGGGGAGTAGAGGGCGGGGATGGGGAGTAGAGAGAGGGCATGGAGAGTAGAGAGCGGGGATGGGGAGTAGAGAGCGATGATGGGGAGTAGAGAGCGGGGATGGGGAGTAGAGGGCGGGGATGGGGAGTAGAGAGCGGGGATGGGGAGTAGAGTGCAGGGATGGGGAGTAGAGAGCAGGGATGGGGAGTAGAGAGCGGGGATGGGGAGTAGAGAGCAGGGATGGGGAGTAGAGAGCGGGGATGGGGAGTAGAGAGCAGGGATGGGGAGTAGAGAGCGGGTATGGGGAGTAGAGGGCGGGGATGGGGAGTAGAGAGCGGGGATGGGGAGTAGAGAGCGGGGATGGTGAGTAGAGAGCGGGGATGGTGAGTCGAGAGCGGGGATGGTGAGTAGAGAGCGGGGGATGGGGAGTAGAGAGCGGGGGATGGGGAGTAGAGAGCGCGGATGGGGAGTAGAGAGCGTGGATGGGGAGTAGAGAGCGGGGATGGGGAGTAGAGAGCGGGGATGGGGAGTGGAGAGCGGGGATGGGGAGTGGAGGGCGGGGATGGGGAGTAGAGAGCGGGGATGGGGAGTAGAGAGCGGGGATGGGGAGTAGACAGCGGGGATGGGGAGTGGAGAGCGGGGATGGGGAGTGGAGAGCAGGGATGCGGAGTAGAGAGCAGGGATGGGGAGTAGGGAGCAGGGATGGGGAGTAGACAGCAGGGATGGGGAGTAGAGAGCAGGGATGGGTAGTAGAGAGCGGGGATGGGGAGTAGAGAGCGGGGATTGGGAGTAGAGCGCGGGGATGGGGAGTAGAGTGCGGGGATGGGGAGTAGAGAGCGGGGATTGGGAGTAGAGAGCGTGGATGGGGAGTAGAGAGCAGGGATGGGGAGTAGAGGGCGGGGATGGGGAGTAGAGAGCAGGGATGGGGAGTAGAGAGCGGGCATGGGGAGTAGAGTGCGGGGATGGGGAGTAGAGAGCGGGGATGGGGAGTAGAGAGCAGGGATGGGGAGTAGAGAGCGGGGATGGGGAGTAGAGAGCAGGGATGGGGAGTAGAGAGCGGGGATGGGGAGTAGAGAGCGGGGATTGGGAGTAGAGAGCGGGAATGGGGAGTAGAGAGCGGGGATGGGGAGTAGAGAGCAGGGATTGGGAGTAGAGAGCGGGGATGGGGAGTAGAGAGCTGGGATGGAGAGTAGAGAGCGGGGATGGAGAGTAGAGAGCAGGGATGGGGAGTAGAGAGCGGGGATGGGGAGTAGAGAGCGGGGATGGGGAGTAGAGAGCGGGGATGGGGAGTAGAGAGCGGGGATGGGGAGTAGAGAGCGGGGATGGGCAGTAGAGAGCAGGGATGGGGAGTAGAGAGCGGGGATGGGGAGTAGAGAGCGGGGATGGGGAGTAGAGAGCGGAGATGGGGAGTAGAGAGCAGGGATGGGGAGTAGAGGGCGGGGATGGGGAGTAGAGAGCAGGGATGGGGAGTAGAGAGCGGGGATGGGGAATAGAGTGCGGGGATGGGGAGTAGAGAGCGGGGATGGTGAGTAGAGAGCGGGGATGGGGAGTAGAGAGCGGGGATGGGGAGTAGAGGGCGGGGATGGGGAGTAGAGGGCGGGGATGGGGAGTAGAGGGCGGGGATGGGGAGTAGAGAGCGATGCTGGGGAGTAGAGAGCGGGGATGGGGAGTAGAGAGCGGGGATGGGGAGTAGAGAGCGGGGATGGGGAGTAGAGAGCGGGGATGGGGAGTAGAGGGCAGGGATGGGGAGTAGAAAGCGGGGATGGGGAGTAGAGAGCGGGGATGGGGAGTAGAGAGCGGGGATGGGGAGTCGAGAGCGGGGATGGGGAGTAGAGAGCAGGGATGGGGAGTAGAGAGCGGGGATGGGGAGTAGAGAGCGGGGATTGGGAGTAGAGAGCGGGAATGGGGAGTAGAGAGCGGGGATGGGGAGTAGAGAGCGGGGATTGGGAGTAGAGAGCGGGGATGGGGAGTAGAGAGCTGGGATGGAGAGTAGAGAGCGGGGATGGGGAGTAGAGAGCAGGGATGGGGAGTAGAGAGCGGGGATGGGGAGTAGAGAGCGGGGATGGGGAGTAGAGAGCGGGGATGGGGAGTAGAGAGCGGGGGATGGGGAGTAGAGAGCGGGGATGGGCAGTAGAGAGCAGGGATGGGGAGTAGAGAGCGGGGATGGGGAGTAGAGAGCGGGGATGGGGAGTAGAGAGCGGAGATGGGGAGTAGAGAGCAGGGATGGGGAGTAGAGGGCGGGGATGGGGAGTAGAGAGCAGGGATGGGGAGTAGAGAGCGGGGATGGGGAGTAGAGTGCGGGGATGGGGAGTAGAGAGCGGGGATGGTGAGTAGAGAGCGGGGATGGGGAGTAGAGAGCGGGGATGGGGAGTAGAGGGCGGGGATGGGGAGTAGAGGGCGGGGATGGGGAGTAGAGGGCGGGGATGGGGAGTAGAGGGCGGGGATGGTGAGTAGAGCGCGGGGATGGGGAGTAGAAAGCGGGGATGGGGAGTAGAGGGCGGGGATGGGGATTAGAGGGCAGGGATGGGGAGTAGAGGGCGGGGATGGGGAGTAGAGAGCGATGCTGGGGAGTAGAGAGCGGGGATGGGGAGTAGAGAGCGGGGATGGGGAGTAGAGAGCGGGGATGGGGAGTAGAGAGCGGGGATGGGGAGTAGAGGGCGGGGATGGGGAGTAGAAAGCGGGGATGGGGAGTAGAGAGCGGGGATGGGGAGTAGAGAGCGGGGATGGGGAGTCGAGAGCGGGGATGGGGAGTAGAGAGCAGGGATGGGGAGTAGAGAGCGGGGATGGGGAGTAGAGAGCGGGGATTGGGAGTAGAGAGCGGGAATGGGGAGTAGAGAGCCTGGATGGGGAGTAGAGAGCGGGGATGGGGAGTAGAGAGCAGGGATGGGGATTAGAGAGCAGGGATGGGGAGTAGAGAGCGGGGGTGGAGAGTAGAGAGCGGGGATGGGGAGTAGAGAGCGGTGATGGGGATTAGAGTGCGGGGATGGGGAGTAGAGAGCGGGGATGGAGAGTAGAGAGCGGGGATGGGGAGTAGAGAGCGGGGATGGAGAGTAGAGAGCGGGGATGGGGAGTAGAGAGCAGGGATGGGGAGCAGAGGGCGGGGGATGGAGAGTAGAGAGTGGTGATGGGGAGTAGAGAGCGGGGATGGGGAGTAGAGAGCAGGGATGGTGAGTAGAGAGCGGGGATGGGGAGTAGAGAGCGGGGATGGGGAGTCGAGAGCGGAGATGGGGAGTAGAGAGCAGGGATGGGGAGCAGAGAGCGGGGATGGGGGAGTAGAGTGCGGGGATGGGGAGTAGAGAGCGGGGATGGTGAGTAGAGAGCGGGGATGGGGAGCAGAGAGCGGGGATGGGGAGTAGAGGGCGGGGATGGGGAGTAGAGGGCGGGATGGGGAGTAGAGGGCGGGGATGGGGAGTAGAGGGCGGGGATGGTGAGTAGAGCGCGGGGATGGGGAGTAGAAAGCGGGGATGGGGAGTAGAGGGTGGGGATGGGGAGTAGAGGGCGGGGATGGGGAGTAGAGGGCGGGGATGCGGAGTAGAGAGCGGGGATGGGGAGTAGAGGGCGGGGATGGGGAGTAGAGAGCGGGGATGGGGAGTAGAATGCGGGGATGGGGAGTAGAGAGCGGGGATGGGGAGTAGAGAGCGGGGATGGAGAGCAGAGAGCGGGGATGGGGAGTAGAGAGCAGGGATGGGTAGTAGAGAGCGATGATGGGGATTAGAGAGCGGGGATGGGGAGTAGAGGGCGGGGGATGGGGAGTAGAGAGAGGGCATGGAGAGTAGAGAGCGGGGATGGGGAGTAGAGAGCGATGATGGGGAGTAGAGAGCGGGGATGGGGAGTAGAG
The DNA here is from genome assembly GCF_052327205.1 of Somniosus microcephalus. Lineage (NCBI taxonomy): Eukaryota > Metazoa > Chordata > Chondrichthyes > Squaliformes > Somniosidae > Somniosus > Somniosus microcephalus. The sequence goes on along the minus strand of NC_140990.1, from coordinate 35,266,675 downwards.
GGCGGGGATGGGGAGTAGAGAGCGGGGATGGGGAGTAGAAAGCGGGGATGGGGAGTAGAGAGCGGGGATGGGGAGTAGAGGGCGGGGATTCGGAGTAGAGAGCGGGGATGGGGAGTAGAGAGCGGGGATGGGGAGTAGAGAGCGGGGATGGGGAGTAGAGAGCGGGGATGGGGAGTAGAGAGCGGGGATGGTGAGTAGAGTGCGGGGATGGGGAGTAGAGAGCGGGGATGGGGAGTAGAGAGCGGGGATGGGGAGTAGAGAGCAGGGATGGGGAGTAGAGAGCGGGGATGGGGAGTAGAGAGCAGGGATGGGGAGTAGAGAGCGGGTATGGGGAGTAGAGGGCGGGGATGGGGAGTAGAGAGCGGGGATGGGGAGTAGAGAGCGGGGATGGTGAGTAGAGAGCGGGGATGGTGAGTCGAGAGCGGGGATGGTGAGTAGAGAGCGGGGATGGGGAGTAGAGAGCGGGGATGGGGAGTAGAGAGCGGGGATGGGGAGTAGAGAGCGGGGATGGGGAGTAGAGAGCGGGGATGGGGAGTAGAGAGCGGGGATGGGGAGTGGAGTGCGGGGATGGGGAGTGGAGGGCGGGGATGGGGAGTAGAGAGCGGGGATGGGGAGTAGAGAGCGGGGATGGGGAGTAGACAGCGGGGATGGGGAGTGGAGAGCGGGGATGGGGAGTGGAGAGCAGGGATGCGGCGTAGAGAGCAGGGATGGGGAGTAGAGAGCAGGGATGGGGAGTAGACAGCAGGGATGGGGAGTAGAGAGCAGGGATGGGTAGTAGAGAGCGGGGATGGGGAGTAGAGAGCGGGGATTGGGAGTAGAGCGCGGGGATGGGGAGTAGAGAGCGGGGATGGGGAGTAGAGAGCGGGGATTGGGAGTAGAGAGCGTGGATGGGGAGTAGAGAGCAGGGATGGGGAGTAGAGGGCGGGATGGGGAGTAGAGAGCAGGGATGGGGAGTAGAGAGCGGGGATGGGGAGTAGAGTGCGGGGATGGGGAGTAGAGAGCGGGGATGGTGAGTAGAGAGCGGGGATGGGGAGTAGAGAGCGGGGATGGGGAGTAGAGGGCGGGGATGGGGAGTAGAGGGCGGGGATGGGGAGTAGAGGGCGGGGATGGGGAGTAGAGGGCGGGGATGGTGAGTAGAGCGCGGGGATGGGGAGTAGAAAGCGGGGATGGGGAGTAGAGGGTGGGGATGGGGATTAGAGGGCTGGGATGGGGAGTAGAGGGCGGGGATGGGGAGTAGAGAGCGATGCTGGGGAGTAGAGAGCGGGGATGGGGAGTAGAGAGCGGGGATGGGGAGTAGAGAGCGGGGATGGGGAGTAGAGAGCGGGGATGGGGAGTAGAGGGCGGGGATGGGGAGTAGAAAGCGGGGATGGGGAGTAGAGAGCGGGGATGGGGAGTAGAGAGCGGGGATGGGGAGTCGAGAGCGGGGATGGGGAGTAGAGAGCAGGGATGGGGAGTAGAGAGCGGGGATGGGGAGTAGAGAGCGGGGATTGGGAGTAGAGAGCGGGAATGGGGAGTAGAGAGCGGGGATGGGGAGTAGAGAGCGGGGATTGGGAGTAGAGAGCGGGGATGGGGAGTAGAGAGCTGGGATGGAGAGTAGAGAGCGGGGATGGGGAGTAGAGAGCAGGGATGGGGAGTAGAGAGCGGGGATGGGGAGTAGAGAGCGGGGATGGGGAGTAGAGAGCGGGGATGGGGAGTAGAGAGCGGGGATGGGGAGTAGAGAGCGGGGATGGGCAGTAGAGAGCAGGGATGGGGAGTAGAGAGCGGGGATGGGGAGTAGAGAGCGGGGATGGGGAGTAGAGAGCGGAGATGGGGAGTAGAGAGCAGGGATGGGGAGTAGAGGGCGGGGATGGGGAGTAGAGAGCAGGGATGGGGAGTAGAGAGCGGGGATGGGGAGTAGAGTGCGGGGATGGGGAGTAGAGAGCGGGGATGGTGAGTAGAGAGCGGGGATGGGGAGTAGAGAGCGGGGATGGGGAGTAGAGGGCGGGGATGGGGAGTAGAGGGCGGGGATGGGGAGTAGAGGGCGGGGATGGGGAGTAGAGGGCGGGGATGGTGAGTAGAGCGCGGGGATGGGGAGTAGAAAGCGGGGATGGGGAGTAGAGTGTGGGGATGGGGATTAGAGGGCGGGGATGGGGAGTAGAGGGCGGGGATGGGGAGTAGAGAGCGATGCTGGGGAGTAGAGAGCGGGGATGGGGAGCAGAGAGCGGGGATGGGGAGTAGAGAGCGGGGATGGGGAGTAGAGAGCGGGGATGGGGAGTAGAGGGCGGGGATGGGGAGTAGAAAGCGGGGATGGGGAGTAGAGAGCAGGGATGGGGAGTAGAGAGCGGGGATGGGGAGTCGAGAGCGGGGATGGGGAGTAGAGAGCAGGGATGGGGAGTAGAGAGCGGGGATGGGGAGTAGAGAGCGGGGATTGGGAGTAGAGAGCGGGAATGGGGAGTAGAGAGCGGGGATGGGGAGTAGAGAGCGGGGATTGGGAGTAGAGAGCGGGGATGGGGAGTAGAGAGCTGGGATGGAGAGTAGAGAGCGGGGATGGGGAGTAGAGAGCAGGGATGGGGAGTAGAGAGCGGGGATGGGGAGTAGAGAGCGGGGATGGGGAGTAGAGAGCGGGGATGGGGAGTAGAGAGCGGGGATGGGGAGTAGAGAGCGGGGATGGGCAGCAGAGAGCAGGGATGGGGAGTAGAGAGCGGGGATGGGGAGTAGAGAGCGGGGATGGGGAGTAGAGAGCGGAGATGGGGAGTAGAGAGCAGGGATGGGGAGTAGAGAGCGGGGATGGGGAGTAGAGTGCGGGGATGGGGAGTAGAGAGCGGGGATGGTGAGTAGAGAGCGGGGATGGGGAGTAGAGAGCGGGGATGGGGAGTAGAGGGCGGGGATGGGGAGTAGAGGGCGGGGATGGCGAGTAGAGGGCGGGGATGGGGAGTAGAGGGCGGGGATGGTGAGTAGAGCGCGGGGATGGGGAGTAGAAAGCGGGGATGGGGAGTAGAGGGTGGGGATGGGGATTAGAGGGCGGGGATCGGGAGTAGAAAGCGGTGATGGGGATTAGAGTGCCGGGATGGGGAGTAGAGAGCGGGGATGGGGAGTAGAGGGCGGGGATGGGGAGTAGAGAGCGGTGATGGGGATTAGAGTGCGGGGATGGGGAGTAGAGAGTGGGGATGGGGAGTAGAGAGCGGGGATGGGGAGTAGAGTGCGGGGATGGAGAGTAGAGAGCGGGGATGGGGAGTAGAGTGCGGGGATGGGGAGTAGAGAGCAGGGATGGGGAGTAGAGAGCGATGATGGGGAGTAGAGAGCGGGGATGGGGAGTAGAGGGCGGGGATGGGGAGTAGAGGGCGATGATGGGGAGTAAAGAGCGGGGATGGGGAGTAGAGAGGGCGGGGATGGGGAGTAGAGAGCGGTGATGGGGATTAGAGTGCGGTGATGGGGAGTAGAGAGCGGGGATGCGGAGTAGAGAGCGGGGATGGGGAGTGGAGAGCGGGGATGGGGAGTAGAGAGTGGTGATGGGGAGTAGAGAGCGGGGATGGGGATTAGAGAGCGGGGATGGGGAGTAGAGAGCGGGGATGAGGAGTAGAGAGCGGGGATGGGGATTAGAGTGCGGGGATGGGGAGTAGAGAGCGGGAATGGGGAGTAGAGAGCGGGGATGGGGAGTAGAGAGCGGGGATGGGGATTAGAGAGCGGGGATGGTGAGTAGAGAGCGGGGATGGGGAGTAGAGAGTGGGGATGGGGAGTAGAGAGCGGGGATGGGGAGTAGAGAGCGGAGATGGGTAGTAGAGAGCGGGGATGAGGAGTAGAGAGCGGGGATGGGGAGTAGAGAGCGGGGATGGGGAGTAGAGAGCGGGGATGGGGAGTAGAGTGCGGGGATGGGGAGTAGAGAGCGGGGATGGGGACTAGAGAGCGGGGATGGGGAGTAGAGAGCGGGGATGGGGAGTAGAGAGCGGGGATGGAGAGTAGAGGGCGGGGATGGGGAGTAGCGGGCGGGGATGGGGAGTAGAGAGCAGGGATGGAGAGTAGAGAGCGGGGATGGGGATTAGAGAGCGATGATCGGGCGTAGAGAGCGGGGATGGGCAGTAGATAGCGGGGATGGGCAGTAGAGAGCGGGGATGGGGAGTAGAGAGCGGGGATGGGGAGTAGAGAGCGGGGATGGGGAGTAGAGAGCGGGGATGGGGAGTAGAGTGCGGGGATGGGGAGTAGAGGGCGGGAATGGGGAGTAGAGAGCGGGGATGGTGAGTAGAGAGAGGGCATGGGGAGTAGAGTGCGGGGATGGGGAGTAGAGGGCGGGGATGGAGAGTAGAGAGCGGGGATGGGGAGTAGAGTGCGGGGATGGGGAGTAGAGAGCGGGGATGGGGATTAGAGAGCGGGGATGGGGAGTAGAGAGCGGGGATGGTGAGTAGAGTGCGGGGATGGGGAGTAGAGAGCGGGGATGGGGAGTAGAGAGCGGGGATGGAGAGTAGAGAGTGGGGATGGTGAGTAGAGAGTGGGGATGGAGAGTGGAGAGCGGGGATGGGGAGTAGAGAGCGGGGATGGGGAGTAGAGGGCGGGGATGGAGAGTAGAGTGCGGGGATGGGGAGTAGAGAGCAGGGATGGGGAGTAGAGAGAGGGGATGGGGAGTAGAGAGCGGGGATGGGGAGTAGAGAGCGGGGATGGGGAGTAGAGAGCGGGGATGGAGAGTAGAGAGCTGGGATGGGGATTAGAGAGTGGGGATGGGGAGTAGAGAGCGGGGATGGGGAGTAGAGAGCGGGATGGGGAGTAGAGAGCGGGATGGGGAGTAGAGAGCGGGGATGGGGAGTAGAGAGCGGGGATGGGGAGTAGAGGGCGGGGATGGGGAGTAGAGAGCGGGGATGGAGAGTAGAGTGCGGGGATGGGGAGTAGAGAGTGGGGATGGGGAGTAGAGAGCGGGGATGGGGAGTAGAGAGCGGGGATGTGGAGTAGAGAGCGGAGATGGGGAGTAGAGAGCGGGGATGGGGAGTAGAGAGCGGGGATGGGGAGTAGAGGGCGGGGATGGGGAGTAGAGAGCGGGGATGGTGAGTAGAGAGCGGGGATGGGGAGTAGAGAGCGGGGATGGGGAGTAGAGAGCGGGGATGGGGAGTAGAGAGCGGGGATGGGGAGTAGAGAGCGGGGATGGGGAGTAGAGAGCGGGGATGGGGAGTAGAGAGCGGGGATTGGGAGTAGAGAGCGGGGATGGGGAGTAGAGAGCAGGGATGGGGAGTAGAGGGCGGGGATGGGGAGTAGAGAGCAGGGATGGGGAGTAGAGAGCGGGGATGGGGAGTAGAGTGCGGGGATGGGGAGTAGAGAGCGGGGATGGTGAGTAGAGAGCGGGGATGGGGAGTAGAGAGCGGGGATGGGGAGTAGAGGGCGGGGATGGGGAGTAGAGGGCGGGGATGGGGAGTAGAGGGCGGGGATGGGGAGTAGAGGGCGGGGATGGGGAGTAGAGGGCGGGGATAGTGAGTAGAGCGCGGGGATGGGGAGTAGAAAGCGGGGATGGGGAGTAGAGGGTGGGGATGGGGATTAGAGGGCGGGGATGGGGAGTAGAGGGCAGGGATGGGGAGTAGAGAGCGATGATGGGGAGTAGAGAGCGGGGATGGGGAGTAGAGAGCGGGGATGGGGAGTAGAGAGCGGGGATGGGGAGTAGAGAGCGGGGATGGGGAGTAGAGGGCGGGGATGGGGAGTAGAGAGCGGGGATGGGGAGTAGAGAGCGGGGATGGGGAGTAGAGAGCGGGGATGGGGAGTCGAGAGCGGGGATGGGGAGTAGAGAGCAGGGATGGGGAGTAGAGAGCGGGGATGGGGAGTAGAGAGCGGGGATTGGGAGTAGAGAGCGGGGATGGGGAGTAGAGAGCGGGGATGGGGAGTAGAGAGCGGGGATTGGGAGTAGAGAGCGGGGATGGGGAGTAGAGAGCGCGTATGGGGAGTAGAGGGCGGGGATGGGGAGTAGAGAGCGGGGATGGGGAGTAGAGGGCGGGGATGGGGAGTAGAGAGCGGGGATGGGGAGTAGAGAGCGGGGATGGGGAGTAGAGAGCGCGTATGGGGAGTAGAGGGCGGGGATGGGGAGTAGAGAGCGGGGATGGGGAGTAGAGAGCGGGGATGGGGAGTAGAGAGCGGGGATGGCGAGTAGAGAGCGGTGATGGGGATTAGAGTGCGGGGATGGGGAGTAGAGAGCTGGGATGGGGAGTAGAGAGCGGGGATGGGGAGTAGAGAGCGGGGATGGGGAGTAGAGAGCGGGGATGTGGAGTAGAGAGCGGGGATGGAGAGTAGAGAGCGGGGATGGGGAGTAGAGAGCGGGGATGGGGAGTAGAGAGCGGGGATGGGGAGTAGAGAGCAGGGATGGGGAGTAGAGGGCGGGGATGGAGAGTAGAGAGCGGTGATGGGGAGTAGAGAGCGGGGATAGGGAGTCGAGAGCGGGGATGGGGAGTAGAGAGCGGGGATGGGGAGTAGAGAGCGGGGATGTGGAGTAGAGAGCGGGGATGGGGAGTAGAGAGCGGGGATGGGGAGTAGAGAGTGGGGATGGGGAGTAGAGAGCCTGGATGGGGAGTAGAGAGCGGGGATGGGGAGTAGAGAGCAGGGATGGGGATTAGAGAGCAGGGATGGGGAGTCGAGAGCGGGGGTGGAGAGTAGAGAGCGGGGATGGGGAGTAGAGAGCGGTGATGGGGATTAGAGTGCGGGGATGGGGAGTAGAGAGCGGGGATGGAGAGTAGAGAGCGGGGATGGGGAGTAGAGAGCGGGGATGGAGAGTAGAGAGCGGGGATGGAGAGTAGAGAGCGGGGATGGGGAGTAGAGAGCGGGGATGGAGAGTAGAGAGCGGTGATGGGGATTAGAGTGCGGGGATGGGGAGTAGAGAGCGGGGATGGAGAGTAGAGAGCGGGGATGGGGAGTAGAGAGCGGGGATGGAGAGTAGAGAGCGGGGATGGGGAGTAGAGAGGATGGGGAGCAGAGAGCGGGGATGGAGAGTAGAGAGCGGTGATGGGGAGTAGAGAGCGGGGATGGGGAGTAGAGAGCAGGGAATGGGGAGTAGAGAGCGGGGATGGGGAGTAGAGAGCGGGGATGGGGAGTCGAGAGCGGAGATGGGGAGTAGAGAGCAGGGATGGGGAGTAGAGAGCGGGGATGGGGAGTAGAGTGCGGGGATGGGGAGTAGAGAGCGGGGATGGTGAGTAGAGAGCGGGGATGGGGAGCAGAGAGCGGGGATGGGGAGCAGAGGGCGGGGATGGGGAGTAAAGGGCGGGGATGGGGAGTAGAGGGCGGGGATGGGGAGTAGAGGGCGGGGATGGTGAGTAGAGCGCGGGGATGGGGAGTAGAAAGCGGGGATGGGGAGTAGAGAGCAGGGATGGGGAGTAGAGGGCGGGGATGGGGAGTAGAGAGCGGGGGATGGGAGAGTAGAATGCGGGGATGGGGAGTAGAGAGGGGGGATGGGGAGTAGAGAGCGGGGATGGAGAGCAGAGAGCGGGGATGGGGAGTAGAGAGCGGGGATGGGCAGTAGAGAGCGGGGATGGGGAGTAGAGGGCGGGGATGGGGAGTAGAGAGCGGGGGATGGGGAGTAGAATGCGGGGATGGGGAGTAGAGAGCGGGGATGGGGAGTAGAGAGCGGGGATGGAGAGCAGAGAGCGGGGATGGGGAGTAGAGAGCAGGGATGGGTAGTAGAGAGCGATGATGGGGATTAGAGAGCGGGGATGGGAGTAGAGAGCAGGGATGGGGGAGTAGAGAGCGGGGATGGGGAGTAGAGAGCAGGGATGGGGAGTAGAGAGCGGGTATGGGGAGTAGAGGGTGGGGATGGGGAGTAGAGAGCGGGGATGGGGAGTAGAGAGCGGGGATGGTGAGTAGAGAGCGGGGATGGTGAGTCGAGAGCGGGGATGGTGAGTAGAGAGCGGGGATGGGGAGTAGAGAGCGGGGATGGGGAGTAGAGAGCGGGGATGGGGAGTAGAGAGCGGGGATGGGGGAGTAGAGAGCGGGGATGGGGAGTAGAGAGCGGGGATGGGGAGTAGAGAGCGGGGATGGGGAGTGGAGAGCGGGGATGGGGAGTGGAGGGCGGGGATGGGGAGTAGAGAGCGGGGATGGGGAGTAGAGAGCGGGGATGGGGAGTAGACAGCGGGGATGGGGAGTGGAGAGCGGGGATGGGGAGTGGAGAGCAGGGATGCGGAGTAGAGAGCAGGGATGGGGAGTAGAGAGCAGGGATGGGGAGTAGACAGCAGGGATGGTGAGTAGAGAGCAGGGATGGGTAGTAGAGAGCGGGGATGGGGAGTAGAGAGCGGGGATTGGGAGTAGAGAGCGGGGATGGGGAGTAGAGAGCGGGGATGGGGAGTAGAGAGCGGGGATTGGGAGTAGAGAGCGGGGATGGGAGTAGAGAGCAGGGATGGGGAGTAGAGGGCGGGGATGGGGAGTAGAGAGCAGGGATGGGGAGTAGAGAGCGGGGATGGGGAGTAGAGTGCGGGGATGGGGAGTAGAGAGCGGGGATGGTGAGTAGAGAGCGGGGATGGGGAGTAGAGAGCGGGGATGGGGAGTAGAGGGCGGGGATGGGGAGTAGAGGCGGGGATGGGGAGTAGAGGGCGGGGATGGGGAGTAGAGGGCGGGGATGGGGAGTAGAGGGCGGGGATAGTGAGTAGAGCGCGGGGATGGGGAGTAGAAAGCGGGGATGGGGAGTAGAGGGTGGGGATGGGGATTAGAGGGCGGGGATGGGGAGTAGAGGGCAGGGATGGGGAGTAGAGAGCGATGATGGGGAGTAGAGAGCGGGGATGGGGAGTAGAGAGCGGGGATGGGGAGTAGAGAGCGGGGATGGGGAGTAGAGAGCGGGGATGGGGAGTAGAGGGCGGGGATGGGGAGTAGAGAGCGGGGATGGGGAGTAGAGAGCGGGGATGGGAGTAGAGAGCGGGGATGGGGAGTCGAGAGCGGGGATGGGGAGTAGAGAGCAGGGATGGGGAGTAGAGAGTGGGGATGGGGAGTAGAGAGCGGGGATTGGGAGTAGAGAGCGGGGATGGGGAGTAGAGAGCGGGGATGGGGAGTAGAGAGCGGGGATTGGGAGTAGAGAGCGGGGATGGGGAGTAGAGAGCTGGGATGGAGAGTAGAGAGCGGGGATGGGGAGTAGAGAGCGGGGATGGGGAGTAGAGAGCGGGGATGGGGAGTAGAGAGCGGGGATGGGGAGTAGAGAGCGGGGATGGGGAGTAGAGAGCGGGGATGGGGAGTAGAGAGCGGGGATGGGGAGTAGAGAGCGGGGATGGGGAGTAGAGAGCGGGGATGGGGAGTAGAGAGCGGAGATGGGGAGTAGAGAGCAGGGATGGGGGAGTAGAGAGCGGGGATGGGGAGTAGAGTGCGGGGATGGGGAGTAGAGAGCGGGGATGGTGAGTAGAGAGCGGGGATGGGGAGTAGAGAGCGGGGATGGGGAGTAGAGGGTGGGATGGGGAGTAGAGGGCGGGATGGGGAGTAGAGGGCGGGGATGGTGAGTTAGAGCGCGGGGATGGGGAGTAGAAAGCGGGGATGGGGAGTAGAGGGTGGGGATGGGGATTAGAGGGCGGGGATGGGGAGTAGAGAGCGGGGATGGGGAGTAGAGAGCGGGGATGGGGAGTAGAGAGCGGGATGGGGAGTCGAGAGCGGGGATGGGGAGTAGAGAGCAGGGATGGGGAGTAGAGAGCGGGGATGGGGAGTAGAGAGCGGGGATTGGGAGTAGAGAGCGGGGATGGGGAGTAGAGAGCGGGGATGGGGAGTAGAGAGCGGGGATTGGGAGTAGAGAGCGGGGATGGGGAGTAGAGAGCTGGGATGGAGAGTAGAGAGCGGGGGGGAGTAGAGAGCGGGATGGGGAGTAGAGAGCGGGGATGGGGAGTAGAGAGCGGGGATGGGGAGTAGAGAGCGGGGATGGGGAGTAGAGAGCGGGGATGGGGAGTAGAGAGCGGGGATGGGGAGTAGAGAGCGGGATGGGGAGTAGAGAGCAGGGATGGGGAGTAGAGAGCGGGGATGGGGAGTAGAGAGCGGGGATGGGGAGTAGAGAGCGGAGATGGGAGTAGAGAGCAGGGATGGGGAGTAGAGAGCGGGATGGGGAGTAGAGTGCGGGGATGGGGAGTAGAGAGCGGGGATGGTGAGTAGAGAGCGGGGATGGGGAGTAGAGGGCGGGGATGGGGAGTAGAGGGTGGGGATGGGGAGTAGAGGGCGGGGATGGGGAGTAGAGGGCGGGGGATGGTGAGTAGAGCGCGGGGATGGGGAGTAGAAAGCGGGGATGGGGAGTAGAAGGGTGGGGATGGGGATTAGAGGGCGGGGATCGGGAGTAGAAAGCGGTGATGGGTTTAGAGTGCGGGGATGGGGAGTAGAGAGCGGGGATGGGGAGTAGAGGGCGGGGATGGGAGTAGAAAGCGGGGATGGGGAGTAGAGGGTGGGGATGGGATTAGAGGGCGGGATCGGGAGTAGAAAGCGGTGATGGGGTTTAGAGTGCGGGGATGTGGAGTAGAGAGCGGGGATGGGGAGTAGAGGGCGGGGATGGGGAGTAGAGAGCGGTGATGGGGATTAGAGTGCGGGGATGGGGAGTAGAGAGCGGGGATGGGGAGTAGAGAGCGGGGATGGGAGTAGAGTGCGGGGATGGAGAGTAGAGAGCGGGGATGGGGAGTAGAGTGCGGGGATGGGGAGTAGAGTGCGGGGATGGGGAGTAGAGAGCAAGGATGGGGAGTAGAGAGCGATGATGGGGAGTAGAGAGCGGGGATGGGAGTAGAGGGCGATGATGGGGAGTAAAGAGCGGGAATGGGGTGTAGAGGGCGGGGATGGGGAGTAGAGAGCGGTGATGGGGATTAGAGTGCGGTGATGGGGAGTAGAGAGCGGGGATGGGGAGTAGAGAGCGGGGATGGGGAGTGGAGAGCGGGGATGGGGAGTAGAGAGTGGTGATGGGGAGTAGAGAGCGGGGATGGGGATTAGAGAGCGGGATGGGGAGTAGAGAGCAGGGATGAGGAGTAGAGAGCGGGGATGGGGATTAGAGTGCGGGGATGGGGAGTAGAGAGCGGGAATGGGGAGTAGAGAGCGGGGATGGGGAGTAGAGAGCGGGGATGGGGATTAGAGAGCGGGATGGGGAGTAGAGAGCGGGGATGGGGAGTAGAGAGCGGGGATGGGGAGTAGAGAGCGGGGATGGGGAGTAGAGAGCGGAGATGGGTAGTAGAGAGCGGGGATGAGGAGTAGAGAGCGGGGATGGGGAGTAGAGAGCGGGGATGGGGAGTAGAGAGCGGGGATGGGGAGTAGAGAGCGGGGATGGGGAGTAGAGAGCGGGGATGGGGAGTAGAGAGCGGGGGTGGAGAGTAGAGGGCGGGGATGGGGAGTAGCGGGCGGGGATGGGGAGTAGAGAGCGGGGATGGAGAGTAGAGTGCGGGGATGGGGATTAGAGAGCGATGATGGGGAGTAGAGAGCGGGGATGGGCAGTAGAGAGCGGGGATGGGCAGTAGAGAGCGGGGATGGGGAGTAGAGAGCGGGATGGGGAGTAGAGAGCGGGGATGGGGAGTAGAGTGCGGGGATGGGGAGTAGAGGGCGGGGATGGGGAGTAGAGAGCGGGGATGGTGAGTAGAGAGAGGGCATGGGGAGTAGAGTGCGGGGATGGGGAGTAGAGGGCGGGGATGGAGAGTAGAGAGCGGGGATGGGGAGTAGAGTGCGGGGATGGGGAGTAGAGAGCGGGGATGGGGAGTAGAGAGCGGGGATGGGGAGTAGAGAGCGGGGATGGGGAGTAGAGAGCGGGGATGGTGAGTAGAGTGCGGGGATGGGGAGTAGAGTGCGGGGATGGGAGCGGGGATGGAGAGTAGAGAGCGGGGATGGTGAGTAGAGAGTGGGGATGGAGAGTGGAGAGCGGGGATGGGGAGTAGAGAGCGGGGATGGGGAGTAGAGGGCGGGGATGGAGAGTAGAGTGCGGGGATGGGGAGTAGAGAGCAGGGATGGGGAGTAGAGAGAGGGGATGGGGAGTAGAGAGCGGGGATGGGGAGTAGAGAGCGGGGATGGGGAGTAGAGAGCGGGGATGGGGAGTAGAGAGCTGGGATGGGGATTAGAGAGTGGGGATGGGGAGTAGAGAGCGGGGATGGGGAGTAGAGAGCGGGATGGGAGTAGAGAGCGGGGATGGGGAGTAGAGAGCTGGGATGGGGATTAGAGAGTGGGGATGGGGAGTGGAGAGCGGGGATGGGGAGTGGAGAGCAGGGACGGGGAGTGGAGAGCAGGGATGGGGAGTAGAGAGCAGGGATGGGGAGTAGACAGCAGGGATGGGGAGTAGACAGCAGGGATGGGGAGTAGAGAGCGGGGATGGGGAGTAGAGGGCGGGGATGGGGAGTAGAGAGCGGGGATGGGGAGTAGAGGGCGGGGATGGGGAGAAGAGAGCGGGGATGGGGAGTAGAGAGCGGGGATGGGGAGTAGAGGGTGGGGATGGGGAGTAGAGTGCGGGGATGGGGAGTAGAGGGCGGGGATGGGGAGTACAGAGCGGGGATGGGGAGTAGAGAGCGGGGATGGGGAGTAGAGGGCAGGGATGGGGAGTAGAGAGCGGGGATGGGGAGTAGAGAGCGGGGATGGGGTTTAGAGAGTGGGGATGGGGAGTAGAGAGCGGTGATGGGGAGTAGAGAGCGGGGATGGGGAGTAGAGAGCGGGGATGGGGAGTAGAGAGCGGTGATGGGGAGTAGAGAGCGGGGATGGGGAGTAGAGAGCGGGGATGGGGAGTAGAGAGCGGGGATGGGGAGTGGAGAGCGGGGATGGGGAGTAGAGAGCGGGGATGGGGAGTAGAGAGCGGGTATGGGGAGTAGAGGGCGGGGATGGGGAGTAGAGAGCGGGGATGGGGAGTAGAGGGCGCGGATGGGGAGTAGAGAGCGGGGATGGAGAGTAGAGTGCGGGGATGGGGATTAGAGAGCGATGATGGGGAGTAGAGAGCGGGGATGGGCAGTAGAGAGCGGGGATGGGCAGTAGAGAGCGGGGATGGGGAGTAGAGAGCGGGGATGGGGAGTAGAGAGCGGGGATGGGGAGTAGAGAGCGGGGATGGGGAGTAGAGAGCGGGGATGGGGAGTAGAGTGCGGGGATGGGGAGTAGAGGGCGGGGATGGGGAGTAGAGAGCGGGGATGGTGAGTAGAGAGAGGGCATGGGGAGTAGAGGGCGGGGATGGGGAGTAGAGGGCGGGGATGGAGAGTAGAGAGCGGGGATGGGGAGTAGAGTGCGGGGATGGGGAGTAGAGAGCCGGGATGGGGAGTAGAGAGCGGGGATGGGGAGTAGAGAGCGGGGATGGTGAGTAGAGTGCGGGGATGGGGAGTAGAGTGCGGGGATGGGGAGTAGAGAGCGGGGATGGAGAGTAGAGAGCGGGGATGGTGAGTAGAGAGCGGGGATGGAGAGTGGAGAGCGGGGATGGGGAGTAGAGAGCGGGGATGGGGAGTAGAGGGCGGGGATGGAGAGTAGAGTGCGGGGATGGGGAGTAGAGAGCAGGGATGGGGAGTAGAGAGAGGGGATGGGGAGTAGAGAGCGGGGATGGGGAGTAGAGAGCGGGGATGGGGAGTAGAGAGCGGGGATGGGGAGTAGAGAGCTGGGATGGGGATTAGAGAGTGGGGATGGGGAGTAGAGAGCGGGGATGGGGAGTAGAGAGCGGGATGGGAGTAGAGAGCGGGATGGGGAGTAGAGAGCGGGGATGGGGAGTAGAGAGCGGGGATGGGGAGTAGAGGGCGGGGATGGGGAGTAGAGAGCGGGGATGGAGAGTAGAGTGCGGGGATGGGGAGTAGAGAGCGGGGATGGGGAGTAGAGAGCGGGGATGGGGAGTAGAGAGCGGGGATGTGGAGTAGAGAGCGGAGATGGGGAGTAGAGAGCGGGGATGGGGAGTAGAGAGCGGGGATGGGGAGTAGAGGGCGGGGATGGGGAGTAGAGAGCGGGGATGGTGAGTAGAGAGCGGGGATGGGGAGTAGAGAGCGGGGATGGGGAGTAGAGAGCGGGGATGGGGAGTAGAGAGCGGGGATGGGGAGTAGAGAGCGGGGATGGGGAGTAGAGAGCGGGGATGGGGAGTGGAGAGCGGGGATGGGGAGTAGAGGGCGGGGATGGGGAGTAGAGAGGGGGGATGGGGAGTAGAGAGCGGGGAAGGGGAGTAGAGAGCGGGGATGGGGAGTGGAGAGCGGGGATGGGGAGTGGAGAGCAGGGATGGGGAGTGGAGAGCAGGGATGGGGAGTAGAGAGCAGGGATGGGGAGTAGACAGCAGGGATGGGGAGTAGACAGCAGGGATGGGGAGTAGAGAGTGGGGATGGAGAGTAGAGAGCGGGGATGGGGATTAGAGAGCGATGATGGGGAGTAGAGAGCGGGGATGGGCAGTAGAGAGCGGGGATGGGCAGCAGAGTGCGGGGATGGGGAGTAGAGAGCGGGGATGGGGAGTAGAGAGCGGGGATGGGGAGTAGAGAGCGGGGATGGGGAGTAGAGTGCGGGGATGGGGAGTAGAGGGCGGGGATGGGGAGTAGAGAGCGGGGATGGTGAGTAGAGAGAGGGCATGGGGAGTAGAGTGCGGGGATGGGGAGCAGAGGGCGGGGATGGAGAGTAGAGAGCGGGGATGGGGAGTAGAGTGCGGGGATGGGGAGTAGAGAGCGGGGATGGGGAGTAGAGAGCGGGGATGGGGAGTAGAGAGCGGGGATGGTGAGTAGAGTGCGGGGATGGGGAGTAGAGAGCGGGGATGGGGAGTAGAGAGCGGGGATGGAGAGTAGAGAGCGGGGATGGTGAGTAGAGAGTGGGGATGGAGAGTGGAGAGCGGGGATGGGGAGTAGAGAGCGGGGATGGGGAGTAGAGGGCGGGGACGGAGAGTAGAGTGCGGGGATGGGGAGTAGAGAGCAGGGATGGGGAGTAGAGAGAGGGGATGTGGAGTAGAGAGCGGGGATGGGGAGTAGAGAGCGGGGATGGGGAGTAGAGAGCGGGGATGGAGAGTAGAGAGCTGGGATGGGGATTAGAGAGTGGGGATGGGGAGTAGAGAGCGGGGATGGGGAGTAGAGAGCGGGATGGGGAGTAGAGAGCGGGATGGGGAGTAGAGAGCGGGGATGGGGAGTAGAGAGCGGGGATGGGGAGTAGAGGGCGGGGATGGGGAGTAGAGAGCGGGGATGGAGAGTAGAGTGCGGGGATGGTGAGTAGAGAGCGGGGATGGGGAGTAGAGAGCGGGGATGGGGAGTAGAGAGCGGGGATGTGGAGTAGAGAGCAGGGATGGGGAGTAGAGAGCGGGGATGGGGAGTAGAGAGCGGCGATGGGGAGTAGAGAGCAGGGATGGGGAGTAGAGAGCGGGGATGGGGAGTAGAGTGCGGGGATGGGGAGTAGAGAGCGGGGATGGTGAGTAGAGAGCGGGGATGGGGAGTAGAGAGCGGGGATGGGGAGTAGAGGGCGGGGATGGGGAGTAGAGGGCGGGGATGGGGAGTAGAGGGCGGGGATGGGGAGTAGAGGGCGGGGATGGTGAGTAGAGCACGGGGATGGGGAGTAGAAAGCGGGGATGGGGAGTAGAGGGTGGGGATGGGGATTAGAGGGCGGGGATCGTGAGTAGAATGCGGTGATGGGGATTAGAGTGCGGGGATGGGGAGTAGAGAGCGGGGATGGGGAGTAGAGGGCGGGGATGGGGAGTAGAGAGCGGTGATGGGGATTAGAGTGCGGGGATGGGGAGTAGAGAGCGGGGATGGGGAGTAGAGAGCGGGGATGGGGAGTAGAGTGCGGGGATGGAGAGTAGAGAGCGGGGATGGGGAGTAGAGTGCGGGGATGGGGAGTAGAGAGCAGGGATGGGGAGTAGAGAGCGATGATGGGGAGTAGAGAGCGGGGATGGGGAGTAGAGGGCGATGATGGGGAATAAAGAGCGGGGATGGGGAGTAGAGGGCGGGGATGGGGAGTAGAGAGCGGTGATGGGGATTAGAGTGCGGTGATGGGGAGTAGAGAGCGGGGATGGGGAGTAGAGAGCGGGGATGGGGAGTGGAGAGCGGGGATGGGGAGTAGAGAGTGGTGATGAGGAGTAGAGAGCGGGGATGGGGATTAGAGAGCGGGGATGGGGAGTAGAGAGCGATGATGGGGAGTAGAGAGCGGGGATGGGGAGTAGAGGGCGATGATGGGGAATAAAGAGCGGGGATGGGGAGTAGAAGGCGGGGATGGGGAGTAGAGAGCGGTGATGGGGATTAGAGTGCGGTGATGGGGAGTAGAGAGCGGGGATGGGGAGTAGAGAGCGGGGATGGGGAGTGGAGAGCGGGGATGGGGAGTAGAGAGTGGTGATGAGGAGTAGAGAGCGGGGATGGGGATTAGAGAGCGGGGATGGGGAGTAGAGAGCGGGGATGAGGAGTAGAGAGCGGGGATGGGGATTAGAGTGCGGGGATGGGGAGTAGAGAGCGGGAATGGGGAGTAGAGAGCGGGGATGGGGAGTAGAGAGCGGGGATGGGGATTAGAGAGCGGGGATGGGGAGTAGAGAGCGGGGATGGGGAGTAGAGAGCGGGGATGGGGAGTAGAGAGCGGGGATGGGGAGTAGAGAGCGGAGATGGGGAGTAGAGAGCGGGGATGAGGAGTAGAGAGTGGGGATGGGGAGTAGAGAGCGGGGATGGGGAGTAGAGAGCGGGGATGGGGATTAGAGAGCGGGGATGGGGAGTAGAGAGCGGGGATTGGGAGTAGAGAGCGGGGATGGGGAGTAGAGAGCGGGGATGGGGAGTAGAGAGCGGGGATTGGGAGTAGAGAGCGGGGATGGGGAGTAGAGAGCTGGGATGGAGAGTAGAGAGCGGGGATGGGGAGTAGAGAGCGGGGATGGGGAGTAGAGAGCGGGGATGGGGAGTAGAGAGCGGGGATGGGGAGTAGAGAGCGGGGATGGGGAGTAGAGAGCGGGGATGGGGAGTAGAGAGCGGGGATGGGGAGTAGAGAGCAGGGATGGGGAGTAGAGAGCGGGGATGGGGAGTAGAGAGCGGGGATGGGGAGTAGAGAGCGGAGATGGGGAGTAGAGAGCAGGGATGGGGAGTAGAGAGCGGGGATGGGGAGTAGAGTGCGGGGATGGGGAGTAGAGAGCGGGGATGGTGAGTAGAGAGCGGGGATGGGGAGTAGAGGGCGGGGATGGGGAGTAGAGGGTGGGGATGGGGAGTAGAGGGCGGGGATGGGGAGTAGAGGGCGGGGATGGTGAGTAGAGCGCGGGGATGGGGAGTAGAAAGCGGGGATGGGGAGTAGAGGGTGGGGATGGGGATTAGAGGGCGGGGATCGGGAGTAGAAAGCGGTGATGGGGTTTAGAGTGCGGGGATGGGGAGTAGAGAGCGGGGATGGGGAGTAGAGGGCGGGGATGGGGAGTAGAGAGCGGTGATGGGGATTAGAGTGCGGGGATGGGGAGTAGAGAGCGGGGATGGGGAGTAGAGAGCGGGGATGGGGAGTAGAGTGCGGGGATGGAGAGTAGAGAGCGGGGATGGGGAGTAGAGTGCGGGGATGGGGAGTAGAGTGCGGGGATGGGGAGTAGAGAGCAGGGATGGGGAGTAGAGAGCGATGATGGGGAGTAGAGAGCGGGGATGGGGAGTAGAGGGCGATGATGGGGAGTAAAGAGCGGGAATGGGGAGTAGAGGGCGGGGATGGGGAGTAGAGAGCGGTGATGGGGATTAGAGTGCGGTGATGGGGAGTAGAGAGCGGGGATGGGGAGTAGAGAGCGGGGATGGGGAGTGGAGAGCGGGGATGGGGAGTAGAGAGTGGTGATGGGGAGTAGAGAGCGGGGATGGGGATTAGAGAGCGGGGATGGGGAGTAGAGAGCAGGGATGAGGAGTAGAGAGCGGGGATGGGGATTAGAGTGCGGGGATGGGGAGTAGAGAGCGGGAATGGGGAGTAGAGAGCGGGGATGGGGAGTAGAGAGCGGGGATGGGGATTAGAGAGCGGGGATGGGGAGTAGAGAGCGGGGATGGGGAGTAGAGAGCGGGGATGGGGAGTAGAGAGCGGGGATGGGGAGTAGAGAGCGGAGATGGGTAGTAGAGAGCGGGGATGAGGAGTAGAGAGCGGGGATGGGGAGTAGAGAGCGGGGATGGGGAGTAGAGAGCGGGGATGGGGAGTAGAGAGCGGGGATGGGGAGTAGAGAGCGGGGATGGGGAGTAGAGAGCGGGGGTGGAGAGTAGAGGGCGGGGATGGGGAGTAGCGGGCGGGGATGGGGAGTAGAGAGCGGGGATGGAGAGTAGAGTGCGGGGATGGGGATTAGAGAGCGATGATGGGGAGTAGAGAGCGGGGATGGGCAGTAGAGAGCGGGGATGGGCAGTAGAGAGCGGGGATGGGGAGTAGAGAGCGGGGATGGGGAGTAGAGAGCGGGGATGGGGAGTAGAGTGCGGGGATGGGGAGTAGAGGGCGGGGATGGGGAGTAGAGAGCGGGGATGGTGAGTAGAGAGAGGGCATGGGGAGTAGAGTGCGGGGATGGGGAGTAGAGGGCGGGGATGGAGAGTAGAGAGCGGGGATGGGGAGTAGAGTGCGGGGATGGGGAGTAGAGAGCGGGGATGGGGAGTAGAGAGCGGGGATGGGGAGTAGAGAGCGG
This sequence comes from Somniosus microcephalus, assembly GCF_052327205.1. Taxonomy (NCBI): domain Eukaryota; kingdom Metazoa; phylum Chordata; class Chondrichthyes; order Squaliformes; family Somniosidae; genus Somniosus; species Somniosus microcephalus. The sequence continues at coordinate 35,248,263 of NC_140990.1, read as the reverse complement.
GGATGGGGAGTAGAGAGCGGGGATGGTGAGTAGAGTGCGGGGATGGGGAGTAGAGTGCGGGGATGGGGAGTAGAGAGCGGGGATGGAGAGTAGAGAGCGGGGATGGTGAGTAGAGAGTGGGGATGGAGAGTGGAGAGCGGGGATGGGGAGTAGAGAGCGGGGATGGGGAGTAGAGGGCGGGGATGGAGAGTAGAGTGCGGGGATGGGGAGTAGAGAGCAGGGATGGGGAGTAGAGAGAGGGGATGGGGAGTAGAGAGCGGGGATGGGGAGTAGAGAGCGGGGATGGGGAGTAGAGAGCGGGGATGGGGAGTAGAGAGCTGGGATGGGGATTAGAGAGTGGGGATGGGGAGTAGAGAGCGGGGATGGGGAGTAGAGAGCGGGATGGGAGTAGAGAGCGGGGATGGGGAGTAGAGAGCTGGGATGGGGATTAGAGAGTGGGGATGGGGAGTGGAGAGCGGGGATGGGGAGTGGAGAGCAGGGACGGGGAGTGGAGAGCAGGGATGGGGAGTAGAGAGCAGGGATGGGGAGTAGACAGCAGGGATGGGGAGTAGACAGCAGGGATGGGGAGTAGAGAGCGGGGATGGGGAGTAGAGGGCGGGGATGGGGAGTAGAGAGCGTGGATGGGGAGTAGAGGGCGGGGATGGGGAGAAGAGAGCGGGGATGGGGAGTAGAGAGCGGGGATGGGGAGTAGAGGGTGGGGATGGGGAGTAGAGTGCGGGGATGGGGAGTAGAGGGCGGGGATGGGGAGTACAGAGCGGGGATGGGGAGTAGAGAGCGGGGATGGGGAGTAGAGGGCGGGGATGGGGAGTAGAGAGCGGGGATGGGGAGTAGAGAGCGGGGATGGGGTTTAGAGAGTGGGGATGGGGAGTAGAGAGCGGTGATGGGGAGTAGAGAGCGGGGATGGGGAGTAGAGAGCGGGGATGGGGAGTAGAGAGCGGTGATGGGGAGTAGAGAGCGGGGATGGGGAGTAGAGAGCGGGGATGGGGAGTAGAGAGCGGGGATGGGGAGTGGAGAGCGGGGATGGGGAGTAGAGAGCGGGGATGGGGAGTAGAGAGCGGGTATGGGGAGTAGAGGGCGGGGATGGGGAGTAGAGAGCGGGGATGGGGAGTAGAGGGCGCGGATGGGGAGTAGAGAGCGGGGATGGAGAGTAGAGTGCGGGGATGGGGATTAGAGAGCGATGATGGGGAGTAGAGAGCGGGGATGGGCAGTAGAGAGCGGGGATGGGCAGTAGAGAGCGGGGATGGGGAGTAGAGAGCGGGGATGGGGAGTAGAGAGCGGGGATGGGGAGTAGAGAGCGGGGATGGGGAGTAGAGAGCGGGGATGGGGAGTAGAGTGCGGGGATGGGGAGTAGAGGGCGGGGATGGGGAGTAGAGAGCGGGGATGGTGAGTAGAGAGAGGGCATGGGGAGTAGAGTGCGGGGATGGGGAGTAGAGGGCGGGGATGGAGAGTAGAGAGCGGGGATGGGGAGTAGAGTGCGGGGATGGGGAGTAGAGAGCCGGGATGGGGAGTAGAGAGCGGGGATGGGGAGTAGAGAGCGGGGATGGTGAGTAGAGTGCGGGGATGGGGAGTAGAGTGCGGGGATGGGGAGTAGAGAGCGGGGATGGAGAGTAGAGAGCGGGGATGGTGAGTAGAGAGCGGGGATGGAGAGTGGAGAGCGGGGATGGGGAGTAGAGAGCGGGGATGGGGAGTAGAGGGCGGGGATGGAGAGTAGAGTGCGGGGATGGGGAGTAGAGAGCAGGGATGGGGAGTAGAGAGAGGGGATGGGGAGTAGAGAGCGGGGATGGGGAGTAGAGAGCGGGGATGGGGAGTAGAGAGCGGGGATGGGGAGTAGAGAGCTGGGATGGGGATTAGAGAGTGGGGATGGGGAGTAGAGAGCGGGGATGGGGAGTAGAGAGCGGGATGGGAGTAGAGAGCGGGATGGGGAGTAGAGAGCGGGGATGGGGAGTAGAGAGCGGGGATGGGGAGTAGAGGGCGGGGATGGGGAGTAGAGAGCGGGGATGGAGAGTAGAGTGCGGGGATGGGGAGTAGAGAGCGGGGATGGGGAGTAGAGAGCGGGGATGGGGAGTAGAGAGCGGGGATGTGGAGTAGAGAGCGGAGATGGGGAGTAGAGAGCGGGGATGGGGAGTAGAGAGCGGGGATGGGGAGTAGAGGGCGGGGATGGGGAGTAGAGAGCGGGGATGGTGAGTAGAGAGCGGGGATGGGGAGTAGAGAGCGGGGATGGGGAGTAGAGAGCGGGGATGGGGAGTAGAGAGCGGGGATGGGGAGTAGAGAGCGGGGATGGGGAGTAGAGAGCGGGGATGGGGAGTGGAGAGCGGGGATGGGGAGTAGAGGGCGGGGATGGGGAGTAGAGAGGGGGGATGGGGAGTAGAGAGCGGGGATGGGGAGTAGAGAGCGGGGATGGGGAGTGGAGAGCGGGGATGGGGAGTGGAGAGCAGGGATGGGGAGTGGAGAGCAGGGATGGGGAGTAGAGAGCAGGGATGGGGAGTAGACAGCAGGGATGGGGAGTAGACAGCAGGGATGGGGAGTAGAGAGTGGGGATGGAGAGTAGAGAGCGGGGATGGGGATTAGAGAGCGATGATGGGGAGTAGAGAGCGGGGATGGGCAGTAGAGAGCGGGGATGGGCAGCAGAGTGCGGGGATGGGGAGTAGAGAGCGGGGATGGGGAGTAGAGAGCGGGGATGGGGAGTAGAGAGCGGGGATGGGGAGTAGAGTGCGGGGATGGGGAGTAGAGGGCGGGGATGGGGAGTAGAGAGCGGGGATGGTGAGTAGAGAGAGGGCATGGGGAGTAGAGTGCGGGGATGGGGAGCAGAGGGCGGGGATGGAGAGTAGAGAGCGGGGATGGGGAGTAGAGTGCGGGGATGGGGAGTAGAGAGCGGGGATGGGGAGTAGAGAGCGGGGATGGGGAGTAGAGAGCGGGGATGGTGAGTAGAGTGCGGGGATGGGGAGTAGAGAGCGGGGATGGGGAGTAGAGAGCGGGGATGGAGAGTAGAGAGCGGGGATGGTGAGTAGAGAGTGGGGATGGAGAGTGGAGAGCGGGGATGGGGAGTAGAGAGCGGGGATGGGGAGTAGAGGGCGGGGATGGAGAGTAGAGTGCGGGGATGGGGAGTAGAGAGCAGGGATGGGGAGTAGAGAGAGGGGATGTGGAGTAGAGAGCGGGGATGGGGAGTAGAGAGCGGGGATGGGGAGTAGAGAGCGGGGATGGAGAGTAGAGAGCTGGGATGGGGATTAGAGAGTGGGGATGGGGAGTAGAGAGCGGGGATGGGGAGTAGAGAGCGGGATGGGGAGTAGAGAGCGGGATGGGGAGTAGAGAGCGGGGATGGGGAGTAGAGAGCGGGGATGGGGAGTAGAGGGCGGGGATGGGGAGTAGAGAGCGGGGATGGAGAGTAGAGTGCGGGGATGGTGAGTAGAGAGTGGGGATGGGGAGTAGAGAGCGGGGATGGGGAGTAGAGAGCGGGGATGTGGAGTAGAGAGCAGGGATGGGGAGTAGAGAGCGGGGATGGGGAGTAGAGAGCGGCGATGGGGAGTAGAGAGCAGGGATGGGGAGTAGAGAGCGGGGATGGGGAGTAGAGTGCGGGGATGGGGAGTAGAGAGCGGGGATGGTGAGTAGAGAGCGGGGATGGGGAGTAGAGAGCGGGGATGGGGAGTAGAGGGCGGGGATGGGGAGTAGAGGGCGGGGATGGGGAGTAGAGGGCGGGGATGGGGAGTAGAGGGCGGGGATGGTGAGTAGAGCACGGGGATGGGGAGTAGAAAGCGGGGATGGGGAGTAGAGGGTGGGGATGGGGATTAGAGGGCGGGGATCGGGAGTAGAATGCGGTGATGGGGATTAGAGTGCGGGGATGGGGAGTAGAGAGCGGGGATGGGGAGTAGAGGGCGGGGATGGGGAGTAGAGAGCGGTGATGGGGATTAGAGTGCGGGGATGGGGAGTAGAGAGCGGGGATGGGGAGTAGAGAGCGGGGATGGGGAGTAGAGTGCGGGGATGGAGAGTAGAGAGCGGGGATGGGGAGTAGAGTGCGGGGATGGGGAGTAGAGAGCAGGGATGGGGAGTAGAGAGCGATGATGGGGAGTAGAGAGCGGGGATGGGGAGTAGAGGGCGATGATGGGGAATAAAGAGCGGGGATGGGGAGTAGAGGGCGGGGATGGGGAGTAGAGAGCGGTGATGGGGATTAGAGTGCGGTGATGGGGAGTAGAGAGCGGGGATGGGGAGTAGAGAGCGGGGATGGGGAGTGGAGAGCGCGGGATGGGGAGTAGAGAGTGGTGATGAGGAGTAGAGAGCGGGGATGGGGATTAGAGAGCGGGGATGGGGAGTAGAGAGCGGGGATGAGGAGTAGAGAGCGGGGATGGGGATTAGAGTGCGGGGATGGGGAGTAGAGAGCGGGAATGGGGAGTAGAGAGCGGGGATGGGGAGTAGAGAGCGGGGATGGGGATTAGAGAGCGGGGATGGGGAGTAGAGAGCGGGGATGGGGAGTAGAGAGCGGGGATGGGGAGTAGAGAGCGGGGATGGGGAGTAGAGAGCGGAGATTGGGAGTAGAGAGCGGGGATGAGGAGTAGAGAGTGGGGATGGGGAGTAGAGAGCGGGGATGGGGAGTAGAGAGCGGGGATGGGGATTAGAGAGCGGGGATGGGGAGTAGAGAGCGGGGATGGGGAGTAGAGAGCGGGGATGGAGAGTAGAGGGCGGGGATGGGGAGTAACGGGCGGGGATGGGGAGTAGAGAGCGGGGATGGAGAGTAGAGAGCGGGGATGGGGATTAGAGAGCGATGATGGGGAGTAGAGAGCGGGGATGGGCAGTAGAGAGCGGGGATGGGCAGCAGAGTGCGGGGATGGGGAGTAGAGAGCGGGGATGGGGAGTAGAGAGCGGGGATGGGGAGTAGAGAGCGGGGATGGGGAGTAGAGTGCGGGGATGGGGAGTAGAGGGCGGGGATGGGGAGTAGAGAGCGGGGATGGTGAGTAGAGAGAGGGCATGGGGAGTAGAGTGCGGGGATGGGGAGCAGAGGGCGGGGATGGAGAGTAGAGAGCGGGGATGGGGAGTAGAGTGCGGGGATGGGGAGTAGAGAGAGGGCATGGGGAGTAGAGTGCGGGGATGGGGAGCAGAGGGCGGGGATGGAGAGTAGAGAGCGGGGATGGGGAGTAGAGTGCGGGGATGGGGAGTAGAGAGCGGGGATGGGGAGTAGAGAGCGGGGATGGGGAGTAGAGAGCGGGGATGGTGAGTAGAGTGCGGGGATGGGGAGTAGAGAGCGGGGATGGGGAGTAGAGAGCGGGGATGGAGAGTAGAGAGCGGGGATGGTGAGTAGAGAGTGGGGATGGAGAGTGGAGAGCGGGGATGGGGAG
>NC_140990.1:35177783-35242439 GCF_052327205.1 Somniosus microcephalus | reverse complement strand
CCCCACCCTCTCTCTCTCCCCCCACTCTCTCTCTCCCCCACCCCTCTCTCTCTCTCACCCCTCCCCCACCCCCTCTCTCTCTTTCCCCTCTCGCCCCTCCCCACCCCCTCTCTCTCTTCTCATCTCCCCTACCCTCTCTCTCTTCCCTCCCCCCACCCCTCTCTCTCTCTCTCCCCTCCCCCCACCCTCTCTCTCTCCTCTCTTCCCCCTCCCCCCCACCCTCTCTCTCTCTCCCCTCCTCTCCTCCCTCCTCCTCCCTCTCACCACCTCCCTACCCCTCCTCCTCTCCCTCTCACCACCTCCCTACCCCCTTCCCTCCCTCTCCCCCTCCTCCCCACTCTCTCTCCCCACTCTCCCTCTCCCCTGCCCGAGCCCTCATCCCCCGCTCCAATCCCTCTTTCCGCCCCGGGGCCCGGGCCTCGGCACCTGGATGAACGCGCTCCCTCGGCCGTCACCCTGATGCCGTTGGCCGAGGCGAACACCCACAAAAGACATGGCCCAGCCGAGTCCAGCGCCCCGGTCAGCTCGAGGTCCGCAGCCGCTGTTCGGGCCGCAGGCCACAAAGCACCCGAGCCCAGCGCCGGCGATGGCTCCACGGAGCTCCGTGCCGCCCCACGCACTGACATGGCCCCGCCCTCCCGAGCTGGCTTGAAGTGCGCCGATTGCGGCTGTGAGAGACGGCCGGCGGGCCCGGTTGCCGGGGTAACCCCTTCCCGCTCTCCAAGCCCCGCCCGGGTTCAGCACTCCCGAGCCGAGCGGGGAACAGAGACGCCACGTCTCAGCTGCTCCTGCTGAGTGCGCACCCTTTACTAAGGTAGCGGCGCTCGGCTGAGGCCCGCCCCTTCCAGCCTTCACAAAGATGGCGGCGATCGGGGGCCGCTTGTTGACTGGGGCCGGGAGGTGCCTAGCTCGGGCGTGGGTGCGGAGGAGAGGCCGAGGCTTCGAGGCCTACCTGGAAAAACGGGGAAAGGTAGGAAAATTAATGAGATTAGATAAAAGATTTAGACAGTAATTAACTTTTTAAAAAAACAATATGGCCTAGAAATTCAGTTAGGGGTGCCCCAGCTCGCCTGGGCGCCGGAATTACCGCTGCGCGCGGAGCCACTTGCGCCAGCGGGAAATTCACTTTCAGCGCCCCAAGTGGAAGCCGGCTGCTAAACAAGGGTTTCGGCGCCCCGCTTGAGGCGCTGAAACTGAATATCGGCGTGTAAAGTGCTGCAGCGCCACCCGCTGCGGCACGGCAGCCTGCGGTACTGCAGGACTTCCTCTCAGTCTTAAGGGGGAGGTGCCTGCAACAGCGCAATCCCCGCTCGCGAGTGCTGGCAAATGAGCCCGGCAACCAAGGAGAAGTGCCGGGCTCTCTGGAAACAGCCCGGCAATGCCGCGGGGGGGGTGGTGAAGGAGGCCGGGGACGGAGGTGCGGGCAGGCGGCCGCCGAAAAAGCGGCCGGCCGCACCTCCACCTTATCTCGCCCCACTACCGGCACAGGTAGGCCCCGTGTACCGGTCGCTGTTTGTGGCCGGCACAGGGGAGGGGCGCAGCAACCAAATATGGCCAGCGGGGCGATAGCGGGGCGCTGCGCACACCGATGACGTCATCGGTGGCGGCGCCGCGCTAATGGCTAACGCCGCCATTAGCGCCCCGCTAAATATCGCGGAGTAGGTTTGCACAGTGGCGCAAAAGCCCTCTTTGGCGCAAACTGGTGGCGCAGGCCACTGAATTTCTAGGCCTATGTGTTTTAAAAGCAACGTTTTTTTTGAAAGACGCAGAAAGCGGGAAAAAGAAAGGAAAAGTTTGGAATCAAGACAGCGGCGACTCACCTTGGTTCAGAACAATAAGGCCCGCCCACAACACGCACCGATTGGTCGACCGGTCAGGTCACCAAAGCGTAGGATTGGTCAATCGTCCCGTCACTCGACCGTAGGAGGGCCCCGGCCGCACGCGCCAGGAACCCGGCGTACGATTGGTCGACCTCGAGGTCACTCTGTCACTAATGAGCGGATAATGAGATGCTAATGAGCGGAATTTTGAACGTTTTTCGGATACCGCGGGCGGCGATTTTCGTCCGGCCGAAACGTAAATACGCTTACGACCGTTTCGGAAAGGTAAGCTTTCTTTCGACGTAACGCACGCGTAGGTACGCTCTATAACTTTCGAGCGCATTAGCCGGACAGACGCACACGTGAGGACAGACAGACAGAAGGACAGACAGATAGACAGATCGACTCGTTTATATATATATAAGATAGATGTATCCTTCTTTCCACGACCACCTGTAGCTACACCTCCAAAGCTGCCTCAATGTCTTGCTCAAGTCATTTTTCTCTCCCTCTTAACTTTAAAAGTGAACAGCAGCCATTAAGAATTGCTGAAATCAATATTCCACCCTCCTGCACTCTGTCAGTCATCCGTAATACACTGAACGTGTTGCAAATAATATGTTAATGAGTTGGTTAGCTTATGACACAAAGTCAGCTCAATATATTGTAGGTGCATGCAGCACCTAAAGAGCAGTGGTCCATTCTGGTGCCACTGTGCCCTGACCACATTATCAGTTTTGTTCTTATGTATAGTAATGTTGCGTATACATACAGCTTAAATTAGATGCTGTGGCCAACTATACTTTTAGTGCAGTCAGTCAATGATTCAGGTCGAAGACCCTTTTCCAGTCCTGACTAAGAGTATTACACCTGAAATGTCAACTAACTGACCTTCTGTTTCTCTATAGATGCTGCCTGACCGCTGAGTATTTCCAGCCTTTTGTTTTTGTTTTCAGATTTTCAGAAGCAGCTGCATTCAGTATTTTGCTCTTTAACATAGAATTACATAGAATGTACAGCACAGAAACAAGCCATTCGACCCAACTGGTCCATGTATGTTTTGTGCTCCACGCGTCCCCTCCCACATGCCATAGGGTTATATTTAGGGTTATTTTTGAGTTAGCAGTTTTTGCTGGTTTCCTGGGTTGGCACGGTCGTTTCCACACGAGTTAGAAATAGATTGTTATTTAAGTTGGGAGCTGGTGGGTCGAACAGGATATTTTTTGTTCCATGCTTTTTTGTCTACAAAATATTTAATTAGCTTGTTTTCCTTTTGCTGTTTTTCGTCAGTTTCCGCCACACTCCTTTCTGAGTTCCACCTCAGCTGCCTTCGTTCTCAGTGCGCAGGCTCGGAGTCCGTTGATTTGGTGAAGAGGCCGTTAGCTCCGCCTCCTGGCCGTGATGCGCAGGCGCTAACGGCCAGCCGGGGGCGCGCGGTGATTTGAATGTGCTGGCGTTTCATTTCCCGAGGAGATGGAGCGGCCCGGCGGGCCGAATACCCGGCTTGGAGCGGCCGGCGGGCCGAATACCCGGCTCGGAGCGGCCGGCGGGGACTTGGAGTCGCTGCAGAAGGCGGTCGAGTACTTTGCTACTGGTGAGTACTTCGCCATCATCATACTGTAATCGAAGGTTTGTGCAGTCAGTCAGTCAGTCTGGGTGGAGTGGGGTAGGCCTCAGTGTGGGGCTGCTTCGCTGTCCTCTTTCCCGCAGGCTGTACTTGGTGAGGGGTATGGTGGCTGAAAAAGCAGGATAGTTGAGTGAAGCGCATAAATAAGTAGACTAGTGTCAAAAGAGTGAGGGGACATGGGGCTGAAGATAGGGTGGGGTGAAGTGTGGAGACATTTGTAAATAAGGGCAAGGATCTTGAAATTATTTCTATGGGCATGGGGGAACCTGGTGAGGATCGGGCTGATGGAAGTGGGTAAAGACACAAGTTGTGGCAGTCAGAATAAGTTGCAGCTTTGGAGGGTGGGAATTGAGAATCAGTTTCTTTAAACATCTAGCTAGTGTCCCAGCTTCCACCCTCCAAAGCTGCAACTTATTCTGACTGCCACTACTTGTGTTTTTACCCACTTCCATCAGCCTGACCCTCACCAGGTTGCCCCATGCCCCATGAAATCAATTTCAAGATCCTTGTCCTTATTTACATAGAGCTTGGAGACAGCTGAGTAAATTGCATCGCAGTGGAAGCTGAGAATTCGTATATAGGTGAGGGTGACGACACCTCAAAGGAGTGTAGTCCCGAGCCTAGCACAGTGAGGCAGAGGACTGCACGGGGCTACAGTAAAGTGTAGGAATGCAGTAGTAATTTGGGATTCGATAGTCGGGGGGACAGACCAGCAGTTCTGCTACCGTCAACGTGAAACCTGTATGGTATGTTGCCTTCCTGGTGCTAGGGTAAAGGACATCATGGCAAAGATGCAGAACATTCTGCGGGGGAGAAGGGAAAGAGCCAGAAGTCGTGGTCCGTATCAGAACCAACGACATAGGGAGGAAGAGGGTTGAGGTCCTGTAGTCGAGTTTAAGGAGCTAGGGAGGAAGTTAAAAAGCAGGGCTTCAAAGGTGGTAATCTCTGGATTACTCCCAGTGCCATGTGCTAGTGAGAGTAGAAATAAGAAGGTATGGTAGGTTAATGTACGGCTAGAGACATAGTGCAGGAGGGAGGGCTTCAGATTCTTGGGACATTGGGACCAGTTCTGTGGCAGGACGGACCTGTTCAAGATGGACGGGTTGCACCTGAACAGAGCTGGAAACAATATCCTTGCGGGCACGTTAGTGTTGTGGGGGGGGGGGGTGTTTAAACTGATTTGCCGCGGGGTTGGGCACCAGCAATGTGGTTGACTCTTAACTGCCCTCTGAAATGGCCTAGCAAGTCACTCAGTTGTAACTAACTGCTACAAAACATAATAAGAATGAAACCGGATGGACCACCCAGCATTGACCTCTGCACTGGCTACGGACACGGCAACGGCACACCCAGCCTAGTCGGCCCTGCAAAGTCCTCCTCACCAACATCTGGGGACTTGTGCCAAAATTGGGAGAGCTGTCCCATAGACTAGTCAAGCAACAGCTTGACATAGCCATACTCACAGAATCATACCTTTCAGCCAATGTCCCAAACTCCTCCATCACCATCCCTGGGTATGTCCTGTCCCACCGGCAGTACAGACCCACCAGGGGTGGCGGCACAATGGTACACAGTTGGGAAGGAGTGGCCCTGGGAATTCTCCACATTGACTCTGGACCCAATGTAGTCTCATGGCTTCAGGTCAAGCATGGGCAAGGAAACCTCCTGCTGATTAATCAGCTGAGGGAGGGTGGTAGGTGGTAATCAGTACTCCTCCATGTTCAACACCACTTGGAAAAAGCACTGAGAGTAGCGAGGGCACAGAATGTATTCTGGGTGGGGGGCTTCAATGTCCATCACCAAGAGTGACTCGGTAGCATCACTGCTGGCCGAGTCCTGAAGGACATAACTGCCAGTCTGGGCCTGCGGCAGGTGGTGAGAGAACCAACACGAGGGGAAAAACCTACTTGACCTAGTCCTCACCAATCTACCTGTCGCAGATGCATCTGTCCGTGACAGCATTGGTAGCAGTGACCACCGCACAATCATTGTGGAGACGAAGTCCCATCTTCACACTAAGGACACCCTCCATCGTATTGTGTGGCACTACCACTGTGCTAAATGGGATAGATTCAGAACAGATCTAGCAGCTCAAAACTGGGCATCCATGAAGCGCTGTGGGCCATCAGCAGCAGCAGAATTGTATTCCACCACAATCTGTAAGCTCATGGCCCGGCATATTCCTCACTCTACCATTACCATCAAGCCAGGGGACCAACCCCGGTTCAATAAGGAGTGTAGAAGAGCATGAGGTGCCAACCTGGGGAAGCTGCAACACAGGATTACATGCATGCTAAAAAGCGGAAGCAGCATGCTATAGACAGGGCTAAGCGATCCCACAATTAACGGATCAAATCAAAGCTCTGCAGTCCTGCCACATCCAGTCGTGAATGGTGGACCATTAAACAACTAACGGGAGGAGGAGGCTACATGAATATCCCCATCCTCCATGGTGGTGGAGCCCAGCACGAGTGCAAAAGACAAGGCTGAAGCATTTGCAATCATCTTCAGCCAGACGTGCCGAGTGGATGATCCATATTGGCCTACTCCTGAGGTCCCCACCATCACAGAAGCCAGTCTTCAGTCAATTCGATTCACTCCACGTGATATCAAGAAACGGCTGAGCGCACTGGATACAGCAAAGGCTATGGGTCCCGGCTATCGTGCTGAAGACTTGTGCTCCAGAACTAGCCGCGCCTCTAGCCAAGCTGTTCCAGTACAGCTACAACACTGGCATCTATCCGACAATGTGGAAAACTGCCCAGGTATGTCCTGTCCACAAAAAGCAGGACAAATCCAACCCGGCCAATTATCACCCTATCAGTCTACTCTCAATCATCAGCAGAGTGATGGAAGGTGTCATCGACAGTGCTATCAAGTGGCACTTACTCACCAATAACCTGCTCACTGATGCCCAGTTTGGGTTCCACCAAGACCACTTGGCTCCTGACCACCTTACAGTCTTGGTCCAAACATGGATAAAGGAGCTGAATTCCAGAAGTGAGGTGAGAGTGACTGCCCTTGACATCAAGGCAGCATTTGACCGAGTGTGGCATCAAGGAGCCCTAGTAAAACTGAAGTCAATGGGAATCCGGGGGAAAACGCTCCACTGGCTAGAGTCATACCTAGCACAAAGGAAGATGGTTGTGGTGGTTGAAGGTCAATCATCACAGCCCCAGGTCATCACTGCAGGAGTTCCTCAGGGCAGTGTCAACCATCTTCAGCTACTTCATCAATGACCTTCCCTCCAACATAAGGTCAGAAATGGGGATATTTGCTGATGACTGCAGTGTTCAGTGCCATTCGCAACTCCTCGCATATAATGAAGCAGCCCATGCCCGCATGCAACAAGACCTGGATGACGTTCAGGCTTGGGCTGATAAGTGGCAGGTAATATTCACGCCGCACAAGTGCCAGGCAATGACTATCTCCAACAAGCAAGAATCTAACCACCTCCCCATGACGTTCAACGGCATTACCATCGCCGAATCCCCCACCATCAACATCCTGGGGATCGCCATTGACCAGAAACTTAACTGGACCAGCCACATAAATACTGTGGCAACAAGAGCAGGTCAGAGGCTAGGTATTCTGCGGCGAGTGTCTCACCTCCTGACTCCCCAAAGCCTTTCCACCATCTACAAGGCACAAGTCAGGAGCGTGATGGAATACTCTCCCCTTGCCTGGATGAGCGCAGCTCCAACAACACTCAAGAAGCTCAACACCATCCAGGACAAAGCAGCCCGTATGATTGGCACCCCATCCACCACCTTAAACATTCACTCCCTCCACCACCGGCGTACCGTGGCTGCAGAGGGAGGACCACAGTGGCGTTCCTCAAGGTTCCGTACTAAGATATACATTAATGACTTGGACTTGAGGGTACAGGGCACAATTTCCAAATTTGCAGATGACACGAAACTTGGAAGTGTATTAAACAGTGAGGAAGATAGTAATAGACTTCAAGAAGGCATAGACCGGCTAGTGGAATGGGCGGATACATGGCCGATGAAATTCAACGCAGAGAAGTGTGAGGTGATACATTTTGGTCGGAAAAATGAGGGGAAGAGAGTACATGCTACAGTAAATGGTAGAATTTTAAAGGGGGTGCAAGAAGACAAGGGGGTGTTTGTGCACAAATCTTTAAAGGTGGCAGGACAGGTTAACAAAGCAGTAAATAAAAGATATAGGATCCTGGGCTTTATAAATAGAGGCATAGAGTACAAAAACCAGGAAGTTATGCTAAACCTATATAAAACATTAGTTTGGCCCCAGTTGGAGTATTGTGTCCACTTCTGGGCACCGCACTTTAGGAAGGACATGAAGGCTTTGGAGAGGGTACAAAAGAGATTTACTAGAATGGTTCCAGGGATGAGGGAAATACAGTTACGTGGATAGACTGGAGAAGATGGGATTGTTTTCCTTGGAGCAGAGAAGGCTAAGAGGAGATTTGATGTTTAAAATCATGAAGGGTTTTGTTAAGTCTGTGTGTTCTAGTTATTGTTAATAAGAATCACTGCACACAGACCACAAGAGTAAATTCAACAGGTCTTTACTAGTCGGAGGTCAGGCTGAACTGCCCAATAAATCATTACACAGCACTTATATACCGGTGTGGTCACCACCGGTATTACAGTATACAGCAGCCAAGATAAAGTAGTGCATCTCTTAAAATAGTTCTCTTAAAGGTGGAACGGGTACATACACCACAATCCCCCCTTTTTAGCTTAACAGTATATATTCCCCATTAAACATAACATAATAACATATATACACAACTTCATGTAAAAACAGTTCACAGATTCAGTCTCTGAGGAGGCCTCCTGATCCGAGACGGATAACGCCTTTCAGGGGTCTCTGGTTCTCGTTGCTGGGGTGACTCATCTAGTTGATCCCCTATGGATAGGACATCATCATCAGGTATATTCACTTCTGAGGTAGATGCTTCAGGTTCACTAACTTCCTCCACGGTTGTCTCTGTCGTAACCATGGGCTCGACCCTTGTTCTCGATCCCACCAGTTGGTCAGCATGACGTCGCATTACATTTTCACCAACATCTACCGTGTACATCAGGGGTCCTTGTCTGGCCCGAATTGTTCCAGATTGCCATTTCTCGTTTTTATAGTCCCTGGCTAACACCGGTTGTCCTATTTCAAAACTCCGAGTGGGCTTGTTATTGATATGCTGGAACTGTTTGTTTTCGACTTCCCTCCGCACATTTGGTTTTAACAAGTCCAACCTGGACCGCAACCTCCTGTTATAGAACATCATGGCAGGACTTTGGTTTGTTGCATGGGTGGCGTTTCGATATGCCAGTAGGAAATTGTCCACCTTGTGTTGCAGTGGAATCTGATCTTCGCTCATGGCCTTTATTGCCTTTTTGAACGTCTGTACAAACCTCTCGGCCAGCCCATTCGTAGCTGCATGATATGGGGCAGAGGTATAATGTTTCACCCCATTCTTCTTCAGGAATTTCTGGAATTCCTCTGACACGAACTGTGGTCCATTGTCTGAACATATTTGCTCTGGCAATCCATTTCTTGCAAATATCGTTCTTAGCACCGCGATCGTCTTCTCCGAGGTAGTGGTAGTCATTTTAATCACTTCTGGCCATTTAGAATGTGCGTCCACTGCAATTAAAAACATGGAATCCATGAATGGACCAGCAAAGTCAATATGTACACGTTGCCATGGGGTTGAAGGCCATTCCCATGGATGCAGCGGTGCAATTGGAGGTGCATTTTGGACTTTTTGGCACCCTGAGCAGCTTTTCGTCAGATCCTCTATCTGTTGGTCGATACCCGGCCACCACACATAAGCCCTAGCAAGGCTTTTCATCTTGACTCCCCCCAGATGACCTTCATGTAGTTCTTTTAGAACTCTCTCTCTTAACTTAGGAGGGATAATCACCCTTGTTCCATACATCAATGTTCCCTGACAGATGGACAGCTGGTCTCGTCTTGCTGAGAATGCCGGTAACAGTGGATCACCATGGGCTGGCCATCCCTTTACTGTCAATTCGTAGACCCGGGACAGTGTCGGGTCATTCCTAGTCTCCCTTTCAATATTTGCATTGGTGACAGGTAAACATTCGATGATGGTCGAGTGAAATAACTCCACCGGGTCAACCGTCGATGCCTCCTCCTCAGTAGGTAGTGGCAGGCGCGACAGCCCATCAGCATTACCATGCTGCTTTGTACCTTTGAATTCTATCTGATATTGATGTGCCCCTAGGAAAAGGGACCATCTCTGGAGCCTCTGTGCTGTCATCACCGAAACACCCTTCTTAGGGTTAAAAATGGATACCAACGGCTGGTGGTCTGTCAGCAGTGTAAACTTCTGGCCCTGCAGGTAATGATTAAACTTCTTTACTCCCCACACAAGGCTGAGAGCCTCCCTATCTATCTGAGCATAGTTGCGCTCAGCGGAGGTCAATGATCTGGATGCAAATGCGACTGGCCTTTCCAAGCCATTTGGCAACTTGTGTGAGAGTACTGCTCCAATACCATAAGGAGAAGCATCACAAGCTAAACGAATAGGTAGCGTTGGGTTGAAGTGAGCCAACACTTCCTCTGAGGTGATCAATGCCTTGCTTTTGCGAAAGGCCTTCTTACAGTCCTCGCTCCACTTCCATGGTACTTCTTTCTGCAAAAGAGCGTTCAGCGGGTGCAGCACCGTGGATAGATTTGGCAGAAACTTATGGTAATAGTTAATCAACCCTAGGAACGACCTCAACTGGGATACATTTTCCGGAGCGGGAGCCTTCACAACAGCTTCGATCTTGTCAGGTGACTTGTGCAGCCCCTCCTGGTCAATGACATGACCACAGTACGAGATCCGTTTCTGAAAGAACTATCATTTCTGGCGATTAACTCGAAGTCCATATTCTTTCAATCTGGTGAGCACCAGTTTCAAATTTGCAAGGTGTTCCTCATCGTCATCTCCTGTAATCAGGATATCGTCCAAGTAACATTGAGTGCTTGGAATTCCCTGTAATACCTGCTCCATGGCCCTCTGCCAAATTGCTGGAGCCGAAGCCACTCCAAAAACCAGTCTATTATATCGATACAAGCCTCTGTGCGTGTTGATTGTGAGATACTGGCGCGACTCTTCCTCAACTTCCATCTGTAAGTACGCTTGCGCCAGGTCTATCTTGGTGAAGTGTTTCCCGCCAGACAATGAAGCAAAGATATCCTCAATCCGCGGAAGCGGATATTGCACCGTGTGAAGCACCGGATTAACTGTGATCTTGAAGTCTCCACAGATGCGGACCTTCCCCGGTTCCCCTGGCTTGTTACTCGATGAACGCTTCATGATGGGAACAATGGGCGTGGCCCACTCACTCCAGTCCACCTTAGACAGTACTCCTGAACGTTCTAGCCCTTCCAACTCAGCTTCCACAGCAGGCCGTATCGCATAAGGTCTGGCTTTGAAAAATTTTGGGTTTGCATGTTCTGCAATCTTGATTTTTGCTGTAATTCCTCTCCGTGTTCCCAGTCACTGTTGGAACACCTCTTTAGCCTCATCCAATATTCTGGACAATCGTTCAGGTTTGACATCTTTTTTTCCGGAATCTACCGTTATTGCTTTTAGGGAGTGCCAGTCCATATTTATTTTCCTGATCCACTCCCGTCCCAGAAGTGGTGGACCTCCCTCAGGTAGTACATATAAGTCAATTCCTTGGTGTTCTTTGCCCTTGTGTACCACCTTGGCTTTTATCTTTCCGATGGGGTATACTCTTTGCCCCGTGTATGTCTGCAATACTATCTTCGTATCCCGTAGGGGAATATGTGTGAATAACCTTTTGTAATCTTGCTTATTCATGACCGTCAACGCCGATCCGGTGTCCAATTCCATCTTCACTTGGACTCCTGCTATCTGAAGTGTGACCCAGATAGTTTGTAGGTCAGCTTCCTTACTCACATTGTGAATTCTCAGACTACCCAGTTCCTTGCTGTTGGAGTCTGAATCCGAATTCTGTTCATCCGAACTCTTCTCAGCCACCTTATGTACCTTTCTGCACTTTTCCTGCGGTGACTTTTTGTTGCTGGTCTTCTTTCCTGACCGGCATACTTTAGCTATGTGACCAAGCTTGCCACATTTTCTACATTCCTGATTTTTAAACCAGCATTGGTTCTGATCGTGTGTTGTCTTTCCACAACGATAACATTTCGCTGTACCCAAAGCCATTTGATCTATGCTGAGTACCGCTGCCTTCAGCTGCATTTCCGCAGTGCCTCTCGCTGCGGCTTCGTGCGATGCTGCAATAGTGACAGCCTTATCAAGTGTAAGATCATTCTCTTCAAGCAGCCGCTTTTGTGTTCCTTCTTTCGACAATCCACACACGAATTTGTCTCTCAGTGCCTCTGTCAGTCTTTCCCCAAACTGACAGTATTTCGCTAGCTTACGCAGTTCAATTAAATACTCCGCGTTGCTTTCCTCTTTCAGTTGCATTCTCGCATAAAATTTAAATCGTTCCGCTAACATCAGCGGTGTGGGGTTCAAATGATTTCTCAGGACAGCAACAATATTAGCGAAAGCCTGATCCGCCGGTTTAGCTGGTGATAGAAGATGCTTCAATAGCCCGTATGTCTTCGCACCCATTGAGTTTAGTAAGGTTAGTGCTTTATCTTCATCTGATATTTTATTTGCCTTACAATAAATCTCTATGCGTTCTACATACGTGGCCCAATCTTCAACATCGGGATCGAAATCGTTGATGTTACCACGCTTAGGCATCCTCGCAATCTTCTTGAGAAACAAAAAGAAATTTTTCTTTTATTTTTTTTTTCCAAAATGGCGGTTTCCCGCGCTTGTCTTCTTCCCCCGCCTACGAAAATGGCGGCTTCCCGCGTTTGCCTTTCTCCCCCACTGGCTGTAATGGCGATTGCCATATTGCTGCGTTCGCCCTCCCCAGCGGTTCTCAAATCGTGCCTCCCAGCCCCTCTTGCAGTCCGGTCCTTTCCCCCGGCTGCGGCTGAGTTCTCCGCGGTTTAAAAAAAAAAAATTTATCCCGCGCCTCGCGGCCTCGGTAGCTGCCCGGCCTTTTTCCCCGGTCGCGGTCGAGCTCTCTCTCGACGCTGTTGCGTCTCCCAGCCCGCTTGCAGCCCGGTCTTTTACACCGGCTGCGTTTGCATTCACCGCGGCTCCCGTGCCTTACGCTGCCCCAGTCTCAGCGCCTCTGGCCCCGACTTCTGTCCGGCTCTTTTCCCCGGCCGTGGTCGAGTTCTCCGCCCTTATATCCTCCGTTTTTCCCTCCCCTACTTCACAGCCAACGTGGCCGACTTGCTGCTCGTCGCTGATCGGCTTACCCACCACCGTGATAGAAGGGATGATCACTGCCTGTTGCTGATGGAAGGCTTCGTGTCAGGATTCTTCCTTGCTCTTCAGACCCGAGTCTTTTCTCAGCAGGATGATGAGGGCGGATGCCTCTTCTCGACGCCCGTTAAACTGCCTTGGATATATCTCTGCCGCAGGGTAAGATCGTCATCGTCGCCACTGTTAAGTCTGTGTGTTCTGGTTATTGTTAATAAGAATCACTGCACACAGACCACAGGAGTAAATTCACAGGTCTTTACTAGTCGGAGGTCAGGCTGAACTGCCCAATAAATAATTACACAGCACTTATATACCGGTGTGGTCACCACCGGTATTACAGTATACAGCAGCCAAGATAAAGTAGTGCATCTCTTAAAATAGTTCTCTTAAAGGTGGAACGATTACATACACCACAGGTTTAGATAGTAAATAAAGAGAAACTGTTTCCAATGGCTGAAGGATCGATAACCAGAGGGCACAGATTTAAGGTGATTGACGAAAGAATTGAGGTGACGTGAGGAAAAGTTTTTTTTACGCAACGACTGGTTAGGACTTGGAATGCACTGCTTGATAGGGTGGTGGATACAGATTCAATAGCAGCCTTCAAAGGGAATTGGGTAAATACTTAATGGAGAAAAAATTTCAGGGATACGGGGAAAGAGCGGGGAAATGGGACTAATTGGATTGCTCTTTGGAAGACTCGATGGGCTGAATGGCCTCCTCTGCTGTACTATTCTTTGATTCTATGGAGGTGACCAAAGGCAATGGGGGAGAGCTAAGAGCTGAGACAGATTATATTGGCAAAGTAATGGATTTGAGAAAGGAAACGCAACATGGGATCAAACATGTTGTGGTTCCGTAGCACCAGACTTAGCCTGAGGTGGCAGTTGATGGTGTAATGGGAGTAGCATGTAAGAAAGAATGGCTTCACTTTTGTCTACATGAAGCTGGTTTGATTTATTCAAGACCACTGGCAGTCGTGTCATTTTTGATTCAGATTTAAATGGAACCATTGGAGAGCAGTGCCAAAAAGTGCACTGTCGAGGAGAATCGTTGGAGGCGGCGAGAGTGATCAGTGGTGGTGAAGAGGGTTGAGCGGGATAGTGACCTGCGGTCAGTCACACGTGATATCATTTGTTATTTTGACCAGAGCAGTATGTGCTTTGGATGAGGAGGATACCAGATTACAGGGTCTCAACTAGGGAGAGTTGGGTATGTAGTTGGAAGGCAATGATGTCTTCCAGGACTTTGAAGAGAAAGGAAGATTGTAGGTAGGGCAGTAATTGCAGAAGTTAATGTGGGGTTTAAGATGTTTTGTTAACGGTGGCGATCAATGTTGCCGCTAAGGTGCATGTGCGGACGCATAGTAATATGAAAAGTCCCGCGCTGGCCACTCACCGGCTTTTGCATTTTAAATTTCTGCGCTTTTGGAGAAATTTAAAGGAACTGCGCATTAAAAGAAACCGGTTGCGCAGAACAACGTGCAGCTTACAGGTGGGGAAGAATGACCGCTCTTGAGAAGGCAGCAGGGATAATGCCAGAAGACAGTAATAAATTGATAATATTGGCAAGTGAGAGATTGAGGAGAAGAAATGGAGTGATCAGAAGCTGAGGTTAGGGGATTGAGGGAGTAGAAGGGAAGCTTCATGGTCAAGATAAGTTTAATGAGGGCAGGGGAAAGATTTTGGAGAAACTAATGGAATAAGAGTTGGACGCTAAGATGGGAGAAACAAGGAATCAATGTTGAGTGGGGGTGGGGGATAGCTTCTATTTAGAAGTCTAAGGCCTAGAAATTCAGTGGCTTTGCCACCCGTTAGCGCCTTAAGAGGGCGCGAAGTGGGTCGGAAGCCACTGGCCACGCCTCCCGCTAAATTCAGCGGGACGCTAATGGTGGCGCCAGCCATTAGCGCTGCGCCGCTACCGATGACGTCATCGGTGTGTGCAGCGCCCCGCTAACGCCCCGATCGCGATATTTAGATGCGCCCCCTGCTTTAACGCCGGACGCTATTTGCGACCGGTTCAGGGGGGCCTACCTGCGGCGGTAGAGGCGCTAATTAAAGGAGAGGTGCGGGGCGGCCATTTTTTTTGCTGGCCGCCTGCCAGCACCTCTCCGCGCTGCCGTCCCCGGCCTCCTGAGCCCCCCCCCCCCCCCCGTGGAGTGCCGACTGCGTTCCAAGAGCCCGGCACTGCTCCTCGGTGCCAGACTCTTTTGCCGGCACTTGCGATCCTCGATCGCGGTACACTAGGTCCCTCCCCTTTAAGAAGGGGAGGAAGGCCTGCAGTACCGCAGCATGTGGCGCTGCGGCATGTTGCGCAGCGATATTCAGCTGCAGCGCCCCAAGAGGGATGCGGGGCACCTCCAGTAGCGCCGGGCTTCCCTCTGGGGCGCGCAAACTGAATTTCCGGCGGGCGGTCGCGACTGCTTCCGGGGCGCTACTTTTAGCGCCCTGGCGAGGCTGGCGCCCCAAACGTGGCTATAGTGAATTTCTAGGCCTAAGTTCCTTGCATTTAGCATTTGAAGAGGATGGGGGAGATAGTAAAGTTATAGAGAATAGAAGTTTGGAGTTGCTTCTACTCAAATAAGTTTGAGTAGGTGGATTTGGCTCGGGAGAGGGAGGGATAGTAAATCTGTGTTCTAGCCAGGCTGAATTGTGAGGTCAGTCGTACCCTAGTCAAGCTCAAGATTATGGTCTGCATATTTAAAGACACGGAAGTGGATATTTTAGCAATGAGAGACTGAGTTCTCAGGTGAGGCAATAATGGAAGAGATCAGTCCAATACCACTGCAGCAGGTAAACCAGAGGAAGGGATCATTGGAATTTGATATGGCACGTATGAGAGATTTTGGGAGAGGGTAGTTTTTTTTCTACGGGTGGAAAGCGAAAGCAAAGGCTTTTTGGGCTGTGAGAATGTATATACGGTGGGGATGTGTCTCGGAATGCTGTGGAGGTTTTGAGGCTGAGGAAGTGACTATGCACGTGGATGGGAAGTTAATGTGGAGGTTAAGAGAAGAGCAGAAGGCAAAAATTAGTGGACATGAGTTTAAGATGAAGTTTGAATTTATCATGGATAAAAAGTCACTGCAAATACTGAGGTGGATATTAAGGAGGTGATTTCAATAAGAAAAACACCTGAGAGCTCAGGCAGGTAATAAATAAAGATTTTGAAGAAGTGTACAGGATGGTAAAGGACAAGATGTTCAATAGGAGAGAAACATAGAAGATAGGAGTAGGCCATTCGGCCCCTCGAGCCTGCTCCGCCATTCAATGCGATCATGGCTGATCATCCAAATTCAGTACCCGGTCCCTGCTTTCTCCCCATATCCCTTGATCCCTTTAGCCTTAAGAAATATATCCAACTCCTTCTTGAATATATTTAATGAATTGGCCTCTACTGCCTTCTGTGGTAGAGAATTCCACAGGTTCACCACTCGCTGGGTGAAGAAATTCCTCCTCATTTCTGTCCTAAATGGCCTACCCCTTATCCTTAGACTGTGACCCCTGGTTTTGGACTCCCCAACCATCGGGAACATCCTTCCTGCATCTAGTCTGTCCAGTCCTGTCAGAATTTTATAAGTTTCAATGAGATCCCCTCTCATTCTTCTAAACTCCAGCGAGTACAAGTCCAATCTCTCCTCATACGTCATTCCTGCC
Organism: Somniosus microcephalus; assembly: GCF_052327205.1. Classification (NCBI taxonomy): domain Eukaryota; kingdom Metazoa; phylum Chordata; class Chondrichthyes; order Squaliformes; family Somniosidae; genus Somniosus; species Somniosus microcephalus. The sequence goes on along the minus strand of NC_140990.1, from coordinate 35,226,020 downwards.
ATCCTAGGTATCAGCCTGGTGAATCTTCGCTGAACCCCTTCCATGGCAAGAACATCCTTCCTCGGGTAAAGCGACCAAAACTGCACACAATACTCAAGATGTGGTCTCACCAAGGCCCTGTACAACTGGAGCAAGACATCCTTGTTCCTGTACTCAAACCCTCTCGCTACGAAGGCCAACATACCATTTGCCTTCTTAACCGCCTGCTGCACCTGCATGCTTACCTTCAGCGACTGGTGCACAAGGACACCCAGGTCTCGTTGCACTTCCCCTTCTCCCAATCTATTGCCATTCAGATAATCTGCCTTCCTGTTTTTGACACCAAAGTGGATAACCTCACATTTATCCACGTTATATTGCATCTGCCATGCTTCTGCCCAATCACCCAACCTGTCCAAATCATCCTGGAGTTTCTCGGCATCCTCCTCACAGCACACACGCCCACCCAGCTTTGTGTCGTCTGCAAATTTGGAGATATTACATCTAGTTCCCTTGTCTAGATCATTAATATATATTGTGAATAGCTGGGGTCCAAGGACCGATCCCTGCGGGGTACCCCACTAGTTACTGCCTGCCACTCGGAAAAAGACCCGTTTATTCCAACTCTTTGCTTTCTGTCTGCCAACCAGTTCTCTATCCAATCCTTGCCCCCAATCCCATGTGCCTTAACTTTACACGCTAATCTCTTATGCGGAACCTTATCGAAAGTCTTTTGAAAGTCCAAATACACCACATCCACTGGTTCTCCCTTATCTATTTTACCAGTTACATCCTCAAAAAATTCCAGTAGATTAGTCAAGCACGATTTACCTTTTGTAAATCCATGTTGACTTTGTCCGATCCTGCCACAGTTTTCCAAGTGCTCTGCTATTACAGGTAGACTATCCTTTATCCGAAAACCTCGGGACCAGCCGAGTTTCGGATAAAGGAGAATTTCGGATTTCGGAAGGTGGGTCGGCAGGGGTCCGCGGGGGGGTCGGCGGGGGTTCGCCGGGGGGTGGGGGTCGGCGGGGGGTCGTGCGCACGGCTGACGCTCAGCGTAAGTCAGTCGGGGTCGGCGGTTGTCGGGGCCGGGGGGGTCGGCGGGGGGGATCGGCGGTTGTCGGGGCCGGCGGGGTCCGCGGGGGGGTCGGCGGTTGTCGGGGCTGGCGGGGTCGGCGGTTGTCGGGGCCGGCGGGGTCGGCGGTTGTCGGGGCCGGCGGGGTCCGCGGGGGGGTCGGCGGTTGTCGGGGCTGGCGGTTGTCGGGGCCGGCGGGGTCCGCGGGGGGGTCGGCGGTTGTCGGGGCTGGCGGGGTCGGCAGTTGTCGGGGCCGGCGGGGTCCGCGGGGGGGGGTCGGCGGTTGTCGGGGCCGGGGGGGTCGGCGGTTGGCGGGGCCGGCGGGGTCCGCGGGGGGGGGGGGGGTCGGCGGGGGGTCGTGCGCACGACTTACCTTTTATCCGAACTTCCGAAACCGGAACCCTCTAAAAACCGAAGGTTTTTTCGTTCGTACGCACGACTTACGCTGAACGAAAAAACCTTTGGTTTTTAGAGGGTTTCGGTTTTCGGAAGTCCGGATAAAGGGTAGTCTACCTGTACATCTTTTGTAACGGACTCTAGCATTTTCCCCACTACGAATGTCAGGCTTACCGGTCTGTAATTCCCCGTTTTCTCTCTACCACCTTTTTTGAATAGTGGGGTAACTTTAGCTACCCTCCAATCCATGGGTACTGTTCCAGATTCCATCGAATGTTGGAAGATGATCAGCAATGCATCTACTATTTCTAGGGCCACTTCCTTAAGTACCCTAGGATGTAGATTATCAGGCCCTGGGGATTTATCGGCTTTCAATCCCATCAATTTCCCTAACACCATTTCCCTACAAATGCTGATTTCTTTCAGTTTCTCCCTTTCATCAGACCCTATGTTTCTTGACATCTCTGGGAGGTTATTTGTGTCCTCCTTTGTGAAGACAGAACCAAAATATAATTGGTCAGCCATTTCTTTGTTCCCCATTATAAATTCCCCTGATTCTGATTGCAAGGGACCTACGCTTGACTTCACCAATCTTTTTCTCTTCACATATCTATAAAAACTTTTACAGTCAGTTTTTATGTTCCCTGAAAGCTTACTCTCATATTCTATTTTCCCCTTCTTAATTAATCCCTTTGTCCTCCTTTGTTGAATCATAAACTGCTCCCAATCCTCAGGATTATTGCTTTTTCTGGCCAATTTATATGTCCTCTCCTTGGATCTTATGCTATCCCTAATTTCCCTTGTTAGCCACGGTTGAGTCACCTTTTTTGTTTTATTTTTATGCCAAACTGGGATGAACAAATTCTATAGTTCATCCATGTGGTCTTTGAATGTTTGCCATTGCCTATCCACCGTCAACCCTTTGAGTGACATTCCCCAATCAATCCTACCCAACTTGCGCCTCATACCTTCGTAGTTTCCTTTATTTAAATTGAGGACCCTAGTCTCTGAGTCAACTACTTCATTCTCCATCTTAAAGAAGAATTCTATCATATTATGATCGCTCCAACCCAAGGGGCCTCGTACAACAAGATTGCTAATTAATCCTTTCTTGTTCCATAATACCCACTCTAAGATGGCCTGATCTCTGGTTGGTTCCTCGACATATTGGTCCAGGAAACCCTCCCGTAAACATTCCAGGAATTCCTCCTCCACAGTACTGTTACTAATTTGGTTAGCCCAATCTATATGTTGATTAAAGTCACCCATGATGACTGCTGTGCCCTTATTGCATGCTTCTCTAATTTCCCTTTTAATGCCATCCCCAACCTCCGCATTACTGTTTGGAGGTCTATATACCACTCGCACTAACGTTTTCTGCCCCTTGGTATTTCTCAGTTCTACCCATACAGATTCCACATCATCAGACCTAATATCCTTCCTCACAATTGTGTTAATCCCTTCTTTAACCAGCAGTGCTACCCCACCTCCCTTTCCTTTTTGCCTATCTTTCCTGAATATTGAATACGCCTGGATGTTGAGTTCCCAGCCTTGGCCAACCTGGAGCCATGTTTCCGTAATCCCAATCAAATCATATTCGTTTACCTCTATTTGCGCAGCTAATTCATCCACCTTATTACAAATGCTCCTCGTGTTAAGACACAAAGCCTTCAGGCTTGTTTTTTTAACGCTCTTGGACCTTTTAGAATTATTATTTACTGTGGCCATATTTGACTTAAACTGTTGATTTCTCTGACTGCCACTTTTGCTTTTCTCCTTCCTATCTTTTGCTTTTATCCTTGTTTCTCTTTCCTCTTTCTCCCTGCTCAGGTTCCCAACCCCCTGCTATTTTAGTTTAAACCATCCCCCAGAGCACTAGCAAACACTCCCCCTAGGACATCGGTCCCGGCCCTGCCCAGGTGCAAACCGTCCGGTTTGAACTGGTCTTACCTCCCCTAGAACCGGTTCCAATGTCCCAGGAATTTGAATCTCTTCCCCTTGCACCATTCCTCTAGCCACGTATTCATCTGAAATATCCTTCTAGTTCTACTCTGACTAGCACGTGGCACTGGTAGCAATCCTGAGATTGCTACCTTTTGAGGTCCTATTTTTTAATTTACCTCCTAACTCCCTATATTCAGCTTTTAGGACCTCATCCCGTTTTTTACCTATATCGTTGGTACCTATATGCACCACGACAACTGGCTGTTCACCCTCCCCTTCCAAAATGTTCTGCAGCCGCTCTGAGACATCCTTGACCCTTGCACCAGGGAGGCAACACACCATCCTGGAGTCTTGTTTGCGGCCGCAGAAACGCCTATCTATTCCCCTTAGAATAGAATCCCCTATTACTATAACTCTACCCTTTTTCCTCCCGCCCTGTGCGGCAGAGCCACCCCTGGTGCCAGGAAGTTGGCTGCTGCTGCCTTCCTCTGATAAGCCATCCCCCCCAACAGTACTCAAAAGTGGTGTATCTGTTTGAGAGGGGGATGTCCACAGGGGACCCCTGCACTACCTGCCTGCGCCTAGTACTCTTGTCTGTTGGTGTCCAACCTTTGCCTGCGGTGTGACCAACTGCTTAAACGTGATATCCACGACGTCCTCAGCATCGCGAATGGTCCAGTATGTATCCAATGGCAGCTCCAGCGCTGCAATGCGGTCTGCCAGTAGCTGCAGCTGGACACACTTCCTGCACACATGGTTGTCAGGGACACAGGAAGTGTCCCTGAGTTCCCACATAGCGCAGGAGGAGCATACCACGGGGCCGGGCTCTCCTGTCATGACTTGCCCTTTGATTTAATTTCAATTAATTAATCAATTACACTACAGTTAAATGGTATATTTAAGGGCCCTGGTTTACCAAGAGTCCCCGCCACTGCACAGAGAGCTTAAAAACTATAAACCACAGAGTTAAAGTTTAAAAAGAGAGAGAGATACTCGCCAACCAATCACTTACCTGTTTTCTGGTGACGCCATACTTCGATTACTTTTTACCTCTCTCCCTCCCTCTGAGTTCGGAGACTGGAGGTTAGTACGCTCTGAGGTCTACCTGGTCTCTGGCGCTCTTTTAAAACTCGCCGCTGCTCAGCCGCCTCGCTGCTCGCAGGTCCGCTCTCGCCGCTCTGAGGCCTACCTGGTCTCTGGCGCTCTTTTAAAACTCGCCGCTGCTCAGCCGCCTCGCTGCTCGCAGGTCCGCTCTGAGGCCTACCTGGTCTCTGGCGCTCTTTTAAATAACCGCCACTCAGCCGCCTCATACCTCGCAGGTCCGCTCTCGCCGCCCTGAGGCCTACCTGGTGTCTGCCGCTGATTTAAATAACCGCCGCCGCTCAGCCACCTTACTCCTCGCAGGTCCGCTCTCGCCGCTCTGAAACATTGAAAAAGATAGAGGGGTTGGATTGGGAGCTTGTAGCTATGCCACTAAAGTGGTGGTTTGGGCAGGTGGAGATGGCAGGGGGTTCTCACTGACCAAGAAAGAATTGCCATTGGTAAGTGACGATTCAGTAAGGCCTGAGGTTTTGGGGTTGCTGGTGGATGTTCAGGCTGGAATGCAAGACTGAGGGCTTTATGAGGTACAGGAGCCGAGAGCAGCAGGGAGTAATAAGTTTATTTGAGGAGAAATTATATTCTCGGGCCACGATAAGTCAGCTGGAGCCAAGACAAGGGAAAGAAAGGAGCAGAGCAAGACTGGGAGGAGGAAAGTAAGGAGGTGGAGGAGCTGAGGTCTATTGTAGCAGTTATTTCATGTGTGAGGGTAGATCAGGAGCATCAAATTCAGCTAGAACATAGTTTTTTAAAGTGGAAAAGGAATTAAAAACAGTGGATAATAATGAAGGGAAACCTGGAACAAGGGGGTGAAGGGGAATTGCCGACATTTGTGAGGAAGTTAGAATAAATAAATATTTGGGTAGGTGAAGAAGTGGACCTCGAATGATCAGAGTCTCGGATATCCTGCTGGCAGCTAGTCCTGAAGATGACAAAAGTGTGAAGTTCATGAAGGTGGCTCTGAGGTTGGAAAGGTGATCTGAAGCTGGCTGGTGGAATTATGGTCCAAGGCAGATTGGTAATTCAACATTAATAGGTCTGTGGTGAAAGGGCAAAAAATCAGGTACGCTACTGAAGAAAATACATACCGGAGAGGCTATTCTGTTAGTCTCGATGTTTTATGTTGAACAGTGGGACAGCATCCTGTACAAGTTGGTTATTTAGCTATGCAGACATCTAATGTTTTTTGTTTTATGTTTAGTCAATTGGGTGCATGGTGATTTGAGTTCTTCTTCTCTCCTCCTTCATTCCTTTTTCTGGCCTGCAGTTTTTCTGCAGTATTATCATTTGTTATTAAAAATAGAATCAAATTTTAAAGTTTAATTTTTAACTGTACCAACAGTAATTTAAATAAGACCTTAAAGCAGCATCATAATTTGATTGTTTTCAGATGAAAAATGTCTTTAGCATTGACTGTCCTGCTGATTGATCTATTTGCCTGCCCCGCTGATTGATCTATTTGTCTGCTAGTGAACCAAGCCAATAATTTGGAAAAACTTAAATGGCTGGTTTGTGGAGATGCTTGTATGTCCTGTTAAAGTGGTGACTAAAACGGAACAACTAGAATTAGTATCTGTTGTCCAATACAGATTTCTGACTAGCTACAGATGTGGCTATGATGACACAGTTGTAGCTACATGCACTAATTTTAGTAGAAACCTCCTTTGACACTACACAGTAAATGTCCTTCACATGTATATTTACTTAACGAACATCTACCACCATTAAATGTGAAACTTTGCTGTCTTTCTATTTCACCAAAGTTTGCAATTTTGGCATAAATTTATTAGACACCGCACAACCTAGTGCACCTTCTAGGTTTTTGCGCAGCAGTTTTAAGTGTAACTTTGACTTCATCAGAGTGATTGCTGAGAATGTTGACTCACACAACAAGATATGTCAGACCAGCTGGTGCTCTCCAACCAGCATGCAGTTGGATGCTGCTTGCCCTTTGTCATGACGTGCCCTGTTGGAGTTCTTCATTATTGTTTGGGCTTGCTTTCTTCTGCTGGCCTGGAGCAGTTATTCCAATTCGTTGAGCTAATCATGACAGTTCTACTTGCCGTACAGTGTTGCTGGTGTTGCCATGGTGCTGAAGTCTGGCATGTCTACCTGTGTTACACACCATTTTAGTAGATAACCCAGGAAGTAAAGCGCACACAATGATCAAAAAACACTTGCACACTCTTTTCATCTTACCATTTTACCAATAAACTCTCAAACGGTAAAAGATCCCATGGCTCTATTTGAAGAAGAGCAAGGGAGTTCTCCCGGTGTCCTGGCTAACATTTATCCCTCAACCAATGCCAGATTACCTGGTCACTTATCTCATTGCTGTTTATCGGCCCTTGCTGCACGTAAATTGACTGCTGCGTTTCCTTGCACTACAACAGTCACTGCAATTCTGAAGTGTGCCATTGGCTGTGAAGCACTTTGGGTCATCCTGAGGTTGTGAAAGGAGTGATATAAATGCAAGATTTTTCTTTCCATTTTTAAACATTATTTGGTCTATTCTGCCCTGGCTGCTGAAGAAAATGTCCACAGTTGGTGCACTAGCTATGCCTTTAGGTTGTGGTAGCCTGTTTTATCTTTTGTGAGGTGTAGCAGAAGGCTGCAATGCCAATGGAACTCCTGCTGAGAAATTTCACTGGCATGTCCCAGGCAGATGAGTGGTGCTGCCCAGTGGTTTTGTGTTTAAAGGGGTTCTCCTGGTGTAGCACTGAGCTATACAGACCAGAAGGTCCCAGGTTTGATTGCCAGAGACTGTGCTGAGTTAGCTGATACCAGATGTTTCAGCAGGTAGGTTGCTGCAATTGACCATGATGCTTCTGAGTTAAGGAGAGGGACGTTTAGCAAGGATTCCTGTTCATGGTTGGTATTCAGTGACTTCCCCATCCCAAGCTGAATAGTGTGACTGTAGAAGCTGAGTGAGACAGGATCTAGGTGTAAGTGTATTCATTAATTACTCTCTCTCTTTCTGTTCAGTGAAGGAACGAACTCCATCAAAAGGAAATCTTCATATGGAGGCAATTGAAGGCATTGCATTTGAGAAGGGCTTGCTGCCAGATGCAATTGAAGCACTTCTGGACGTGGCTATGAGTGGCAGACTAGGTAAAGGATCTTTTGATGTATAGTTGTTGCGCTTTTAATATTTAAAACAGAAGGGAATTGCTCCTAATCTCTATATATATATATATATATATATATATATATATATATATATATATATATAAGGAATCGATCTGTCTGTCCTTCTGTCTGTCCTTCTGTCTGTCCTTCTGTCTGTCCTTCTGTCTGTCCTTCTGTCTGTCCTTCTGTCTGTCCTTCTGTCTGTCTGCCCTTCTGTCTGTCGTTGGGTGTGCGTCTGTCCGGCTATGCGCTCGAAAGTTACAGAGCGTACCTGCGCGTGCGTTAGGTCGAAAGAAAGCTCACCGCTCCAAAACGATGGTAAGCGTATTTACGTTTCGGCCGGACAAAAATTGCGCCCGCGGTATCCGAAAAACCTTCAACATTCCGCTCATTAGCATCTCATTATCCGCTCATGAGCGACAGAGTGACCTCGAGGTCGACCAATCGTACGCCGGGTTGCTGGTGCGTGCGGCCGGGCCCTCCTACGGTCGAGTGATGGGACGATTGACCAATCCTACGCTTTGGCATGTGTGGGCGGGCCTTATCGTTCTGAACCGAGGTGAGTAGCCGCCATCTTGCTTCCATTCTATTTCCTGCTTTCTGCGTCTTTCTTTTCAAATGTACATTTCCAGCAAAACAAAATTGCTTTTATTAAATTGTTTTTAAAAAAAACTTCATTCATTTGTAAATATTTTCTCTAACCTGAAGATTCTTTTTCCTACCTTTCCTCGTTTTTGTTAGGCCTCAAAGCATGGGCCTTTCTTGCCCAGCCAGGCCCGAGCTAGGTAATTGTCCCACGGCTTCTGCAAAGCTCCTCACGCACCACCCCCACCCACCCCCGGTGTCACGTTACCCGGGGCAACGGCGTCAGCCACGAGGGTCAGGGTGCGCGCGCAGCAGGAGCAGCTGAGACGCGGCGTCTCTCTGTTCCCCGCTCGGCTCGGGCGGGGGGGGGCGGGGCTCTCGGGAGTGCGGATCTCGGGCGGGGCTTGGAGAGCGGGAAGGGTTACCCCGGCAACCGGGCCGGCCGTCCGTCTCTCTCAGCCGCAATCGGCGGACTTGAAGCCAGCTCGGGGGGGCCGGTGCTCGGGAGATCGGGCCTCCGGAGTTCGGTGCTTGGTTGGGGGGGGGGCGAGCCTCGGGAGATCGGGGGTGGTGGGTGGGGGGGCGAGCCTCAAGAGATCGGGGGGGCGGGGCTCCGGAGATCCGGGGGGGTGGAGATCGGGGGGGGCGGGGCTCCGGAGATCCGGGGGGGGGTGGAGATCGGGGGGGGCGGGGCTCGGGAGATCGGGGGGGCAGGGATCGGGGGGGCGGAGATCAAGGGGCTCAGGGACTCTCCCCCTTCCCCTCCCCCTTCCCCCCCCCTCCCCCCTTCCCCCCCCCTCCCCCTTTCCCCCCCTTCACTCCCCTTCCCCCCCCCCCCTCCCCTTCCCCCCCCCCCCTCCCCTTCCCCCCCCCAGTCGCGCTCTCTCTTCCCCCACAGTCGCTCTCTCTCTTCCAACAACAACATGCCCTCGAAAAAGCCTCGGCACCGCCGGGCACTTCAGCTAGTATAGAATAATATAATGGTCTTACTCGAAGTTTTTTTTTACAAAATATTAATTTAACAATGTCATGGAAACCTTCAAGTAGGGCCATTCTGTTGACATCAATGATGAGCTGTACCTTTGCAAACTGCAGTTGGCCTTTTGTTTTGTAAAGTGCAAAATATTTTTATTTTTCACAAATTTCCCCTTTTCGTGCAAATAAAATATTGCAGTGCTAATGATTTGAATGGTCTTTTTCACAGTTGACAGATTTAATACGCGTCTCTTAAAATGCCTTATTCCTGCCTCCGTGGTCCCTGAAAGTGCAGTGACAAAAGCCATTTCTTGGATGTGTACAAGGAAACCTACCATCAACGTTCAGGTGAGAGAGAATAGTGTTCACATTGCTGAATGAGGGAGGGAGCGCTTGCTTCAGGACTCTGGTCTATAGACATTAGCCGTGCCAGAACTATGGTGGGGGATAGCTACGTAATTGTGTGAACGTCGTGCATTTCTTTGAGGACTTTCATCAAGTTCACCTTTATACTCCATCTGTAGTTTCAAACCAATGATCGCGCATGTATTTCCAGCAAGGATCATTAGATAGCAATCAAAAGCAAGAATCCAAACCATGCTTTTAATTTTTCTCTTTCTCTGATACAATGTTGGGGTTAATAGTCGACCAACTGACTCAGCAAAGATCAGGAATTGAACCTGTCATAGGGGGAAACTTCATATCACGAGAAGTTATAATTGGAATAAGCCCGATTATAATGCTGGTGGATTATTTTGATTTGCGCATCAGCATCTGAGTAACTTAAAGTTTTCATTTAGATGAGGGGACCGAGTGTAATGTTTCCCAGTACTGTGAGCAGTTTTGGGCACCACACCTTAGGAAGGATATATTGGCCTTGGAAGGTAGTACATTGTAGGTTTACCAGAATGATACCTGGACTCCAAGGGTTAAATTACAAGGAGGGATTACACAAATTTTCAGGTTGTATTCCCTAGAATTTAGACGGTTAAGAGGTGATTTGATCGAAGTTTTCAAGATCTTAAGGTGAACAGATATGGTAGATAGAGAGAAACTATTTCTGCTGGTTAGGGAATCTAGGACTAGGGGGGATAGTCTAAAAATTAGAGCCAGACCTTTCAGGAGTGAATTTAGGAAACACTTCTACACACAAAGGGTGGTAGAAGTTTGGAACTCTCTTCTGCAAATGGCAATCGATGCTAGATCAATTAATTTTAAATCTGAGATTGATAGATTTTTGTTAACCAAAGGTATTAAGGGATATGGACCAAAGGCAGGTATATGGAGTTAGGTCACAGATCAGCCATGATCTCACTCAATGATGGAACATTTTCAAGGGGCTAAATGGCCTACTCTTGTTCCTATGTTCCAAGTTTGCTGACGATACAAAGTTAGGTGGGAAAGTAAGCTGTGAGGAGGACGCAAAGAGGCTGCAAAGGGATATAGACCAGTTAAGTGAGTGGAGAAGAACATGACCGATGGAATATTTGGAGAAGTGTGAAGTCATCCACTTTGGTAGGAAAAATAGAAAAGCAGAATTTTTTTTTACATGAGAGACTGGGAAATGTTGGTATTCAGAGGGACCTGGGTCTGTTTGTACACATGTGGAAAACTGCCCAGGTATGTCCTGTCCACAAAAAGCAGGACAAATCCTATACAGCCAGTTACCGCCCCATCAGTCAGTCTATTCTCAATCATCAGCAAAGTGATGGAAGGTGTCATCAACTGCTTTCAAGCATCACTTACTCAACAATAACCTGCTCACCGATGCTCAGTTTGCATTCTGCCAGGACCACTCTGCTCCTGACCTCATTATAGCCTTGGTCCAAACATGGACAAAAGAGCTGAATTCTAGACATGAGATTTTTGGATACTAAGGGTATCAAGGGATATGGGGATAGTACAGAAAGGTGGTGTTGATGTAGAAGATCAGCCATGATCTTATTGAATGGTGGAGCAGGCTCGGAGGGCTGAATGGTCTACTCCTGCTCCTATTTCTTATGTTATCTTCAAAGTTCATAATCAAACGCTCCCATATCCTTGGTACATGGGTCAATTTTGTTACTCTATTAAAACCAAATTTAAGTTGAACCGTGACAGTACTTTCAGTTTATGGTGAAATCAAGAGTAGAGCAAACGTAACAAAACATTGGTCTTGGAGAAGGTCTAGCATATAGGTCAGCTACTCGCTTCACTGAGTTCTTTATCGGCTACATTGCTGTGGGGAGATTGCCAATTGATTTTATATTTTTAACGGATGGAATCGTAGAGTGCGATTGGTGGTCGGAATTTGACTTTGGTGCCAGAATCACAGACGTCTTGTGGAAGGCAACAGGAGCACAAGATGTGTATTCACTGAAAAAAATTTCTGACTGCTTGTTGCTGCTGCTCCTGGCCCTGCTCTATTATCTCTGCCACCAACTCAGCAAAGGCAAAGCTGAGGCGTTTCAACAATCCTGTGCCACTCTGTCTCCAGTTCCCAAGAAATAGCAGTTGTAGAGTACCAGAATACTGGTCTACCAACAACTATTTGAACACCGCCCTGCTTCAATAGTCCTGCTCAGTTGGGGAGAGTTTCTGAACATATATTTAAAATTAGTCAATTTCTCTCGGCATTGCATATGGGAAGGCAATACATGTACTGCCTCAATATCTGATTGTGGAAAGCATCTCCAGCAATGGCTTCCCTTGCTGCCCCAGACCGTTCTCTCCGGAACTCCAAGGATCTATCCTTGGCACCTCCTAGAATCATAGAATGTTACAGTGCAGAAGGAGGCCATTTGGCCCATCATGCCTGTACCAGTTCTTTGAAAAAAGCTATCCAATTAGACCCACTCCCTGCTCTTTCCCCACAGCCCAGCAGATTTTTCCTTTTCAAGTATGTATCCAATTCCCTTTTGAAAGTTATTGAATCTGCTTCACCACCCTTTCAGGCAGTGTATTCCAGATCACAACAACTCACTATATAATAAAAAATGTTTTCTCATGTCGCCTCTGGTTCTTTTGCCAATCACCTTAAAACTGTGTCCTTTGGTTACTGACCCTCCTGCCATTGGAGACAGTTTCTCCTTATTTATATCAAAACCATTCATGATTTTGAACGCCTCTATCGAATTTCTACTTAACCTTCCCTGCTCTAAGGAGAACAACCTCAGTTTCTCTATTCTCTCCACGTAACTGAACTCTTTCATCTCCAGTGCCATTCTAGTAAATCCCCTCTGCACCCTCTCTAAGGCTTTGACATCCTTTCTAACCACAGTACTCCAGCTGAGGCCTAACCAGTGTTGTATTATAAAGGTTTAGCATAACTTCTATGCCTCTACTTATAAAGTCAATGATCCTGTATGCCTTTTTAACAGCCTTCTCAACTTGTCCTGCCACCTTCAAAGACTTGTGTCCATACACCCCCAGGTGTCTCTGATCCTGCACCCCTTTTAAAATAGTATAATTTAGTTTATATTGCCTCTCCTCATTCTTCCTAACAAAATGAATCACTTCACAATTCTTTGCATTAAAATTCATCTGCCATGCGTCTCCCCAGAAGTCTCTTACTATTCTCAACAGTTAAGTTATACATGTAAATTTATTATATATTTACTTGTATAGTAGATTCACTTCAAGTGCTTGGAAAGAATCCTGCTCTTTTAAAATTCAGTGGTGGATTAGCACCATGAAGCAAGGTTGTTGGAAGGAAATTGAGCGATGGAGGGGTGCAGCTAAATGGATGGGGAGGGGTCATGATGAGATAAGTTGTCGGGGTTAGGGTCACGGTAGGCCAGACATTGGTCACAATGGGAGGGGTCAACGTCTGAGGTGGTAGGCTGAGGTCCAGAACTATATGGCATGAATGGGTGGGTGGAGATTCAGGAAGGCTCCAGCCTGAAATTGAGTAGTTTGAAAAGGTAGAAGTAGGCCTATGAATGAGCAAAAGGGTACTCGCATCCTGTTTATCAGGTGTTAGTTGTGACTCAGTGGTAGCACAGTTGCCTCTGAGTCAGAAGGTTGTGTGCTCAAGTCCCATTTGAGAGACTTGAGCGCATAATCTAGGCTGACACTCCAGTGCAGTACTGAGGGAGGGCTGCACTGTCTGAGATGCTGTCTTTCGGATGAGACATTAAACTGAGGCCCCGCCTACCCTCTCGGGTGGACGTAAAAGATCGCACGGCACTATTCTAAGAAGAGCAAGGGAGTTCTCATCGGTGTCCTGGCCAATATTTATCCCTCAGCCAACAGTGCTAAACCAGATTATCTGGTCATTATCGCATTGCTGGTTGCGGGACCTTGCTGTGTGCAAATTGACAGCTGCATTTCCTGCACTAAACATTGACTGCACTTCAAAAGTACTGAGGTTGTCCTGAGGTCATGAAAGACACTACATAAATGCAAGACTTTTCTTTCTCTCTCCTTTTTTTCTCTCTCTGCTCTTCCTTTTCGCCCGCTCCCGCTTGCCTTGTTTTTTTTCCCCTCACTCTTAAACTTGAAAACTGGGGTTTAAATACCTAAAACCCATGAAAAATCAGGAAAAATGCCTATTGGACTTGAGAGTTGATCGACTTGTACCACAGCACCGCCTAGAGGCTGCAACTGTACTGTGACAGGAAGCTTTGTACTGTACATAAAGGATTCCAATTTTAAAATGGCTACAGATGGATTTGCATTTTAAGTATTTACACAAGCAATTGTCATGAAGTATATTGACTTAAAAGGACTATAGGATGTAGCATTCTTGACCAAAAGATTGATGTTGCTCATGGTGAACTAGGAGGTGTTCTGTCAAATTGTATTACCATGAACACGCACTTGGGGGCAGCCCTGGGAATCTTAGGAAAGGGTTCTGGAATTTGGCACTGCTGGGATGGGTTTTGGGTTCTCGCCATATATTGAAGGAAGGTCTGGGAGCACTGGGAAGTGGAGAGTAGTCCTGGAAATACTGGAGAAGAGTTTCTGGGAGCATTGGATAGATTATTGGGAGAAGGGCCCTTGGATTTGGCAATGTTGAGGCTCTTTTCAGAGTCTTGGAGCATTGGTGATTCTGTAATCAGGGTATGGGGCCTAGGAGTTTGTGAGCACTAAAGGCGCTAGGCCTGGGGTTTAGGAATGTCGGGGGGAGTTGCCTTGGAAATGGTCATGGTCAATGAGAGGGAATAATCTCTACCGGGAGGAAAAACCAGCAATGCTTATGTACCCGCAAATGGTCAACTGCCAAGCCGCATTGGTTCTGGGAGTAGGCTGTGTGGGAGTCAGAAGTTAAGACACTCTCCAACAAATACAGTTGCTATTAATAATCAGAGTTGAGACAGAATAGTTTGTAATTTAATGGAAATAGGTTTACTTTAGATGTAGACCTGCTGCTGTTTGGTCAATAAAACAGTTTTGTCCTCAGGTGAATAGAAAATACGGAATACAAAGCAGGTCCATCAGCATCTGAAAAATAAATGACTGGGTTAATATTTCTGGTACGATAGCAAAATACTGCAGATGTTGGAAATCCGAAATAACAACAGAAAATGCTGGAAAAACTCAGCAGGTCAGGCAACATCCGTGGAGAGAAATTTGAGTTGACGTTTCGGGTTGGACCCTTCTTCAAAACTGGAAAGAAAAGAAACTAGATCGGAGGCAGGGCTGCGATCGGACAAAAGAATAAAAGAAACAAAAGAAGTAAAAGAGATTAGAAGCTAGACGAGATGGTAATAGGCTGGGATTAGGTGTAAAGTGTACTGGCAGGGCAAAAGATAGCTGCCAGGTGTGAGAGAGAAACAAAAGGAAAGGGGGGGGGGGGGGAGAAAGGAGTGGAACAATTACAAGCCTTCCGGACTCAATATCGAGTTCAACAATTTCAGATCATAAGCTCGGCCCCCATTTCATTTTCTCTTGTAATTGTTCCACTCCTTTCCCCCCCCCCCCCCCCCCTTTCCTTTTGTTTCTCTCTCACACCTGGCAGCTATCTTTTGCCCTGCCAGTACACTTTACACCTAATCCCAGCCTATTACCATCTCGTCTAGCTTCTAATCTCTTTTACTTCTTTTGTTTCTTTTATTCTTTTGTCCGATCGCAGCCCTGCCTCCGATCTAGTTTCTTTTCTTTCCAGTTTTGAAGAAGGGTCCAACCCGAAACGTCAACTCAAATTTCCCTCCACGGATGTTGCCTGACCTGCTGAGTTTTTCCAGCATTTTCTGTTATTTAATATTTCTGGTGTTGACCCTTCATGTTCTTAAACCTTAAGGTGCTTTTACGTTAAAGAGCTCTTTACAGCAAGCACGAGATTCATCCATTTTCAGCTTGCCTTGTTTAGATGGCAAAACAGCTTGAAGAATGAACACAGTGATACAGAGGGCTGACGGTATAAGTTTCCTGGCTTGTTGAAACCAATTTTTCCCTTCTGGGCCCATCACAATTATACCTCTGTTTTACTTTAGAGAAGTTTTGAAAAAGGACACCCAGACTTGTATGCATGTGCAGAAGACAAGGTCTCAATTTTCCAAATGGGTTTGCAATGTCTACAGAAGAGAATAGGTAAAAACATGCTAGAGCAGCACCCACGGGTTGGCTTATCTTTGGTGTGCAACAATATTAGCATTTTTGGAGAAGGATGGTAAGAATACAAGCCTGTAGAGAGGGGCAGCGTGCAATTGACATACAAACGAAACACACTATCTGATCGGAAGTTGATTTCTCTTCCTTGCAGGTGCTGTTTATCAGATGGTTGTTAACAGTGTTTGATCTGTTGAACTCAAAGAATGAATTACATTCACTGTATGGCATCATTTTCTTCTACCTTCAGAATGACAAGCTGGTAAGAAATGCTACAAATTGTCCCTGATTAGGTAAAAATATGTGCTGTAGTGCAATGGACATAACTGAGGGATAAGGAAGGAGAGTGATAACTGGCTGAAGTTAAATTCGATCACCAATTGTTGGCCTCTTTAATTCCCCAAATACTGACTCCTGTTCTCAACTGTGTGGAATTTGCATAGTGGAGACTGGGCACTTTTTTCTTTAAAATTACAATAACTAGTTGAAGGTCCTGGACCTATAACGCAGGTCACTCCCAAGGTTGAAAATAACTACTGTGTGGAACATAGGAACAGGAGGAGGCCATTCAGCCCCTTGAGCCTGTTCTGCCTTTCAATTTGATCATGGCTGATCTGTAGCTCAATTTCATTTATCTGCCTTTGCTCCATATCCCTTGATAACCTATGAATCTATCATTCTCAGTCTTGGGAAGATTTCAATTGACCCAGCATTCACAGCCTTGTGGGGGAGAGTGTTCTGATTTCCACCACCCTTTGTGTGGGAAAAGTGCTTCCTAATTTCATTCCTAAATGGCCCAGCTCTATTTTGAAGAGAAAGCCCTCTTGTTCTGGATTTACCCACCAGAGGAAATCGTTTCTCTGTATCTAACCTATTGACTCCCTTTATCATTTTATTATTTTAAACAGCTTGATTAAATCTCCCCTCAACCTTTTAAATGCAAGGGGCATAATTAAGTAACTTGTGCTGTTAATACCCAGTTATAATTATTTATTTTAAAAAAAGCTTATATTCACTATTAAGCATTTTGGAACCATTTCAATTTGTTTGTGATGTGCCACACGACTTGCTACTTGTAAATGAATAAACCACCAATAATGAAAGCTACTCAAGTAGTGTGTAAAGGAAACTAATAGAACTGTAGAGTTTTTCAGCTTTTTATGTAAAACCATTCACATCAAAATGTTTATCTTCAGCCTTTCAATCTTTGATATCTGTAAGAACTGTGATTCAGGCAAGATTTTTTTCTTTTCAGTGTCCCTATATGTGTCACCTATTGTACCTGCTAACTAAAAAGGAAAATGGTAAGTAGCAAGCACAGCAGCATGTCAGAAATTAAAACTATCTTTTTTAATGTTTTGATACCAAATGTGCAAACTGATGCACACAAAAGGGGGTGTAATTTGTCTTTGATGGATTTTGCAGTGACGTGGTTGTGTATTATAATTGTCACGTCTGTCAATATCTTGAGAATCAAATTCCACTTGAGATTTGTTATGAGTGGTTCTCGTGTATCTGTGACCTAAAGATATTACTTGCTAACTATGTTTAAAAATGTGTTTCCGTTAAGTAGATGTGTTCAATACCACAATCCTCCTCCATCTGTCATGATAGGGGAGGGATTGCAACCAATTTATTTTGCATAGATATAAAGTTGTCCTTGCTCACCTGAAGTCATGCAAAGTATTTTTTTCTGGTTCTGTATAAAGAAAGACTTGCATTTATATAGCGGCTTTCACGACCACTGGATGTCTCTAAGTGCTTTACAGCCAATGCAGTACTTTTGGAGTGTAGTCACTGTTGTAATGTGAGAAACACGGCAGCCAATTTGCGCACAGCAAACTCCCACAAACAGCAATGTGATAATGACCAGATAATCTGTTTTTGTTATGTTGATTTGAGGAATAAATATTGGCCAGGACACTGGGGATAACTCACCTGCTCTTCTTCGAAATAGTGTCATGGGATCTTTTACATCCACCTGAGAGAGCAGATGGGGCCTCGATTTAACGTCTCATCCGAAATATGTTGCCTCTGACAGTGCAGCACTCCCTCAGTATTGCACTGGAGTGTCAGCCTAGATTTTGTGCTCCAGTCTTCTGCAGTTACAACTTTATACATGCCAACCTAGAAAACTAGCAAACTGTTGATCAGCAGTTTTAGAAAAAGCTGACGGGACCTCGGTTTAATGCCTCATCCGAAGGACGGCACCTCCGACAGTGCAGCACTCCCTCAGCGCTGCACTGGAGTGTCAGCCTAGGTTTATGTGCTCAAGTCCCTGGAGTGGAACTTGAACCTACAGCCTTCTGACTCAGAGATGAGTGTGCAACCTACTGAACCACAACTGACCTATATTGCTTAATATGATTCATAGTTTGATAGCATGAGATTGATGTGGCCAAATATGGTAGTCATGTGACTAGTTGCTATGCTGCTTGAGAAGGCATGAGCAGATTTTGGAAGACTGCCAGTGGCAAGAAGCCTTGCTGATGGCAGCTGCAGGATGTAAAATAAACTAGACAACCTATCACACCTTGCTTGCTGAATGTTCTATTTTGCAGGCTGCAATTTTGGTGGCACAATGAGTGTGCTGTAATAATAACATGCAGTTATAAAACATCTTGAACATAGAAAAAAGTCCTAAAGCATTTCACAGTGGTGTGATTAAAAAATGGATGCTGAGCCAAAGGAGGATACATTAGATGGGGTGACTAAAAGAGTGGTCAAAGAGGTGAGTTTTAAGGAGGGCCTTAAAGGAAAGTGAGGTAGAGATGCAGCGGGGTTTAAGGAGGGAATTCAGTGAGGCTTAGGCGGGGCTGAAGGCACAGCTGCCAATGGCAGGAGGAAGGGAGAGGAAGATGCCCAAGAGGCCACAGTCAGAGGAATGGAGAGTTTGGGATCGGGGGTGAAGGTTGTAGGGCTGGGGGAGGTTACAGAGATGGGGAGAGATGATGTTAAAGGTGGAAGTACAGTCTTGTGATGGAGAGGATATGGAGTTGGAAGGTCAGCTTGGGGTACAATGGGACAAAAGGTTGTGGACAGTTTGGTTCAGCCTCACAGTGCTGGAGTGCAAGGGTACAGAGTTTGTCATGCAGCATGATCTATCACGAGTGTGTTGTGAAAATTATTTAGAGACCCAGAAGCAGTTGGAGACATGGTAAGAAGGGGAAAAACACCCAAAATATAAGAGCAACTATCCCATTTATTGCTGGCTGACTTAATGACCAGCTTAAGGACGGGATGGTTTTTCCCAAAGCTGTGATGATCCCAATAGTATTTATCTTCAATGCAGCAACATGTATGCTATCCTACGTAAAGTTCCAGTCACCAAATATCTGGCCTTTGTTAACCTAATTTGGCTACCTGTCATTTCAGCATGTTAAATTTAAAATCCTCTGCTTCAAATCTCTCCATCTTCACTCTGCCCTATCTCTGCAACTGTGTTTCTTCTGCACCCATAAGTCCTGAGATTCTGGCCTTTTGTCCATTCCCTCCCTTTGCCCTCCCATTTTTCCAGGCAACTGCAGAGGACTTGTGCTGGACAACAATAATTTATCTTTTACTTTTGGGGGAAAAAAAGTCATTGGGTGCTTTTTAATGGAGGTAGATAGGGGAACCGATATAGTAGGAGAAATTGGGAAGGGTGATCAATAGCTTGGTGAAAAAGATGTGCCTATGCCTGAAGCATTAACTCATCTTCTCTCTACAGATGCTGACTGATCTGCAGCATATTTCCAGCATTTTCGGTCTTTTAAAAAGATGGGGTTTGAGCAGGTTTTTAATGGTAGTATGGTTTAGGAAGGGAGTTGAGTGTTTGGCTGTGGTAAGTGAAGACTGCAACACCAGTGGTGTGGCAAAGGGAGGAGGATGCTTAAAATGTCAGTCACAGGAGCTAAGGGTGCAGGAGAAGGCGGCTGCAAACAGAAATAGGACAGAGTGAAACTGAAGATGAGAACGAGGATTTTAAATTTAATGCATTGGGAAACTGAGCCAATTTAGGTTAGTAAGGATAGAATAATTAGTGAGCAGGTATTAGGCAAGATGGGCTACAGATTGCTGCATTTTGGACAAGTTGGAGTTTGAGGTTGAAAATAGGTTGGCAAGGAGGGCAAAGGCATAATTAAGTCTAGAGGTGACACATTGTTGAGGGCTTCAGTGGTGAAGGAGCAAAGGCAGGAAATATTGCATGGGTGGGTTTAAGAGGTCTGGTTCAGCATTAGTGAATGGTCAGGAAGTGCAGCTTTACGGGGGCGAGGGGTGCGGGGAGCACACTGAAAATAATGGCTTCGGTCTTCCCGATGTTCATTTAAAAAAAGTTGCGACTCATCTATGCCTCGATGTCAGGCTGGAAGTCTGGGGGTCAAGAGAGGTAATAGGTTGGTAGATTTGAGTATCATTGGCATACATATGAAAGCTGACCCCGTGCCTAATGATGATGTCACCAACATGTATTATGTACGTGAAGATGATGGGACAAGCGTAGATCCTTGGGCAGCTTGGGAACCACAGGTGAGAGTTGGGTTGAATGTCTTAGCTGCCCAAAACTCTGAATGATGCAACTACCTTGGGATCAGCTTAAGTAAAAGATTTTCATAGTCTTGAGTTACATTAAAGTCTTGTCTTTGTGGCTTCAATTTCTGATACCTAGAATCATCTCTTGGTTGCTTTCCGCTCTATTCTCTCAGTGGCAATAATGTCCTTTGTAGACAATATTAAGTCTATTCCAACTGAAATCCTAGCTGGAAAAATTGAAAATCCACCTGTGCTCGTGTTTAAAATCTAAAGTTCTTATTACTGCAGTTGTGATAAGTTGTCAGAGTTGCAAAAGACTGCTGGATAGAACAACTCTATCAGTCAGTGAAAGGTGGAAGTAGAAAAAAGATGGCGAGAAGTACGCACTTCTTAAACTGTCTTGGTTGGCTCATTACTTGTATAATGCCTGTTGGGCGATTGCTGAAATGTTGTGTTGCTGGTGTCTTGACGTATGGTTCTCCTGGCTGAAAGTAGAAACTTGGAGTTGAGCAGCCATAAGAGGCTGGAATGGTAAATCATTCCGAAATGATCTCTAATGCAATTTCTACATTTGAGGTGATGGCACAATCCCTGAATTTTCAGTTATATTGTTCTGGGGCATGGATCTGATTTACCACTGATCTGTTGTACAGTTTCAGAAATTATTTGCATATTTGATTTTTGAAAGTTTTTTAATAAATGTGACTTTTTTAACATTGTACTTTCTCAGTTAAACGATTCAGAGTCAAGAAGCTAATAGACCTACAGTCCAAAATGGTAAGTTATTTAATTTTAATTTCGTATCGTATCACCCTATTCTAATGGTTAAAATGCTTAACATTATTCAGCACTTGTTGAGGTACTAGGACCATTGGCACTCAACAGCAGGTTTCATGCAGCTGATGGTAACATCGTTGGAAATTTGCTGATGCCAACTACTGGAAAACCAAAATAACAACAGAAAATGCTGGAAAAACTCAGCAGGCCAGGCAACATCCGTGGAGAGAAATCCGAGTCGATGTTTCGGGTGAACCCTTTTTCAAAACTGGAAAGGAAATGAAATAGATCGAAGGCAGGGCTGCGACAGAACAAAAGAAGTAAAGAGACATTGAGGTATTCAAAACCAGACAAGATGGTAATAGGACAGTGGAGACAAAAGACGGCTCAGATTAGGTGTGAAGTGTACTGGCAGGATGAGAGACAGCTGCCATGTCGGAGTGGAAAAAAAAGGAAAGGGGGTTTGGGGGGGGGGGGGGTGGGGGGAGAGGGAAAACCCAAAACACGGGTGGAAAAAAAATATATAAGTAAAAATGTAATGGGGGCCGAGGTTATGATCTGAAATTGTTGAACTCGATATTGAGTCCGGAAGGCTGCAAAGTGCCTAATTGGAAGATGAGGTGCTGTTCCTCGAGTTTACATTGAGCTTCCGTGGAACAATGCAAGAGGCCAAGGACGGTGAGGTCCGAGTGGGAATGGAGCAGTGAATTAAAATGACAGGCGACCGGAAGCTCGGGGTCACCCTTATGGACTGAACGGAGGTGTTCCGCAAAGCGGTCACCCAATCTGCGTTTGGTCTCCCCAGTGTAGAGGAGACAGCAGCGAATACAGTATACTAGATTGCAAGAAGTACAAGTAAATCGCTGTTTCAGTTTCTTTAGTTTTACTGGGTCTGCTACCAAGTATGTGAAACCAACATAACTGGAGCTGGGGGCCCTACCATTCTACAAAGCTCAATATAAATTCAGCTTTTCAAAAGACCTGATTCAATTCTCAGGCCTGTTAGGATTTGCATATGCAACAAGCTTGACCAGTTGTTGGGTAGGCTGCTAGGTTGTGTATTGCAGAAACTTGGTAAATAGATCAACCCTACTACAAGGCCACCTCCATTTAAACTAGTTGCACGGTATACCATTGCAATGGAAGAGACCCAGACTGTTTTTGCCTGCTTAAACAAACAAGTGCAAGTGCCTCCTGTAAGGACTCTATTCCATTCTCCCAGTTTCTCCGTCTCCGCCGCATCTGCTCCGACGATGCCACCTTCCACACCAGTGCTTCCGACATGTCTTCCTTTTTCCTCAACCGAGGATTCCCCTCTACCATGGTTGACACGGCCCTCGACCGTGTCCGTTCTATCTCCCGCACTTCTGCCCTCACCCCTGCCCCTCCCTCCTGGAACCACGATAGGGTTCCCCTTGTCCTCACCTTTCACTCCACCAGCCTCCACATTCAACGGATCATCCTCCGCCATTTCCACCACCTCCAAAGTGATCCCACCACCAAACGCATCTTCCCCTCCCCTTTCAACATTCCGTAGGGACCGCTCCCTTCGAGACACCCTAGTCCACTCCTCTATCACCCCCAGCACCCCTTCCCCTTCGCCTGGCACCTTCCTGTGCAAGCGCAGGAGATGCAACACCTGCCCTTATACCGCCCCCCCCCCCTTCCCACTGTCCAGGGCCCCAAACACCCCTTCCAGGTGAAACAGCGATTTACTTGTACTTCTTGCAATCTAGTATCTGTATTCGCTGCTCACGATGTGGTCTCTACACTGGGGAGACCAAACGCAGATTGGGTGACCGCTTTGCGGAACACCTCCGTTCAGTCCGTAAGGATGACCCCGAGCTTCCGGTCGCCTGTCATTTTAATTCACCGCCCCATTCCCACTCGGACCTCACTGTACTCGGGCTCTTGCATTGTTCCACGGAAGCTCAGCGTAAGCTTGAGGAACAGCACCTCATCTTCCGATTAGGCACTTTACAGCCTTCTGGGCTCGATATCGAGTTCAACAATTTCAGATCATAACCCTGGCCCCTGTTACATTTTTACTTATATTTTTTATCCACACCTTTGTTTTGGCCCTTTCCTCCCCCCCCCCCCCCCCCTTTTTATTTTTCTCTCCCATTCTGCCAGCGCATTTCACACCTAATCTAGAGCCGTCTTTTGTCTCCACTAGTCCTATCACCATCTTGTCTCGTTTTGAATACCTCTTAATGTCTCTTCACTTCTCTCTTGCTCTCTCCCAGCCCCCATACTGGCCTTTTAATCTATTTCATTTCCTGTGCGTCTTCAGTCTTGACAAAGGGTTTCACCCGAAACGTTGACTCCATTTTCTCTCCACGGATGTTGCCTGGCCTGCTGAGTTTTTCCAGCATTTTCTGTTGTTATTAGTGCAAGAATAGAGATGAGGGGGTAGGAAGTGGAAGGTGGTGAAGAGAATTAAGGCAAAAGACAGATCTACAGTTTTTAATTCTGTCTTCTCTTCTTAGGCAGTCCCTCGGAACCGAGGATGACTTGCTTTCACATTAAAAATGAGTTCTCGGGTGACTGATGAGTCCAGTGCAAGACCTACAGTCTCTGTCACAGGTGGGGCAGACGGTGGTTGAAGGGCCGGGTGGGTGGGGTGCTTGGGTTGACGTGCGCTGCTTGCGCTTGGCTTCCGCTTGCTCCTGGCGAAGAGACTCGAGGTGTTCGCCGCCTTCTCGGATGTTTCTCCTCCACTTTGTGCGGTCTTGGGCCAGGGATTCCCAGGTGTCAGTGGGGATGTTGCACTTTTTCAAGGAGGCTTTGAGGGTGTCCTTGAAGCGTTTCCTCTGCCCACCTGGGGCTCTCTTGCCGTGCCGAAGCATGGACCATATACAGGAGGTACCACCAACGCTGCCTCTGCTAGATCCTGCAAATTCATTAGCAGGATAGGCGCACCAATGTCAGTGTTCTCGCTCAGGCCAACATCCCCAGCATCGAAGCTTTGACCACGCTCGATCAGCTCCGATGGTCGGGTCACATCGTCCGCATGCCCGATACATACACACTAGACTTGCTATAACTATTTTGCCAACTCTACTTGAGTGCCGTGGTTTGGGACCTGCTCAGTATTGGACCACAATATCACAAGTACAGTACTGAAGCTCTATATAGAACGTGAACACCCTGAATAGGTTGTACCTATGACGAGCTCAGCTTTGAGCTGGGGGCAGTTGTCCATTGGTGTACAGGGTTAGGGTCAGGTGAGGTTGAGATGTGGGGAACAGCAGGATCAAGGCTGGGGCTCACGTAGATGGGAAGTGTTGTAATAAATTTAAAATAATTAATTTCTTGCAGTGTTGTTCACAGTTGAGTCCTGGGGATAAATCTGTCTGCTGCTGGGGGAAAAATCAGGTTTTTTGGGCTGCAAAGCTGGGATCTCGTGGGTGAGGAAGAAAATATCTCTGAATTGCTTGGAGATTGTGAGGTCTTCTGACACAACCTAGAAAACATATCCTGTCTGTTTTTGGTTATGGAATTTGACCTTCTCCCCAAATTTAAGTGTGACCTACATGTAAAACTCCAAGGGCCTTTTTCTCTATTGTGTTGTCACGTGCAACAGGGTTCCTCTTCTCTTCTCCCCCAGTGGTTATTTTTATTTATTTTCTCTTCTCTCAAATGCAACAGTTCTTCTTTCTTCCCTTCTCTCCGCACCATAGAGTGGGTGTGTTCCTCGTTATTCTATTACCCACCCCAAAAACAGAATTAGTTATTAGCGCTGACTTTTTCTGTGCCTATGTCTCCCTCCTGCATGTGCATACGTGCTCCTTTGTTCGTGCTATTTTTTTTTTTCTCTGTGTACTGGATCCTTTGGCATAGTTGGATCAGAGGCAGCAGACAGCAATGATTGAGCACTCTGAGAAGTGGAGAGAAGGATCAAGTGGAAGGCTACTGGTCAGAGTATAACAGAGGACAGATGAACCCAGATCTCTCCATTTTGCACTTCCAGCCAGATAGTGTAGCTGAGCATTGCCTCGAGGCGTTGAGTCTAGGAGAGCAGGTAATCTAGGCTTGAGCGTGGGGAGGTTGGGAGCACTTGGAAGAAACAGAAACGGGTAGGGAAAGCTCAACCACTGCCTAAAGGGTCCCCAGGCCAGGAAAGTCGAGGTGGGAACAAGATCGGGAAGAGCAGCAGTTGCCATCATGGTTACAACACAAAACATAAGTTCTTGGCCTCGGTTAACACAGACCAATCTCATTGTTGCCAGTGTAATTGTGGCACTAACATGTTATTTTTATGGGCCAATCGAAGGAGGAATGGAATAAAAAGAAAAAAAAGTGCTGGAAATACTCAGCAGGTCAGGCAGCAGCTGTGGAGAGAGAAACCGAGTTAACGTTTCAGGTCGTTGACCTTTCGGACAAAAGGTCAATAGCCTGAAACGTTAACTGTTTCTCTCTCAGCTGCTGCCTGATCTGAGTATTTCCAGCATTTTCTGTTACTGCAGATGCTGGAAATCTGAACTATTTTGCTTTTGTTTTGGCAAAGGAGGAATAGGATATGTGGTTCTCGCTGAAGAATCAGATGGATGCAGGTGGCATGCTAAGTTACTAATTTGTGGTTCCCAAAAACCAATTGTTTTACTAGAAAGCAAAATGGCTTCAATATTTAATGTAGAGAGATATTATTGGAGACTAGATGATCCTGTGATGAGATGCTGAGTTTTCATCTCTGGGCTCTGGATTCAAATGCAGCCTGCACTAGTATGAAATTCTCTTCCAGCTGGTGGCTGTAAGGGATTTTATGTGAAATAAAATTGGGCAACCTTAATTCATTCTTGATAGGTGTGGACCCACAACACAAAACTGCCTCTAATTGTCACTAAATTAGCAATCGTATTGAGAAGCCACAGGATGACGCAGTAATGTGCTGTTTTTCAGGGAATGCAGACACACCTGGTGGCTCTTCTCTTGTTGTATAAGATCCATGCACCTGAATATGTTTCTTTGGCACTGCCTGGGAAACCCAAGGTATGTCCTCTTTATATCATTTTAAAAAAAATCTTAAGGGCTGTTACTTATTCTATTAATGTTTTTAGGTCTCTTTGTCCTCTGCAAAGTGCTCATCTTTTTTGAAGTAGGCTGTTTTTTTAAATAGTTGGGTTCAAAATCTCTATTTTGGAACGCTGTCTTGGCTACTAGAAAAGTTTGCACTTCTGAAGGCAAATATTCATTGTGGGGGAGGGAGGGGTTAATTGATTTATTCATGTTCTTTGTACAGGAAACTCTCTTTTAACCGGCACCTAAATATCCGGAAATCTCTCTTAACTGGTAAAATTCAGGAGTAGGTTCAGGTAAGTTTTACTATATATTAGTGGCCGTGTAACCGGGGTTCCTGCACCTGTGGCCGTGCAACAGGGACTCCTGGATCTGTAGCCATGTAACCGGGACTCTTGCACAAGTGCTGTGTAACCGGGGCTCCTGCACTTGTGGCTGTGTACGGGGCTCTCGTACCTTGGTAAGTATACCTCTCTGTAATCTGGACTTTTTGATCAACCGGCACCACGTCGGTGCCGGATAAAAAAGAGTTTCCTGTATATGGCTACCCAATGTGAATAAGAAATTTGGCATTTAAAAAAAAAAAATTGAATAGGCAATATGTTACTGTTAATAAAAGTACATGTCTCAAATTTCCTTCCCTTTTTAATGGTACAGATACTGTTGAGCAGGTTGTCTAACTGAATTTTAAAAGCCTGTTGTGAAGTTGTTGCACATGTTTGAATGAGAGATTTTGGTTGCATCTGTAAAACAAATGTACTGTAGAATCTTGAAGTTATTAACTGACTCAAGTCAACCATATTATATTTAGAGCATAGTACTAAACATGTTATTTACGGGGCGAGGCTCGAGGCGCTCCGCGTCCCTCTTGGGGCGCTGAAACTGAATATCGCAGCGCAACGTGCCGCAGCGCCACACGCTGCGGCACGGCACGCTGTGGTACTGCAGGCCTTCCTCCCACTGTTAAGGGGGAGGTGCCTGCAACAGCGCGATCCCTGCTCGCGAGTGCCGGCAAACGAGCCCGGCACCAAGGAGAAGTGCCGGGCTCTCGGGAAACAGCCGGCAATGCTGCGGGGGGGGTGGTGGGGGGGTGGTTAGGAGGCCAGGGACGGAGGTGCTGGCAGGCGGCTGCCGAACAAGGCGGCCGCCCCGCACCTCCACCTTAACTTGCGCCGCTGCCGGCACAGTAAGGCCCCGTGAACCGGGCGCGGGTAGCTGCGCCATTCGCTACCAAATATCGCGAACGGGGCGCTGCACACACCGATGACGTCATCGGTGGCGGCGCAACGCAAAAGACTAACGCCACCATTATCGCCCCAACTCAATATCGCGGGAGGCGCAGACAGTTGCGCTACAGCCACTGCCTGCCTCTTTAGGCGCTAACAAGTGGTGCTACTCACCCAATTTCTCCCCCATTGTCTTCTAATGCACTGATGTTGCTTATGATTAATTAGAATTTACTTTGTTTTATAATGACTACAGTGTTAAACTTCGCAATACACAATGCACTATTCTGCGGCTGAGATAGAGCTGTGTTTGAGCTTGCCTGTCTCTTTAAGCCCACAAAGTCGAGAGTTTAGTAAAAGCAGTTTGTAGATTGGAAGGTGCTTGTAAATTTCGATCTCCAGATAAGGGGACTATGTATGAAATAATGTTTTTTAATGATATTTTCAAATGTTTCATCTGAAGTTTAAATGCTTCCAAACCATTTTTATAGATGGATAGATTAGATAAATGTACATCGTACTGGGATACAATAGCAAACTGAATTACTTACATTGTGCACAATAAAATAGTGTTAAAAATTAATCCTTGGATTCTGAAAGCTATGGATATTTCATATATATGATTTGCTGTATTGGAGGTGTGATAATTTTACAATACTGATTTCTTTTATTCCTATAGCATATTTGGGAGTGTAGGAAAGGTGATGTTTGCTTGTGGACTGTTTGATTGAACTTTAACCCATCAGTCTAGGCAGATTTAAATCCAGGTGCCAAAGGTGAAGGAATTCTGATGGAGTTCACACTTAAAATGTTAACCTATTTTCTTCCCATTACAGATTTTAACAGATGTGTGCATTTCCAATATTCCTGTTTTTATTTCAGTTTACAGTTTTTTTTAATCTGATGTATTTGAGCTTTGGAATAGGTAACCTTTTTGAATATTTTATCATATAACCATGAAGTCCCTGTCTTCTCAGAACTTCCAGGTGTCTGGTTCACTCTGGAAGAAAGCCATTGACAAGATTCAGAACAATGGTTACAGGCATTTGGCTGAAACCCCAAGTTTAGTGAATTTAACAGAGCCTCCGATGCGGAAAAGGGTAGGTAAATTACACCAGTTTTCACTAAATGCACTCCAATGCTGCAGAGATTATTCTGATGTCTTTCACACTAGTAAATTGAGCAAATTTGTGTTATGGAAATGTTTTAATCAATTTTTATTGGCCAGAGTAAGCTGATTCTAACAGTCTTGTCAAAATAATGGAATTGACAGCTGACACTGGGTTGTGATCTTAGGTGATTGTGACTGGGCTTTAGACTTGCATTCCATTTTTGCAGAAAAGGAAGATGCATCGGGAATTGATTCCAGTTGTCAGCAGTGCTCCACAGGTGACAGAACTGTCTCGTTCCTTAATACAGAGCAAAACTTTTCCTTTGGAACAGTTAACAACATTCTCCCAACTACTGCAGAACTTTGATTGGATAGAGGTGAGGCAGAGAATATAATATTTGAAGTGATGTAGCTCAGAATATTCTTGTATAATAGTTTGTAACTGATTTAAACACTGCAATGAAAAATGTTTTGAGGAGTGGGGCACTCCAGAAAAGTGCAAACATTATTCCTGCTTCATTAATAGTCTACAATTACAATTCAATTTTATTTGTCATATATGCAGCAGACGTGTGTACTGCACAAGGAAATGTTGATTTTTACGAGTCCTCCCAACATTGGAATAAATATGGCATAACAATGATAAAATACTAATAGAAATACAGTAATAATAAATAAAACAGTAATAAATTATACGTTCATGAGTCTTATGGCCTGGGGGTAGAAGCTGTTTCGAAACCTGCTGGTACGAGACCATATGCTTCGGTATCTCTTACCGGACGGGAGCAGGGCGAAGAGGTTGTGGCTGGGGTGGCTCGCGTCTTTAATGATTCTCGGGGCCTTCCCCCGGCACACCTCTTCAGTCTACCTGCTATGGGTAGGTATGCATTTAGACTGAAGAAAACACAGACGACTGTTAATTTTTTTTTCTTTATCAGTTTTATTTACCAACTTTCTCCCGTTGTCCTCGGAAGGCATAGACTCCTTGCTGGGATATGGGCCCACCAGCAGCTCTACCGAATGTGGCTATATTTTATGTGTGAATCTAGACACTGAGTTTCAGGAGGCTGCATGACCATGAGGGTGAGAAGACCGTTAGAACTCTGATCCTATTCTCTCCTGATACCCACACGTGCATTTTTCAGCAGGGGTCACTGGTTTGCGATCAGGAGTAAGAGCCACGACTGATTTTTTCCCCTTCCTCAGTCCACAAGCACTGACTCCAATTGTAAGGCCTCTATTGCCATTCTTCTAATTGAGTCTATGTCAGCACAGACCAGGAATCAAACATGTTTAACTGTGTAGTGCCAGGCAGTGCCTTTAACCACTATCTCATCAGGGGTACATTTTAAGAGGTTTAACGAACAGCATGACCTGTGGTCTTGGAACTTATTTGATGTTCAGGAGCTGGTTGTTGGTTTACATATTCTGGTACTGCATTATCCCTCTTAGTTACCTGTATATTTAAGTGATTTTTCCTTCTGTTCAGTTCCCTGCACAGATGGGCTCAGTGCTGAGGTCTCCTCTGTTGCTTCATTATATTAATTGGGTAAAAGATGACTCTGCGCTTCTGCGGCTGGATTTCTGGCTGGCTCAAACTCTTCAGGAAGGTGAGGCAATGGCAGTTTCTTTTGTAAAATTTTAAGCTATAAGAAAGTTGTGAAATTTCGAGAAAATTATAACTTTTATAACTAGAAATAATAGATTATGGTAAGGGCACTGGGGTAGCACTTCCCATTTGTAGTTCACACACGTCTTTTCCCAGGCTGCCACAAATGAGCAATATTGAAACATAAAATACAGTAGAACACAAGTGAGGGAGACAAGTCTATGTTTATCTTGCTTTTGTATCTATTTTTATCTCCATTTCTAACATAGGATATCTGACCATTCAGTTGAATACACTTCTTTAAATCTTTACATCCCATATTGAACTTCTTGATGCTTTTCAGATTTGTTGTATAAATGGCTAAATTGGTGAGAAGGGAGATTGACAGGATCATGTGTCCTAAATTTCTCTACTGGTTTTATTGTCTCCAGTACTGTCAACTCCATGATGAATTCAACTACTGAACACTTGGCAGTCAGCATTAGAGCACTGAATCATAAAGTTCTTGGTGAATAGCCTATGCAAAAATGGAGCGATTGGTTCCTATCTCATGTCAAACATTTTATGACTAAATCAGAATCACCGAGAGAACTAAAGACTAGTGAGATTCTTTATCTAGCCCAGCAATCCTGTGATTTCCAACTAAGCACCAACAGTGGTTCAAGAAAAAAGATAACCACTAACTGCTCAGAGCAACAAGAGATGGGCAATAAATGTGGCCTTGTCAGCATTGGCTATATCCTGTGAACAAATAATTTTAAAAAATGCTTACCTGCAGCATTTTCAGCAGAAGTGTTTTCTTTTTCCAGCAAATTTTATGAATTGCTACAAAAAAACTTTTCGAACAAATTGCTCTCACAGGATTGGGATGCTTCATTTAAATGGAGCTATAGACTAAGGGGGAAAAATTTGGTTGCTTTGTGCCTCCCGTTAGCGCCTTAAGAGGGCGCTAACAGGGCGCAAAGCCACTAGCGCCCGGGCGCGGTGCCGCCTACGCCTCCCGAGAAATTCAGCGGGAGGTTAGCAGCGGTGGTAATCGGTAGCGCGCCACTGGTGATGACGTTATCGCCGTGTACAGTGCCCCTCTTGCACCCCGGCCGCGACCTTTGGGAGCGCCCCCTGACATACTGCCGGATGCAATGTCCTGCGGCCGGGGAGGTACTATTTAAAGGCGAGGTGTGGGGCGGCCATTTTTGTTGCTGGCCACCTGCCTCCGCTCCTGTCCCGGGCCTCCTTACCCGCCCCCCCCCCCCACGGAGTGCCAGCTACGCTCCATGAGCCTGGCACTTCTCTTGAGTGCCGGGCTCTTTTGCCGGCACTCCCGATCCCCGAGGGCCCAGCTGGGCCCTGGGTCGCGCTGCGCAAGGCCCCTCCTCTTTAAGAAGGGGGAGAAGGCATCCAATACCACGGTGCAACGTGCGCTGCGGCATGTAGCGCCGTGATATTCCTTCGCAGCGCCCCAAGAGGGAGGCGGGGCGCTTCCAGTAGTGCTCCACTCCTCTCTTGAGGCGCTACCACTCAATTTCCGTCGCAGGGGCGTTAATTTTTCCGGGGGGGTGGGGGGGGCTAAAAGTAGCGCCCTTTAGCCCCAAATTTTCAGTTTAGCAATTAAGCAAATGGAATTTAGTTTAAACCATTTTGTTTAGCATAGCAGGTGCTCATCAGGTTGCTGTTTTGAACCAGTGTCCACACCAAGTGCTCCCAGGTATAGCATAATATAAATACAATACTATCAAGTATTTTAGATCAGGTGTAACACAGCTAGTTGCAGGGGAGAGGCTTCTTCTACCGTTCCCTGATAACATACCTCAGCATCCTATCTCCTAAGCATGTATGTTTTAGGTGTCTGTTGTGAATATATAGTTTTTGGGTGTTTCGTGAATGAGGGATTTTCCATTGAATAGCTGGTATTGCTGATCTTGAGGACATTTTGGTCCATTTATCAGGGTTTTGATGGCTGTTTGTCAAAACTGATTTTTTCCCCCTTTTTTTTTTTAAAGAGTTTGCAGACTGTAACGGTGACTCATTGCAGAAAGAAGAGGAATTCATGGAGTTTTTAAACATCATCATTCGAACTCAAGAATTTCTACAAGTAAGACCAGTGAAAGCACTAAAACGACATCATAAGGAAAATACACTTCTGCTTTTATAAACAGTTTATAAAATAAAGATAATGGCCCGGAATTTGCGTTCAGCGACGAAGTAAAGGTGTTCGCCACTGGCCCTGAAGAAAGCTGCCCATAGAGATCTCGCGATCTCTGGCAAAAAGTTTGCCTTTTTCGTCGCCTAAGTGATTTCAGTGACTATAGTGGGGAATCCCGAATGCGATCTGCTGTGAAGTCAACAAGCTGTCTAATCAGCCAATCACATTGCAGAATTCTCACAGAAGCAGGAAATGAGAACCTGCTTTTATCCCGACTTTTTAAAAAACAGCAAAGCAACGATTGGGGCTCTCACATGCGGATAAGGTAGAACCTGAAATAATCATGAACACACTTTTCAATAAAACACTTTAATTTCTTAAATTGTAATTTTTATCATATTGGAGAAGTTTGACACTTTTCAAAATTAAAATTAGTTTTTCAGAGCCATAGCGTATTGACTGCTAAACAAACGCTGTTAAAACCCCAGTTACACTTAATCCAATAAGGCTTAACATTTAATGGGGTATTTAACAGCGATATTACCACATCAAAACCCAAGTTTTCATCCGTTTCACTGATTTCCCTGATTGCCGGGGGGTGAGGTGGGGCGCACAGTGCAGCCAGTGCCGGAGCAGTGAATGACTGACCGCAACTTCAGGATTTCTACGTTTAGATGCGCATGCGGTCAGTTTCAGAGGGGTAATAACGGCGAATGCTGTTACCCACCGCAAATTCTGCTCCAATGAGTAGGGTCTTGATCCTCATCCATCTGAATGTATGAAAGTATTAACATGACTATTGGTAGCCACATATATTTCATATACTGCATACTTTTCCTATTTCATCAGATGATCATGACTAATGAGCAGTCATTGAATCATAGAATGGTTACAGCACAGAAGGAGGCCATTTGGCCCGTCGAGCCCATGCCGGCTCTCCAAGAGCACTTAAGCTAGACCCACTCCTCCGCCCTGCAAATTTTTTTCCTTCAGGCACTCCAATTCCTTTTTGAAAGCCACGATTGAATCTGCCTTCACCACCCTTTCAGGCAGTGCATTCCAAATCATAACCATTTGCTCCGTTAAAAAAGTTTTCCCTCGCGTCTCCTTTGGTTCTTTTGCCAATCACCTTAAATCTGTGTCCTCTGGTTCTCAACTCTTCTGCCAATGGGAACAGTTTCTCGCTATCTACTCTGTCCAGACCCCTCATGATTTTGAACACCTCTATCAAATCTCCCCTCAACCTTCTCCAGTCTATCCAAATAACTGAAGTCCCTCATCCCTGGAATCATTCTCGTAAATCTTTTCTGCACCCTCTTAAGGCCTTTACCTAAAGCGCGGTGCCCAGAATTGGACACAATACTCCAGTTGAGGCAGAACCGGCGTGTTATATAAAGGTTCATCATTAACTTCCTTGCTTTTATACTCTATACCTCTATATTTATGAAGCCCAGGATCCCGTATGCTTTTTTAACCACTTTCTCAACCTGCCTTGCCACTTTAACGATTTGTGCACATATACCCCCAGAGTATTCTGTTCATGCACCCGCTTTAGGATGGTACCCTTTAGTTTATATTGCCTCTCCTCGTTCTTCCTACCAAAATGTATCACTTCACACTTTTCTGCGTTAAATTTCATCTGCCACGTGTCCGCCCATTTCACCAGCCTTTCTGTCTTCTTGAAGTCTATCACTCTCCTCCTCACTGTTCACTATACTTCCAAGTTTTGTGTCATCTGCAAATTTTGAAATTGTGCCCTGTTCACCCAAGTCCAAGTCATTAATATGTATCAAGAAAAGCAGTGGTCCTAGTACCGACCCCTGGGGAACACCACTGTATACCTTCCTCCTGTCCGAAAAACAACAGTTCACCACTACTCTCTGTTTCCTGTCACTTAGGCAATTTCGTATCCATGCTGCCACTGTCCCTTTTATTCCATGGGCTTTAACTTTGCTGGCACTTTATCAAATGCCACTTGGATGTCCATGTACACCACGTCAACCGCGTTGTCCTCATCAACCTTCTCTGTTACCTCATCAAAAAACTCGATCAAGTTAGTTAAACACGATTTGCCTTTAACAAATCCATGCTGGCTTTCCTTAATTAATCTACACTTGTCCAAGTGACTATTAATTTTGTCTCTGATTACTGTTTCTAAAAGCTTCCCCATTACGGAGGTTAAACTGACTGGCCTGTAGTTGCTGGGTTTATCCTTGCACCCTCTTTTGAACAAGGGTGTAACATTTGCAAATCTCCAGTCCCCTGGCACCACCCCCGTATCTGAGGAGGATTGGAATATTATGGCCAGTATCTCCACGATTTCCTCATTAACCTCCCTCAGCATCCTAGGATACATCCCATCTGGTCCTAGTAACTTATCTATTTTTAGTACAGACAGCCTTTCTAGTAACTCCTCTTTATCAATTTTTATCTCATCCAGTATCTCCACTACCTCCTCTTTCACTATGACTTTGACAGCATCTTCTTCCTTGGTAAAGACTGATGTAAAGTACTCATTTAGTACCTCAGTCATGCCCTCTGCTCCATGCGTAGGTCTCCTTTTTGGTCCATAATCAGCCCCACCCCTCCTCTTGCTATCTGTTTATTATTTATATGCCTATAGAAGACTTTTGAATTCCCTTTTATGTTAGCTGCCAATCTATTCTCCTACTCTCTCTTTGCTCCTCTTATTTTCTTTTTCTCTTCCCCTCTGAACTTTCTATATTCAGCCTGATTTTCAACCTGGTATCTGTCATGCGTGCTCTAATTCTGCTTCATCTTTCTCTTTCGTTGTCCAGGTTTTAGTTGCCCTACCTTCCCCCTCGTTGGAAAGTAACTCGACTGTACCCGAACCATCTCTTTAAAGGCAGACCATTGTTCGATTACAGTTTTGCCTGCCAATCTTTGATTTCAATTTACCCAGGCCAGATCTGTTCTCAACCCACTGAAATTTGCCTTCCTCCAATTAAGTATTTTTACGCTAGATTGCCCCCTGTCCTTTTCCATAGCTAATCTGAACCGTATGATACTATGATCACTGTTCCCCAACTGACACTTGCTCCACTTGACTCACCTCATTCCCCAGAACCAGATGCAGCAATGCCTCCTTCCTTGTTGAGCCGGAAGCGTACTGATCAAGAAAGTTCTCCTGAACACACTTCAGAAATTTTTCCCCCTCTCTGCCCTTTACACTATTACTATCCCAGCCTATATTAGGATAATTGAAGTCCCCCATTATCACTACTCTATAGTTCTTGCACCTTTCTGTAATTTCCCTGCAATTTACTCCTCTATATCTTTCCCACTAGTTGGTGGCCTATAGAATACACCTAGTAATGTAATGGCACCTCTATTATTTGTTAATTCTAACCAAATAGATTCTGTCCTTGACCCCTCCAGGACATCCTCTCTCTCCAGCACTGTAACATTCTCCTTAACCAATACTGTCATCCCACCTCCATTCTTTCCTTCCCTATCTTTCCTGAACACCTTGTATCCAGAAATATTTAAAACCCAATCCTGTCCTTTTTTTAAGCCAGATCTCTCTCATCGCCATGACATCATATTCTCATGTGGCTATTTGCGCCTGCAGCTCACCAACCTTATTTACCATAATTTGTGTGTTTGCACACATGCACTGTAAACCTATTTTAGACTTTCTTGTATTCTCTTAGTCTGACCCCACCTAATGCCTTACTGTTTTGTACTCTAGTGTCATCTGTCTCTCCCAATCCTTTGTGCGCTTTGTTTCTCCTTTCTGACGCTACATCCTGGTGCCCATCCCCCTGCCAAGTTAGTTTAAACCCTCCCCAACAGCACTAGCAACCCCCCATCCCCCCCCCCCCGCCTCTTTCCCCTCCACCCCACCCCCCCCTGCCTGCAAGGATATTGGTTCCAGCTCTGAGGTGAAACCCATCTGGCCTGTACAGGACCCACCTCCCCCAGAACTGGTCCCAATGTCCCAAGAATCTGAAGTCCTCCCTCCTGCCTCATCTCTCTAGCCGCTCATTGATCTGCTATATCCTCCTATTTTGAGACTTACTAGCTCGTGATACTGGGAGTAATCCAGAGATTGTTACCTTTTGAGGTCCTACTTTTTAATCTCTTTCCTTGCTTCCTAAAATTTAACATTGGGTGTCAAAGATATATTCCACGCCCCCCTCCCCCCCCCCCCCCCCCCACTCTCCATCAGGGTGAAACTATTCATATTGACCTCCTCAGGTGGAGCACTGGACTTTCTGGTACTTTCACCAAGAATTAGAAAATCTACCTGAACACTATCATGTTCAAGGTTGAGAGTATTCAACTTTTTGCCCCAGCAGTCTGCCACAGTTATTAGATAACCAGATAGACTTTACAAGTGACATTTTTTGAGGACACCATGGCAGTGAGTAACCTCGACTACTACAGGTGCATATCAAAAAATTGTGGACCTACTCTTAATCAATAAGCAGAAAAAAACGGCCACTCTGGACTGACAACAGATGAAGTTCCTTGCTACTGGCATGTAATTGGAAAAGTTAAACATCATGTTCTTGATGTTTTCAGTTCTTCTGTGAATGGGTGGATGCCAACAAAGTAATTTTCCCAATGCAGATTTCTAGTTGACCATAGTTGGTCAACATGAGGCACAATTTAACTGCATTTAGATTGGTGTAGAGATGTAGCACTCAGAACTTGACTTTCACTTCGCACTTATATTTCTTAGGCCAGAGTTAAAATTTTTAATCCTCCTTTCCCCTCCCCCAACATCATCTGACTCGGCTATTATCAGATTACATTGAGTACTTGTCCTGGATTAGGTTCATAGAACAAGTTGAGGGGGCGTCTGATATGTGTAGTTGGAAATTTGATTTTACGACTTGTGCTGTCATTGTTTTTCAGGAAGGTTTTTCATGCTGTGAGGATTTTGTATTCAAGAGCTTATCTCTTTGGGATAGTTCGTGGTGTAGCACTCAGATCCTTGCCTTGCTCACCAGGATTCCACCAAGCTCTGGTAAGCAGCTGTCATACATTTTTTGTGACGTATTGCTTGTTCATGGTTTATTTTTGCCACCCATTTGTTTTCTTCCTATGTGCAGTACTTGCGCTTATCCAAGTTAAATTTCATCTGCCATTATTCCTCCCAGCTACATGTTTTCTTCAGTTTCACTTTGCAGTTCATGAGCTGTCTCCTCAGATTCAGCTGCCCCTCCAGTTTATCATCTGCAAATTACTCCAATTTACATTGAGTCTCTGAACCCAAGTCATTTGCTGTTTTCCTTCAGCTAATTTCTTATCCATTCCCAAGTTTTACCATGGGTCCCCACGGCTGTGAGCTTAATTTTTTGTTTTTGGAAGTCTAAATACAGCATGTTGTAGGATTTCCTGCAGACTACTTGGAATGTCACTTAAAGTGAAAGAGGTTGGTCAGGTAGGACCTTCCCCATCTGAATTTATGTTTTAGATTATCATACAGGTAATCCTCAAGTTTATCCAAACAAAAGGAAGGCAAATGGCATGTTGGCCTTTATTGCAAGAGGGTTGGAGTATGAGTAAGGAAGTCTTGCTACAATTGTACAGGGCCTTGGTGAGACCATACCTGGAGCACTGTGCACAGTTTTGGTCTCCTTGTCTAAGGAAGGATATACAGGAAACTTTGTGCTATCCGGCAATCTGGAGCCACCGGCAAAAATCAGCAGCTGTTTTTTATTCTTTGTTTTTTTTTGCTTTGTTTGAACAGTCAAGCTGTGCAAGGTCTGTAGCTATAGCAACAGCTTCAGCTACAGAGCTTTAGGGCCACACCCGAGTGTTTAGAAGCTGTTGCTAAGCAACAGTGTTTGTTGTCAAATACGCAGATAAGAATCTCCGTACCTCTCAACATTAACTCTGGAGAGTACGGAAGTTTTGAGGCAACAGCAGCAGCTCGGTCCCGTGGGTGCCGGATAGCACAAAGTTTCCTGTACTTGCCTTGGAGGCGGTGCAATGAAGTTTCACTAGATTGATTCCTGGGATGAGAGGGCTGTCCTATGATGAGAGATTGTGTAGAATGGGCCTATACTCTCTGGAGTTTAGAAAAATGAAAGATGATATTGAAACATACAAGATTCTGAAGGGGGTTAACAGGGTAGATGCTGAGAGGTTGTTTCCCCTGGCTATTGTGTCTAGAACTAGGGGGCATAGTCTCGGGATAAGGGGTAGGCCATTTAAGGCTGAGATGAGGAGGAATTTCTTCACTCAGAGGATTGTGAATCTTTGGAATTCTCTGTCCCAGAGAGCTGTGAATGCTGAGTCTTTGAGTATATTCAAGGCTGAGATAGGTTTTTGGACTCTAGGGGAATCAAGGGATATGGGGATCGAGCGGGAAAGTGGAGTTGAGGTCGATGATCAGCCATGATCTTATTGAATGGCGGAGCAGGCTCGAGAACCGTATGGCCTACTCCTGCTCTTATTTCCACTCCTGATACTTTAATACCGTGCAAAATAATGCAATAAATTAAGAATGTTAGGTCTATAGTTGCTGCATCTGATGTCGCCCTTTTTGAAAATGGGCACCATACAAACTTGTTTTCAATTCAACAAGAGCACCTCTGTTCATTGACTACCTCACAATGAGAGAAATAGATTTTATGTGAGTATTAATTTGTTTTGAGCCTTTGAAGCTTGCCTTGGACTTTCACCTTCTTTATATCTGTCATTAACCAGGGGGGAGAGGAGAAGAATTTTATTTTACGCAGCGAGTTATGATCTGGAATGCACTGCCTGAAAGGGTGGAAGCATATTAAATAGAATGGAATACTGACCTGGAGCTCCAATGAGCAAGTTTGGCTTTCTTGTCACTTTTTTTCTTCTCTCTTTGCTGATGCATTTGCTCCTACCAGTTGGCTGCAGACGGCAGTCCATTTTGATTACACCCAGCCCCTCCCCTCTTCATTTTGGCTTAAGAGTGCAGACACAGGCTGATTCTTTTTCTTCCAAGTTCAATGAACAATACCACCATTTGGAGCTCAGGAGTGCTGCATAACACAAGGATTTTATATTAATTGACGGCAAGACTGGCCATTCACCGAACGTGGTGTTTGTAAACCTTCCCTTCCCTCTTTTCCATCAATGGAGATGCACTGACAGCACAAAGCCAAGAAACTATTATTAGGGCTGTGAAGGCAACAGCACAGAAACAGGCCATTCGTACGAGCCTCCTCCCTACCGTATCAACATATCCTTCTATTCCTTTCTCTCTCGTGTACCTATCCAGCTTCCCCTTAAATGCATCTATGCTATTCGCCTCAACCACTCTATGTAGTAGCGAGTTCCAGATTTTCATCACTCTGTGAGTAAAGAAGTTTCTCCTGAATTCCTTATTGGATTTATTAGTGACTATCTCTTACACTATGGTCCCTAGTTTTGGACTCCCCATAAGTGGAAACATCTCTACGTCTACCCTGTTGCGCCCCTTCATAATTTTAAAGACCTCCATCATGGTCACCTGTCAGTCTTTCCTCTAGAGCCCTCGCCTTTTCAATCTTTCCTGATAGTTGTACCCTCTCGGTTCAGGTATCGTTCTAGTAAATCTTTTTTGCACTTTCTCCAGTGCCTCTATATCCTTTTTATAATATGGAGACTAGAACTGTGCACAGTACTCCAGGCACGGTATGACCAAAGGTCTATACACATTTAACATAACTTCACTGCTTTGGAATGCTATTCCTCTAGAAATGAACCCCAGTGTTTTATTTGTCATTTTATGGCTTTCTTAACCTGCGTTGTTACTTTTAATGATTTGTGAATCTATACCCCTAGATCCCTTTGCACCTCTACCCCATTTAGACTCTTATTTTTCAAGGAGTAGGGAGCCTCCTTATTCCTCCCACCAAAATGCACCACCTCACATTTATCTATATTGAAATTCATTTGTTATTTACATGTCCATTCTGCAGATTTGTTTACGGTAGAATTAATTAAAAGCTTTTAGTTCGTCATGTAAAAGAATTACTTGTCAGAAATTACTGGAATATAAAAGAACTGCATAATAATGCGTTAACACTTCAGAAACGTCACTCAGTTACACTGTCATGCATCAACAAACAATCCAAAAGCCCAAGGTGAGCTGAAAGAGGTATATCTATTTGTGCAATTCGTATTAATTGTAAAGTTTTCAATGTATTAGCCCATCCCTCATAACACTATACCAATGGCTGCACAAGCAGTAGGAGCAGCGGCTTTCCTATGATGCTGACGTCCTGTACGTCCACATAAGTGATTAGAATATTAATCACAATGCAACCAGACAACCAACAAATATAAAGTGCTGTCATTCTTTAGTTCGCAGTATTAAAAAGAACTGAACAAAAACGGGTATCTGTATTTTCAATTTCAATCACTTCCATTAATAAACGTGGTCTTCTTGAACCAGCACACCCACCATGTAACATGTCAGAAATGCAGCACTTATTCACAAGTGCAGAAAAACACTTACACAATTTGCGTCACTGAATTCAAAACAAAAAGCAGGAAAAGCTATGATTTAACAGAAATAAACAGGAGACCCAATCAGACTGACTTGGAAATGTTTACTAATATGGTGATGCAAAGATGTTAATTTATGAATGTCTTTCTCTGAAACATTCTCCACAATATTAATCCCTGCTCATATCACGAAAAGTGTCGCATTATTTTAAGTACTTTGCAGTTAAATAGCAGGAAACAGACTTCATTGTACACACTATTTTTAATCTCCTATTTCAAAATTTATACGAGATCGAAATTGTACATTATCAGTTTAATCAAAGTATTTTCTGTGTCTTTCTGAATAAACAAATAGTGGTTTCTTCTAAAGTAGCTTCCTATTTTTATACATCGTTACATAGCTCTTGTTTCTATTAACACTCCACTAAATGTTTGAGGAAATCTATATTTACAGTATTCCTGGGACTTGTTAGGACTACAGAACGATAGACAAAATAAAATGGTTTGTGTTTTTCCCCTTTTTTGGTTCTCTTCCTAAACATCTTAATATATTTTTTTAAAGTAATATGTAACTCCAACAAATCCTCCCCCTCAACAGCAAGGTTGCATGTTTGTGTAAAGCTACTCACTTCACTTGATCATTCAAAATCAAATATTGAGACATTTCAATTTTAAAGTGTTTTAAGCATTTCAGAGCCTTTTAAAGCATTTGGACTTCCAAGACCTGGTTGAAACTTGTTAGATGAGGGAAAATTGATTTTTGCTTCTGTTTCTTACAAAATTATATTCAAAACTTATGGGGAAAAAAGTGTTTTTAACACTCCATTTTTTGTGTGAAAAGTTCATTAAAAATCTTTAAATTCTTTCAAGTCTCATTGCAGCTTTGATAGAAGTTGCTCCAAGTTTCTTTCCCTCTTCAACACTGTCGTTAATTTCATTTTTTTGTTGTATGTTTAACTCAAATTCCAAATGGAGCTCAAATAAGAATGCGAATAAAGTGGTTAAACTCCCCAATCCGAAGAATCTATTCCTAGCCTTGGCGATGAATTGGGATCAGTTTTGGAGAAGTTATTTCCTCTCTTTCTTTTTTTCTGCTGCCGTTCCCTCCGTCTCTCACAGGCTCTGAGGTACAAACGGGGGCACAAACTCTTTTTCCCCCTTAAAACGTGATTTAAATAACCCTGATAAACTCTTTCAAAAAGGGGACACCTGACAAAATATAACTAGAGCTTACCGCGGGACGTTCAACGTCACTTTCCCATATTTTTTTTCGGCTTTAAACAATTTCCTGGTTTTTTTCCTCATTTTTGTTTTGCCGCGGGCCTAAAAATTGTTTGCTTTAGCCTCCAGTGGGAGACTTTCAGAAGGGAAATAGAGAGAGTACAACGCCAACATGTTCCTGTAAAGGTCAAGGGTGGGACCAACAAGCAAAGGGAACCTTGGATGACAAGGGATATACAAAAATGCATTAGAAATAAAAGGGGGGCTTTTGGCAGTTACTAAAGACGGAAGAAGCCCTAGAGGAGTATAAAAAGTGCAGGGGCATACTTAAAAAAGAAATTAGGAGGGCGAGGAGGGGCCATGAAATAACACTGGCGAGCAAAATAAAGGAAAATCCTAAGATGTTTTATAAGTATATTAAGGGCAAGAGGATAATCAGGGAAAGGGTAGGGCCCATTAGGGACCAAAGTGGCAATCTGTGTGTAGAGCCAGATGATGTAGGCGGGGTTTTAAATGAATTTTTTGCATCTGTGTTCACTATGGAGAAAGACGATGCAGACATAGAAATCGGGCAAGGGGACTGTGACATACTTGAACATATTAGCATCGAGAGGGAGGAGGTGCTAGTGGTTTTAGCAGGCCAAAAAGTGGATAAATCCCCAGGCCCGGACAAGATGTATCCCAGGCTGCTGTGGGAGGCAAAGGAGGAGATTGCAGGGGCTCTGACACAAATTTTCAGAACCTCTCTGGCCACAGGGGATGTACCAGAGGACTGGAGAACAGCTAACGTAGTACCATTATTCAAGAAGGGTAGCCGGGATAAACCAGGGAATTACAGGCCAGTGAGCCTAACATCTGTGGTAGGGAAATTATTGGAAAAAATTCTGAGGGACAAAATTAGTCTCCACTTGGAGAGGCAAGGATTAATCGGGGATAGTCAGCATGGCTTTGTCAAGGGTAAATCATGTCTGACAAATCTGATTGAATTTTTCGAGGGGGTGACTAGGGGGGTGGATGAGGGAAATGCTGTGGATGTGGTTTACATGGACTTCAGTAAAGCTTTTGACAAAGTCCCGCATAGGAGACTGGTCAAGAAGGTAAGAGCCCATGGGATCCAGGGTGCCTTGGCGTGTTGGATCCTAAACTGGCTGAGTGGCAGGAGGCAGAGGGTGATGGTCGAAGGTTGCTTTTGTGACTGGAAGCCTGTGTCCAGTGGGGTACCTCAGGGATCGGTGCTGGGTCCCTTGTTGTTTGTGATCTACATAAATGACTTGGGTGAGAATGTAAAAGGTATGATCAGTAAGTTCGCAGATGACACGAAAATTGGTGGGGTGGTAAATTGCGAGGAGGAAAGCCTCAGGCTACAGGACGATATAAACAGGTTGGTCAGATGGGCGGAAAAGTGGCAAATGGAATTTAACCCTGAAAAGTGCGAGGTGATGCATTTTGGATGGACAAATAAGGTAAGGGAATACACAATGAGTGGTAGGACCCTAGGAAGTACAGAGGGTCAGAGGGACCTTGGTGTACATGTACATAGATCCCTGAAGGCAGCGGAACAGGTAGCTAAGGTGGTTAAAAAGGCATATGGGATACTTGCCTTCATTAGCCGAGGCATGGAATATAAGAGCAGGGAGGTTATGATGGAGCTGTACAAAACGCTGGTGAGGCCACAGCTGGAGTACTGTGTGCAGTTCTGGTCGCCTCACTATAGAAAGGATGTGATTGCTTTGGAGAGGGTGCAGAGACGATTCACCAGATGTTACCTGGGATGGAGCGCCTCAGCTATGAAGAGAGGCTGGACAGGCTGGGGTTGTTTTCCTTGGAGCAAAGAAGGCTGAGGGGGGACCTGATTGAGGTGTACAAAATGATGAGGGGCATAGATAGGGTAGACAAAGAGGAACTTTTCCCCTTAGTAGGGGGGTCAATAACAAGGGGGCATAGATTCAGGGTAAGGGGCAGGAGATTTAGAGGGGATTTGAGGAGGAACTTTTTCACCCAGAGGGTGGTTGGAATGTGGAATTCAATGCCTGAAAGGGTGGTAGAGGCAGGAACCCTCACAACATTCAAGAAGCATTTGGATGAGCACTTGAAATGCCATTGCATACAAGGCTATGGACCAAATGCTGGAAAATGGGATTAGACTGGACAGGGATGGATGGGCCGAAGGGCCTCTTTCTGTGCTGTTAAACTCTATGACTCCTTCCAGCTGCCATTGTATATGTGCTG
Source organism: Somniosus microcephalus (assembly GCF_052327205.1). NCBI lineage: Eukaryota > Metazoa > Chordata > Chondrichthyes > Squaliformes > Somniosidae > Somniosus > Somniosus microcephalus. The sequence goes on along the minus strand of NC_140990.1, from coordinate 35,182,013 downwards.
CGCCTCCACCTGTGTTGTTCCAAGGTGCGGTTGCTGCTCAGTTCCCGGGAACGGACTACACATGACTCCACAGAAAAAAGTACTGACAGAATCCTGAGACCATGCTCGCCAGGTCCCAGGGCTCCATATCTTGGCAAATGCGGTTCCAATTTGGATCAGCTCTGGGGTCACAAATGACTGTGTATTGGGCCCCTCCCCCCACTCCAGCTCACTATGCGGCCTTTGAATTTAAGTGTGCGGGACCTTGCAGATCGCTGCGCTGCCGCTCACCCACGCACCTTACAAGGAACAGTGGTCCTAGGATCTAGGGTGGGAGAGAAGTCCCAGGGCCTAGCAAAACTGGGGAGGGGTCTGGCGCTATTGAGGTGCAGCTATTAGCAGCCTTGTGAGGAATTCCAATAAAAGGATCAAAGTTTGATAGTTTATATGGTTTTTCACAATTAAACAATTGACCTTAATGCCCAAAAATGGTTCGAAAAAGAGAGGGTTTTTTTAAAACTGAATTTTTAACTGAAATAAAGAGAGCGGCCTGCCTTGAATGACATAGCAGCGAATTAAAAAGAATGAAATTTCAGACTTACCTTGCAGCTGAGTTTGAATCATTTGAAACAAGCAAACTGAGTAAAAGGAACACTGTCTCTAAATTGTCAGACAGCTTGTCCGACATCCAGTTCTGCATGAGGAGAAATTTCCTTCAACTAAATATTCGGAAGACTGAAGCCTTTGTCTTCATTCCTCGCCACAAACTCCGTTCCCTAACCACTGACTCCATCCCTCTCCCTAGCATCTGTCTGAAGCTGAACCAGACTGTTCGCAAACTTGGTGTCATATTTGACCCTGAAATGAGCTTCCGACCACATCCGCGCCATCACTAAGATCGCCTATTTCCACCTCCTCCGTAACATCACCCAACTCCGCCCCTGCCTCAGCTCATCTGCTGCTCAACCTTCATCCATGCCTTTGTTACCTCTAGACTTGACTATTCCAGTGCACTCCGGCCGGCCTCCCACGTTCTACCCTCCATAAACTTGAGGTCATCCAAAACTCTGCCCGTGTCCTAACTCGCACCAAGTCCCGTTCGCCCATCACTCCTGTGCTCGCTGACCTACATCAGCTCCCGGTTAAGCAACATCCCAATTTCAAAAGTCTCATCATGGGTTTTAAAATCCCTCCATGGCCTCACCCTTCCCTATCTCTGTAATCTCCTCCAGCCCCACAACCCCCGCGAGATATCTGCGCTCCTCTAATTCTGGCCTCTTGAGCATCGCTGAGTTTAATCGCTCAACCGTTGGTGGCCGTGCCTTCAGCTGCCAAGTCCCTCTCTTCTCTCTCTCCTTCTCGCCTTCGCGCGCTCTCTTTCTCCTCTGCAAAGGAATGAGATAACAGATGAGTGCTCGGCACAAGGTTTTTAATTCTATTGATACTGTAGTTCTTTGTAAATTTCTAATCACCACTAAGAAAATGGGGGAGAGGTAAATTTTCTCTTTTTGCTTTAGATGGATTCTTTCATGTACAGTATTTGCTCAATTTTTTAAGATTTTTGTCTGCTTTCTATTTTTGTCACTTTTTTATTTTCTTTTATGCCTTTAATAGTTTAATGCGCCATTCTTCAGACAAGGGCAATGATTAGTTTCTTCCTAGGTTGATGCAAACTGAATACTCGGGTCCCTTTTGTGGTTGCATGTGAAAGCTTCAGTAGTTGTTTCCCTTTAATTTCTGAAAACCTTTTCTTGGCACTAACCTGTCTTTCTTAAAGACTCCTTGTGATTATCAAGATGTTGTTCACACTGTTTTGTGTAATTGCAGATGCGGTTCATCTTTATTTTGATCCATTAATGAAGCTGTTCTTCACTTCCTCGGTTTATTTCAAGGTAAGGAGACTTATGCTTGCTTATTCTCTTTCCCCATCCCCTGAAAAACTGTAATAAAAATGTTATTGTTACCAACAAGGAGAGAGATTTTTAAACCACTACTGCATAAATAGCGCTGCTGTTATTTAAAAAAAAAAAATTGCTTCAGTTCTTAAGTAAAATCCATTGTGTCATGCAATGCTGTGTTAATTATGCAGCGAAACTGGTTTTAATACTGGTATTAAAAAAACCGTAATGTTGGAGTTGCTGGTGACAGCTGTGAAACACTGCATGAGAATGGCCGAGAATTTGCGGTCAGTGGCGAAGTGAGGGCGTTCGCCACTGGCCCTGAAGTAAGCTTCGCACAAAGATCTCGTAATCTCTGTGTCGAAATTCAGATTTTCCGACGTTTAATTCAAATCAACATCAATGAGCTGTCTAAGCAGCCAATCAAAACACAGAATTCTCAGACAACGAACAAGGAAGTGGGGTCAGCTCTTAAAATTCTAACTTTTTAAAAATCCCAAAGCGCTTCCCAGCTAATTAAGTACTTTTGAAGTGTAGTCACTGTTGTAATGTAGGAAATGTAGCCGCCAATTTGTGCACAGCAAGGTCCCGCAAACAGCAATCTGTTTTTAAGTGATGTTGGTTGGGGGATAAGTATTGGCCAGGACACCAGGGAAAACTTCCCCAGCTCGTCTGGAAATAGTTCCAGGGTATCTTTTACGTCCACCTGAGAGGAAAGGCGGGGCCTCGGTTTATCGCCTCATCCGAAAGACGACACATCAGACAGTGCAGCACTCCTTAGGTACTGCATTGGGAGTGTCGGCCTAGATTAGGGCAAAATACATTGAGTAGGATTGAGGGATTTAAGGCCTACCTCAAATGTAACAAGTCATTTGCTATAGCAGAGGACCTGGCCGGATACTGACCTTTTGTTGTTGAAACACAACATGCAGTTTGCTAGACATGCCAGGGTCTCCCATACCCTTCAGGAATGTATGAATCAAATGTGTTGCTTCATTATCATACAAAAAAAAATGGAAAGGGCAAAGAGGCAGAAAAAATATGATCATTGCCAATTCAATGTTTATTTATATGAAAATTGCTGAAAAAATGATTTTGCTTCCTTTAAGAGACACCTAGTGACATGTGGGTTGTGCTGCAGTTGATATATTTAATTATTTGTATATAATTTTTTATTTATATATTTTTATATATACATATATATCTGTTGATTTTATTTATATTATATATCTATATATATAAAAGGATATGTCTGTCTGTCTGTCTATCTGGCCGGCTATACAATCAAAAGTTATAGAGCGTACCTACACATATGTTCTATCAAAAGAAAGCTCATCATTAGGGGATTCTTGTAGGCGTATTTACTTTTTGCTCGGACAAAAATTGTGCCGACGGTCGGACAAAAATTGTGCCGACGGTATCCAAAAAACGTTCAAAATTCCTCTCATCCGCTCATTTGCATAGAGTGGGGGGCGGGCGGGCCATCCTACAGTTCAGTGACATGATGATTGACCAATCCTACAGTTCAGTGACCTGACGGTTGGCCAATCGGTGCGTGTGTGGGCGGGCCGTATCATTCTGAACCGAGGTGAGTCGCCGCCATCTTGATTCCAAACTTTTCATTTCTTTTTCCCACTTTATGCGTGTTTCTTTTCAAATCTACATTTCCAAGCAAAAAAAAAAAGTTGCTTTTAAAACAAGTTTTTTTAAAAAAGTTAATTAATTTGTAAATCTTTTCTCTAACATCTAGAATTTTCCTACCTTTCACCGTTTTTCCAGGCCTGTAAGCCTGGGCCTCTGTTGCCCAGCCATGCCCGAGCTAGGCACCACCTGTCGCACTCAACAAGCGGCTCGCGATCGCCGCCATCTTTGTGAAGGCTGGAGGGGGCGGGCCTCAGCCGAGCGTCGCCACCCGCCGCCATCTTAGTAAAGGCGGGTGGGGCAGGAGTCAGCGCGCGCGGCTTGAGTCCGGCCGGGCCTCACGTGGTCGGTTGCGCTGCGGCGTCTCTCTGCTCTTGAAGCCGGCTCGGGTGGGGGGCGGGGGTTCGGCAGATCGGGGCTCGGGGGAGCGGGGCTCGTGAGATCGGGCCTCGGGAGATCGGGGTGGGGGGAGCCTCGGGAGATGGCAGGTGCGGGGCTCGGGAGATCGGGCCTCGGGAGATCGGGCCTCGGAAGGGCGGGCCTCGGGAGATTGGTGGGGGGGGCTCGGGGGGTGCGGGCTCGGGAGATCGGGCCTCGGGAGGGCGGGCCTCGGGGGGCGGGGCTCGGGGACTCTTTTTCTCCCCCCCCCCCCCCACCATCGCTGACAGAGGGGAGAGGGTCTGCTGGCTCCCCCTCCCTTTCTCCCCCCTCT
>NC_140990.1:34945098-35177283 GCF_052327205.1 Somniosus microcephalus | reverse complement strand
CTAACACATAATTCAAATATTTACCTTAGTTCCCTAACCCACAGAAAGTGTGGGGAAAAAATCGTGAAAAATCAAGATGGCGGCCACTCACCTCTGTTCAGAACGATAAGGCCCGCCCACACACGCACCGATTGTCGACCGTCAGGTCACCGAAGCGTAGGATTGGTCAATCGTCAAGTCACTCAACACTCAACTGTAGGATGGCACACGCCAGGAACCCGCTGAATGATTGGTCGACCTCGATGTCACACGGTCGCTAATGAGATGCTAATGAGCGGAATGTTGAACGTTTTTTGGATACCGCGGGCGCGATCTTTGTCCGGCCGAAACGTAAATATGCCTATGACCGGTCCGTAATCGTAAGCTTTCTTTTGACGTGACGCGCGCGTCGGTACGCTCTATAACTTTCAAACGTATAGAGAACAGACAGACAGACAGACAGACAGACAGAAGAGGTCTTATATATATAGAGATATACAGCACAGGCCATTCAGCCCAACTAGACTGTGCTGTGTGTTCATACACCACACAAGTGTCCTCCCCACTCCATTGACCTCATCTCAGCCTTTCAGCATATGTTTCTATTCCGTTCTCTCATGTACTCATCTTGTTTCCTTTGAAAGCAACCAAAGCTATTTGCCTCAACCACTTCCGTAATTAGCGATCCACCACCAACACATCTTCCCCTCACCTCCCCTTTCAGCATTCCGAAGGGACCGCTCACACTGCATCACCCTAGTTCACTCCTCTATCACCCACAACACCCCTTCCCCAGCACCTTCCCATGCAAGTGCAGGAGGTGGAACACCTGCCCTTTAACCCTTCCCACTGTCCAGGGCCCCAAACACCCCTTCCAGGTGAAACAGCGATTTACTTGTACTTCTTGCAATCTAGTGTACTGTATTCGCTGCTCACGATGCGGTCTCCTCTACATTGGGGAGATCAAATGCAGATTGGGTGACCACTTTGTGGAACACCTCTGTTCAGTCCGTAAGGGTGACCTCAAGCTTCCGGTCGCCTTTCACTTTAATTCTCACTCCACTCCCACTCTGATCTCTCCATCCTCGGCCTCTTACATTGTTCCAATGAAGCTCAACGTAAGCTCGAGGAACAGCACCTCATCTTTCGATTAGGCACTCTTACAGCCTGCCGGAACTCAAACATCGAGTTCAACAATTTCAGACCATAACCTCTGCCCCAATCATTTTTTCTCTCTCTCACATGGCAGCTGTTGACCATCCTGCCATTGCCATTTACACTTCATCTAGAGTCATCTTTTGTTTCTTAACTTGTCCCATTACCATCTCTTTTTGTCTCTTCATCTCTCCTGCCTTCCATCCTATCACAGACCTTCCCTGTTGTTCTTTCCTCCCCTCCTCCCTCTTCCTGCCCCTACACTTGCTTAAAAACCTGTTACATCTCCAACTTTTTCCAGTTCTGACGAAGGGTCATTGACCTGAAAAGTTAACTCTGTTTCTCTCTACAGATGCTGCCTGACCTGCTGAGTATTTCCAGCATTTTCTGTTTTTATTCCTGTATTAGCGGGTTCCACATTCTAACCACTCTCTGAGTAAAGACATTTCTCCTCATTTCCCTGTTGGATTTATTAGTAACTATCTTGTATTTATAGCCCCTAGTTTTAGATTCTCAATTCAATTCAATTCAATTTTATTTGTCATATATGCAGCAGGCGTGTGTACTGCACAATGAAATGTTGATTTTTACGATTCTCTCCGCATCTATCCTGTCCAAGCCATTTATAATTTTAAAGACCTCTATCAGGTCTCCTCTAAGTCTTCCCTTTTCTGAAGAAAAAATCCCCAACCTGTTCAATCTTTCCCGATAGCTGCACACTCTCAGTTTACAAAAGCCATCACTGAGTCCAGGATAGAAATTGAGAACATTCTCTCTTCCTGGTGCCTGTCCTAAGGTGGCCGCTCATGCGCCCTGCTGTGACTTTAAACCCCTGGGTAACCCGGGTGAGTCACTGACCAATCAAACCCGCAGCTGGACACATACGTGACACACAATCTACCAATGGTTTCCACCCCCGGGGCTCTTGGATCAGGTGCAGTGATGCCCCGTCCACTCATTGTTCCTGCACCAAGATGGCCGCCCAGTGAAGCTTCCCACTCTCCTTTACCAGGCTGGCGGCCATTAACCTGGGCCTATTACCGGGAAAAAGCCCCGCAGCAGCAATCGCGGGACCATTAGGTTATTAATCGGGGCTTGCGGCCTACACCAGGTGTTTATGAAGCCTATCCGTCCATATTCCGGGATCATTACACCCCCGAACCCCGCCATCCATTACCCGCTGCCGATGCGACTCTCCAGCCTTTGTCCTTTTACACCACTCGCACTGCGCATGCTCCATCGCTGTCCAGTACTGCGTCTGTGCACTAGGCTCCTGTAGTGTGAATAGGGCATATTCGCCCTCGCGGGGAATGTTGGGTAAAAGCCTTGCCAATGAAAGACTACATTGGCATATAGAAAATTATTATCTGTGATCGGCGTGAGATTGGAGCCGGAGGGCCAAGCCATAAAATTAGGAAGCAAATTATACAGAAACCCAAGTGCACGGGCCATCCGCTATAGTTCTGTCCTGGATGTGATTAACATCATCAACAGTAGAATCCAACCCCTGCAGTCACTTGTGAACTCGCTGGTGTTTCAGCAGGTGGGTAAACGAGTGAATTTCTTCCCACACACATTTAAACAGCCTTTCTTCAGTATTGTGTCTCAAATCCTTTGACCTTTTAACGCTGGAGTGTTAATAGGTGGGAAAACTGAGTAAATTCCTTCCCGCACGTGAAGTATCTAACCGATCTCTCTCTGGTGTGACTGTGCTGGTGTGTCAGTGAATGGGATGAACGAATGAATCCCTTTCCACACACACAGCTGGTGAACGGCCTCCCCCCTGTGTGAACATGCTATTGTGTCAGTAGGTGAGATAAGCGAGTGAATCTCTTTATAAGCTCAGCTGGTGTGCAGCCTCTCCCCGGTGTGACTGTATCCATGAGTTTCCACCTCAGACGGGCAACTGAATCCGTTCCCACTGTCAACAACAACAACAACTTGCATTTATATAGCGCCTATAATGTAGAAAAACCATCCCAAGGCCTTCGGAGTGATCCCCACTGTCCTGGCCAATATTTATCCCTGAATCAACATCACAATAAACAGATCATCTGGTCATTATCACATTGCTGTTGTGCGAGCTTGCTGTGTGCAATTTGACTGTTGTGTTTCCTACATTACAACAGTGACTACACTTCAAAAGTACTTCATTGGCTGTAAAGCGCTTTGGGACACCCTGAGGTTGGTAAAGGCGCTATATAAATGCAAGTCTTTCTTTCTTTCACAGGAGCATTAACAGTCCCCACATTAAAACTGTAGATTCTCGGCATGTCTGTGCTTCTGTCTCGAATTTGGTTTCCCAATCACTGCTATAATTTCCATGCAATAAACATGGAAATACACATATTTTGCCAACTTAAATCAGTGTCTCTGATAAATGGTCTGTTACATCGCATAACATCCCTATGGTTGTAAAACAGCAGATCCTCTGGCCCAGGATGAGCCGTGCCTTGGTAGATCTGCTGGTGATGTAATACAAACGGTCATTGTTTGTGTATTCCATGTTTGTTGCATCACACCAATTTGTTTCAGTCAATTTTCTCACAGCTGATTGTCTCATAGGTGAACTTATTCCAACAATCTTAATAACTCGTGTTCCTTTTACCAAGGTGTTCACCAAGGAAGACGACTTCGCCAAAGTCATGGTAAACGAGGAGGTTGCAGGGATACTAGATGATATAAAAGTAGATATAGAGGAGGTACGAGAAAGGCTGGCAGTACTTAAAGTGGATAAGTCACCCGGTCCGGATGGGAGGTATCCGAGGTTGCTGAGGTAAGTAAGGGTAGAAATTGTGGAGGTGCTGGCCACAATTTTCCAATCCTCCTTAGATACCGGGGTGATGGCAGAGGACTGGAGGATTGCAAATGTTACACACTTGTTTGAAAAAGGGGAGGAGGATAAATCTGGCAATTACAGGCCAGTCAGTTTAATGTCGGTGGTGGGGAAGCTTTTAGAAGCAATAATCCGGGAGAAAGTTAACAGCCGCTTGGACAAGCATGGACTAAAAGGTGAGCCAGCATGCATTTGTTAAGGGCAAATCGTGTTTGACTAACTGGATTGAGTTTTTTGATGCGGTAAAAGACAGGGTGGATGAGGGCAGAGCAATTGATGTTGTGTATATGGACTTTCAAAAGGCATTTGATAAAGTACCACATAATGGGCTTGTTCGCAAAACTGAAGTCCATGGGATAAAAGGGGCAGTGACAGCATGGATACAAAGGTGGTTACAGGATAGAAAACAGAGAGTTGTGTTGAATGGCTGTTTTTCAGACAGGAGGGAGGTATACAGTGGTGTTAGAACATAAGAAATAAGAGCAGGAGTGGGCCATTCGGCCCCTCGTGCCTGCTCCACCATTCAATAAGATCAGGGCTGATCATCGACCTCAACTCCACTTTCCCGCCCGATCTCCGTATCCCTTGATTCCCCTAGAGTCCAACAATCTATCTATCTCAGCCTTGAATTTACTCAAAGACTCAGCATTCACAGCCCTTTGGGACAGAGAATTCCAAAGATTCACAACCCTCTGAGTGAAGAAATTCCTCCTCATCTTGGTCTTAAATGGCCGACCCCTTATCCTGAGCCTAAGCCCCCTAGTTCTAGACACTCCAGCCAGGGGAAACAACCTCTCGGCATCTACCCTGTCAATCCCCCTCAGAATCTTGTATGTTTCAATGAGATCACCTCTCATTCTTCTAAACTCCAGGGAGTATCGGCCCAATCTACACATTCTCTCCTCATAGGACAGCCCGCTCATCCCAGGAATCAATCTAACATAGAAACATAGAAGATAGGAGCAGGAGTAGGCCATTCGGCCGTTCGAGCCTGCTCCGCCATTCAATGAGATCATGGCTGATCATCCAAATTCAGTACCCCGTTCCTGCCTTCTCCCCATATCCCTTGATCCCTTTAGCCTCAAGAAATATATCCAACTCTTTTTTGAATATATTTAATGAACTGGCCTCCACCGCCCTCTGTGGCAGAGAATTCCACAGGTTCACCACTCTCTGGGTGAAGAAATTCCTCCTCATTTCAGTCCTAAATGGCTTACCCCTTATCCTTAGACTATGACCCCTGGTTCTGGACTCCCCAGCCATCAGAAACATCCTTTCTGCATCTAGTCTGTCCAGGCCTGACAGAATTTTATAGGTTTCGATGAGATCCCCTCTCAATCTTCTAAACTCCAGTGAGTATAAGCCCAATTGACACAATCTCTCCTCGTACGTCATTCCTGCCATCCCAGGTATCAGCCTGGTGAATCTTCGCTGCACTCCCTCCATGGCACGAACGTCCTTCCTCAGGTAAGGAGACCAAAACTGCACACAATACTCAAGGTGCGGTCTCACCCAGGCCCTGTACAACTGTAGCAAGACATCCTTACTCTTATACTCCAACCCCCTTGCAATAAAGGCCAACATGCCATTTGCCTTCCTTACTGCTTGCTGTACCTGCATGCTAGCTTTCTGTGATTCTTGCACGAGGACACCCAAATCTCTCTGAACACCAACATTTAACAGTTTCTCACCATTTAAAAATATTCAGTTTTTCTATTCTTCCTACCAAAGTGAATAACCTCACATTTCCCCACATTATACTCCATCTACCACCTTACTGCCCACTCACTTAGTCTATCTATCTCCCTTTGCAGACTCTTTGTGTTCTCCTCACAGCTTACTGTCCCACCTAGCTTTGTATCATCAGCAAACTTGGATACATTACACTCGGTCCCTTCATCTAGGTCATTAATATAGATTGTAAATAGCTGAGGCCCCAACACTGATCCTTGCGGCACCCCACTAGTTACAGCCTTCCAACCTGTAAAAGATCCCTTTATGCAGCAAGAATTTAGGGAGCTAGGTGAAGGATTAAAGAGCAGGACCTCAAGGGTTGTAATCTCTGGATTACTCCCGGTGCCACGTGCTAGTAAGTATAGAAATAGGAAGATAGAACAGATGAATGCGTGGCTAAAGGGATGGTGCAGGGGGGAGGGCTTTAGTTTCCTGGATCACTGGGTCTGCTTCTGGGAAAGGTGGGACTTGTACAAGTCGGACGGTTTACACCTGAACCAGAGGGGAACCAATATCCTTGCGGGGAGGTTTGCTAGCACTGCTGGGGGGGGTTTAAACTAACTTGGCAGGGGGATGGGGTACAGAGTGGAGCTATAGTAGGGGGTGATTTACAGCCAAATACAGAGGGAAAAACAAGTCAGCTGGGAAGGCAAAGCAAATATGTGAAGGCAAAAGAGAATATGGCAGGGCTGGAAGGCATTTATTTTAATGCAAGGAGTCTTGCAAATAAGGTGGATGAACTGAAGTTGTTGTTGAACACATGGGAGTACGATATTGTTGCTATCACGGAGACATGGTTGAGGGAGGGTCAGGACTGGCAGCTCAATATTCTGGGGTATAGAATCTTCAGGCGAGACAGAGGGGGGTGTAAAAGGGGAGGGGGTGTTGCAATATTAATTAAGGAGTCAATTACTGCTGTAAGGAGGGATGATATATTAGCGGGTTCCTCTAATGAGGCCATATGGGTAGAACTTAAAAACAAAAAGGGGGCAAGCACTTTGCTGGGAGTGTACTATAGGTCCCCAAACAGTCAGGGGGAGATAGAGGAACAGATATGTAGGCAAATCTCAGAAAAGTGCGAAAATAGGGTAATAATAGTGGGGGATTTCAACTTCCCCAATATAAATTGGGATAGTCAGAGTGTGAAAGGCTTAGAGGGTGCAGAATTCTTAAAGTGCATCCAGGAGAGCTTTTTGAGCCAACATGTAGAAAGTCCTACAAGAGAGGGGGCGATACTGGACCTAATTCTGGGGAATGTAGCCGGGCAAGTGGTGGAAGTGTCAGTAGGAGAGCATTTTGGCGATAGTGACCATAATTCGGTGAGATTTAAGGTGGTCATGGAAAAAGACAAAGACGGCCCGGAAATAAGGGTTCTAAATTGGGGGAAGGCCGATTTTAATATGATAAGGCAGGATCTGGCCAAATTGGACTGGGAGCAGCTACTTATAGGAAAATCCGCATCAAAACAGTGGGAGACTTTCAGAAGGGAAATAGAGAGAGTACAACGCCAACATGTTCCTGTAAAGGTCAAGGGTGGGACCAACAAGCAAAGGGAACCTTGGATGACAAGGGACATACAAAAATGCATTAGAAATAAAAGGGGGGCTTTTGGCAGTTACAAAAGACTAAAGACAGAAGAAGCCCTAGAGGAGTATAAAAAATGCAGGGGCATACTTAAAAAAGAAATTAGGAGGGCGAGGAGGGGCCATGAAATAACACTGGCGAGCAAAATAAAGGAAAATCCTAAGATGTTTTATAAGTATATTAAGGGCAAGAGGATAACCAGGGAAAGGGTAGGGCCCATTAGGGACCAAAGTGGCAATCTGTGTGTAGAGCCAGATGATGTAGGCGGGGTTTTAAATGAATTTTTTGCATCTGTGTTCACTATGGAGAAAGACGATGCAGACATAGAAATCGGGCAAGGGGGCTGTGACATACTTGAACATATTAGCATCGAGAGGGAGGAGGTGCTAGCGGTTTTAGCAGGCCAAAAAGTGGATAAATCCCCAGGCCCAGACGAGATGTATCCCAGGCTGCTGTGGGAGGCAAAGGAGGAGATTGCAGGGGCTCTGACACAAATTTTCAGAACCTCTCTGGCCACAGGGGATGTACCAGAGGACTGGAGAACAGCTAACGTAGTACCATTATTCAAGAAGGGTAGCAGGGATAAACCAGGGAATTACAGGCCAGTGAGCCTAACATCTGTGGTAGGGAAATTATTGGAAAAAATTCTGAGGGACAAAATTAGTCTCCACTTGGAGAGGCAAGGATTAATCGGGGATAGTCAGCATGGCTTTGTCAAGGGTAAATCATGTCTGACAAATCTGATTGAATTTTTCGAGGGGGTGACTAGGGGGGTGGATGAGGGAAATGCTGTGGATGTGGTTTACATGGACTTCAGTAAAGCTTTTGACAAAGTCCCGCATAGGAGACTGGTCAAGAAGGTAAGAGCCCATGGGATCCAGGGTGCCTTGGCGCGTTGGATCCTAAACTGGCTGAGTGGCAGGAGGCAGAGGGTGATGGTCGAAGGTTGCTTTTGTGACTGGAAGCCTGTGTCCAGTGGGGTACCTCAGGGATCGGTGCTGGGTCCCTTGTTGTTTGTGATCTACATAAATGATTTGGATGAGAATGTAAAAGGTATGATCAGTAAGTTCGCAGATGACACGAAAATTGGTGGGGTGGTAAATTGTGAGGAGGAAAGCCTCAGGCTACAGGACGATATAAACGGGTTGGTCAGATGGGCGGAAAAGTGGCAAATGGAATTTAACCCTGAAAAGTGCGAGGTGATGCATTTTGGACGGACAAATAAGGCAAGGGAATACACAATGAGTGGTAGGACCCTAGGAAGTACAGAGGGTCAGAGGGACCTTGGTGTACATGTACATAGATCCCTGAAGGCAGCGGAACAGGTAGATAAGGTGGTTAAAAAGGCATATGGGATACTTGCCTTCATTAGCCGAGGCATAGAATATAAGAGCAGGGAGGTTATGATGGAACTGTACAAAACGCTGGTGAGGCCACAGCTGGAGTACTGTGTGCAGTTCTGGTCGCCTCACTATAGGAAGGATGTGATTGCTTTGGAGAGGGTGCAGAGAAGATTCACCAGGATGTTACCTGGGATGGAGCGCCTCAGCTATGAAGAGAGGCTGGACAGGCTGGGGTTGTTTTCCTTGGAGCAAAGAAGGCTGAGGGGGGACCTGATTGAGGTGTACAAAATGATGAGGGGCATAGATAGGGTAGACAAAGAGGAACTTTTCCCCTTAGTAGGGGGGTCAATAACAAGGGGGCATAGATTCAGGGTAAGGGGCAGGAGATTTAGAGGGGATTTGAGGAGGAACTTTTTCACCCAGAGGGTGGTTGGAATGTGGAACTCAATGCCTGAAAGGGTGGTAGAGGCAGGAACCCTCACAACATTCAAGAAGCATTTGGATGAGCACTTGAAATGCCATTGCATACAAGGCTATGGACCAAATGCTGGAAAATGGGATTAGACTGGACAGGGATGGATGGGCGGCGCAGACACGATGGGCCGAAGGGCCTCTTTCTGTGCTGTAAAACTCTATGACTCTATGACTCTCTGTTTTCTGTCCATTAACCAATCCTCTATCCATGTTACTATATTACCCCCAGGGTTCAGTAGTAGGGCCACTGCTTTTTGATAGACATTAATGACTTGGACTTGTGGGTAGAGGGCACAATTTTGAAATTTGCAGATGACACGAAACTTGGAACTGTAGTAAACAGTGAGGAAAATAGTAATAAATTTCAAGAGGACATAGACAGGCTGGTGGAATGGGCGGACACACGGCACATGAAATGCAACACAGTAAAGTGTGAGGTGATACATTTTGGTAGGAAGAATGAGGAGAGACCAGACACACTAAATGGACAATTTTAAAGGGGTGCAAGAACAGAGAGACCTGGGGGTGTTTGTGCACAAATCTTTGGAGGTGGCAGGACAGGTTAACAAAGCAGTTAATAAAGCAATTGGGATCCTGGGCTTTATAAATAGAGGCATTGTGTACAAAAGCCAGGAGGTTTATGTTAAACCTTTATAAAACATTAGTTCGGCCTCAGCTGGAGTATTGTGTCCAATTCTAGGCACCACACTTTAGGAAGGATGTGACGGCTTTGGAGAGGGTGCAGAAGAGATTTACTAGACTGGTTCCAGGGATGAGGGATTACAGTTATGTGGGGAGACTGGAGAAGCTGGGGTTGTTCTCCTTGGAGCAGAGAAGGTTAAGAGGAGATTTGATGGAGGTGTTCAAAATCATGAACGGTTTTAATAGAGTAAATAAGCAGAAACTGCTTCAAGTGGCAGAAGGGTCGGTAACCAGAGAACACAGGTTAAAGTTCTGACGAAGGGTCATCGACCTGAAACGTTAACTCTGTTTCTCTCTCCACAGATGCTGTCTGACCTGCTGAGTATTTCCAGCATTTTCTGTTTTTATTTCAGATTTCCAGCATCCGCAGTATTTTGCTTTTGTAACACAGATTAAACACAGAGGCGACTTGAGGAAACATTTTTTTTTTACACAGCGAGTAGTTAGGCCACAGCTCTAGAATACTGCGTGCAGTTCTGGTCACCACATTACAGGAACGATGCGGTTGTGCTCGAGAGGGTCAAGGAGATTTACCAGGATGTTGCCTGGACTGGAGAATTTTAGCTGTGAGGAAAGATTGGATCGGCTGGGGCTGTTTTCTTTGGAACAGTGGAGGCTGAGGAGAGACCTTATTGAGGTGTATAAAAATGAGGGGCCTAGATAAGGACATAAGACATAAGATGTAGGAGCAGGAGTAGGTCATTTGGCCCCTCGAGAGAGTGGACAGGAAGGACCTATTCCCTTAGCAAGGGGGCATAGATTTAAAGTAATTGGTAGGCGGTTTAGAGGGGATTTGAGGGGAAATTTCTTCACCCAGAGGGTGGTGGGGGTCTGGAACTCACTGCCTGTAAGGGTGGTGGAGGCAGAACCCTCACCACATTTAAAAAGTGCTTGGATGTACACTTGAAGTGCCGTAACCTACAGGGCTACGGACCAAGAGCTGGAAAGTGGGATTAGGCTGGAGAGCTCTTTGTCGGCCGGTGCAGACACGATGGGCTGAAATGACGACCTTCTGTGCTGTAAATTTCTCTGATTCTGATGATATTAATAACCCTATAACTGGGCTGGAGTTTAATATTCTGGATATATAGCCGATTGTATTCTCGGGGCTGCAGTGTCCCTTTACGAACCGCTGTCTGTGATCTTTCCCCTTAATTCAGGGACTCTCATCAGAAATTATTTTACAATAAAATTATGAACGTTTACTTCAATCCTAAATTGATCTTTGGTACAAAATCTACAATTCAGTGTCTGAAATGTTCCACTGATTAATATCTCCAATTAGAAAGTGCTGATTAATCCTCGCGGACAATTCTTACTGACTTGCACATTACACACAGTGGCACCTCCATTATCCACCAGAAAGAAGGGGAATGGGAATTGGTGGAGAATCGAGAGACACAAATGATTCCCCTCCTGTCTGGTACAGCAATCCCCTCGGCACGGGAATGGAGACAAGTCCAGTTATAGTAACGGGATGAGTTAAAGGTATTTACTCAGACGGGTGGGAGGTGGGAAGTGGTGTTCCCCGGGGATCGGTTCTGGGACCACTGTTGTTCACCATTTACATGAATGATTGGGACTTGGGAATCAGAAGTACAATTTCAAAATTTGCAGATGGCACTAAATTGGGGGGTGTAGTTAATACTGAGGAAGACTGCGATAGCATCCTTGTAGAATTATTCAGTTGTGTTCAGTAAATAGCAGCATCTTTTAATTTGCTTTGACTGATCACATCACGATATAGTTACGTGAAAAACAGAAATCATTAACAGCTCCCAATTTCAGAATTGTCAGATTCAAACTCAACTTCTTCCAAGTACAATCTAACATTTCAAAAGTTGTAATGGATGTAGGCGAGATATTCAGACTGTTGTCTAACACAATCCAAACACAGTGACACACAGACAGATGGGCAGGTGTCGCTTCACAGCGAATCCTTTCAAACCTCACTAAAAAGTGGCAGACTGGCAATCCATTGTTCACTAATGGAGTTGTGATCTTTGTAAATTAAGAAAGGAAATGCATGGGAATGTGTCAAAGAGTTGATTAACAGAGTGGGGCATCATCTCCCTTTGATTTCTATTTCTGACACCAGGCAACAGAAAAAGGTCATTACAACACGACATAAACAGACTCTTCAGGTGTGAGACATCAGACTTCAGAACAACACGTCTGCCAGCTCTGGCCACAAACCTCAGTACAGTCAACCTTTCAACAGCTGCAGCCCTGATTAAATAACTAGGGGCTAGATTTTCAGTATAGGCAGTTTTGGGGCGCTAACCTTAGCGCCCGCCCAAAGTTAGCGCCCGCCCCAAAGTAGCGCCCCGTTGCCGGGAATTCAGTGGCTTCGCCCTAAGAGGTTGGTGGAGCGCTAAAAGAGGCGTTCCACTACTCTCTTTAGGCGCTAAGCCGGCGGTCCAGAGGGATAGCGCCCAGGCGGGGCGCAGCACGGGTGCGGTCATTTTTGCACTGACAGCAGACCCCGTGGTGCCGACCAGCTCTTAAAGGGGGAAGGGACGAATTGGTCTGCTGCCACGCCCTGCACACTGCAGCCTTGCAAAGAGGCCTCAACACTACTGCTCAGCCCCAGGGAGTCATGGCAACGCCAGAGAAGGCCCGTCAGCGTGCCCTGCGCTTCTCAGAGGGTGATCTGGACATCATGCTCACAGCTCTGGAGGTGAGGCGCAAGATCTTGTTTCCAGACAGTGGGAGGAATCCAACCCACCACGACTACACCAAAGCCTGGAAGCAGATCGCCCAGAGGGTGACGTTCACCGGCGAGGCCCCCAGGACCCACACACAATGCCGTAAGAAGTACAACGATCTGACCAGGATTGTGAGGGTGAGTAGCCTTTCCAGTCTCCTCCTCATTCTTGCATGTACACCTGACATGATGGGCAAAGGGACCTGAAAGTCCTTTTGGCCAGCCCTCAGCCAGCAGCATTGGGACAGTCATGAGCATCAAATGGCCATTCGGCACTCTACACTTTGGCCAAGCTATTCCACCATGGGAGGCAGTGCACACTACATCAGGGCTTCACTCTGTCCAAGCTATTCCACCATGGGAGGCAGTGCACACTACATCAGGGCTTCACTCTGTCCAAGCTATTCCACCATGGGAGGCAGTGCTCACTACATCAGGGCTTCACTCTGTCCAAGCTATTCCACCATGGGAGGCAGTGCTCACTACATCAGGGCTTCACTCTGTCCAAGCTATTCCACCATGGGAGGCAGTGCACACTACATCAGGGCTTCACTGCGCACTTACAGCCCGTCCTTTCTCTTGCAGGCTAAAGTAGCGTTTAATCGCCAGGCCCGTGCCAGGGGTGGCCGCGCCAAGCTGCAGAAGCTCACTCGGCTGGAGGAGCGCGTGTGTGTGCTCATGGGAGCACGTGTGATTGTCCCCACAGCGTGCGGTGTATCCGACCCTCCACTGCCCGGCAATGGTAAGGACCTCGCCTTTTGGCCCTCTCGCGTCGCACTGGCCCATCCGAGCTACCTCCTTTGCCACTGTCCCACCAATGCGCTGAATCCCACCAGTCCTAACTCCCTCGCTGACGCCGTCTCCTCACTCTGAAGCTACTCTTGTGCATTCCTGCTTTCAGCTGGTGACGACCAGGACCCTGAGGCTGCCAGTGACAGCACCTCCAACCAGGAGGAGGAGGAGGAGCAAGCCGGACCTTCGGGGGAACAGTCACGTCCCGCAGGAGAGGAGGAAATGCTCGACACCTCCTCACTGGACGAGTGCCTGGAGGAACTGTCGCAGGGCAATGCAGCTTCTGGGACCAGTGGCGTCCAGCCACCCAGCAGCCGTGCGCGTGGCCCGCGGCCTTCCCCCCAAAGGGGGGAAGGATCAGAGGGGAGTGCTGCTGCTCGGCACACTCGCCGTCACCAACGCGGCAAGGGTCCCCTAGTTCGGCCCCCTCCTCCCCAGCGGGAGAGTCGCGACTCCAGTCCGGACACCTTCACTTCGGAGGAGGTGCGGAAGCTCGATCAGATGGCCGACGACTCGGACCGGCGCCACACGGAGCTCATGAGCGTGGTGGGGCGCATGCCTGAGGCCATCGAGTCGCTGGCGACCAGTGTGCGCGAGTTCGGGGCAGCAACTGCCGCGACTGGCCGCATGCTAACTGATGCCGTCAAGACCCTGGCGGATGTGATGCACGCGCACACCAGGACCACAGGGCCACTCACTGCTGCCACACGCGCTGTCTCAGGCAGGCATCGCCAGGGCAGGCGCCGCGCTGGACCATCCCAGCAAGCCGGCCGTCGGCTGATTGCTGCGGATCCTGCAGTGCGGGCCCGGCCGAGTGCCACCGCGCCACAGCACCAGCCAGCGCATCCCAGATGCCAGCTGGCCCACATTGCACCATCCGTCGCCGCCATTCCCCCTCTGGGGCGTCAAGGGCAAGCGGCTGCAGCTGATGGTGGCCAGGCTCAGGCGCGCCACTCAGGAGACGGCCCCTCGAGGCCCAAACGCCGTGTAGGCCGCCCCCCAGCGGCATCTGGCGGAAGGGCATCTGAGCCTCAGGCGCCTTCCCCCAGCCTCGCAGCAGCCACTGGGCAGAGCTTGCGAAGGAGCAGCAGGCAGGGCAGGGGAGGCAAAATGCTGGCCAAGGTCTCGCCCTCGCGGGCCACTCAGTAGAGGGTGTGGCCAGCTTTCCTTTAATATGGCGGTGGCCATCTTTATTTTGCCCATGGTTGTGCTTTTGGAGGGCTTTTTTTTTGCGTTAGGCCGACGTTGAGGCCAGGTTTCAATAAAGGTGGAGTGGCTCCTCCCCAGTTTGTGGGAGTGAGTCGTTTGTTGGGCTTTTTGTGGGGCCCGTTTATTGTTTTTGGGGATTCATGTGGGAAGGGCTTTTCATTTTTGTTTAATAAAAAATTATCTTTATTCATGCAGTCTCCATGGTTGTTCTTCTTAGTGTTTGTTGGCTTCGCCGGCTGAGGGCTTGCGGAGCGGCTGCATTCATCTTCCCTCATGGCCCCTGGCCATTCCCTGACAGGGGGCTTAGAAGTACCGTGTAATAAGGTGGCGTCGTGCGGCCCTTGGCCCTGGTCGCTCCCTCCTGGGAACGTACTCCTGCTCCTCCTCCTCCTCCTCCTCCTCCTCCTCATGCTCCTCCTGCTCCTCCTCCTGAGGTGCTGGTCCAACGTCAGGTGGCAGTGCCTGAGTCCTGCGGATAGCCAGGTTGTGTAGCATGCAGCAAACCACCACAAATTGGGAGACCCGGTCCGGCGAATACTGGAGAGCTCCTCCGGAGCGATCAAGGCAGCGGAACCGCTGCTTGAGGACCCCAATAGTTAGCTCGATGATGTTGCGGGTGGTTTGATGGCTCTCGTTGTAGGCCTCTTCAGCAGCGGTCCTGGGCGCGCGGAGCGGGGTCATGAGCCAGGTGCACAAAGGATAGCCTTTGTCCCCGAGTAGCCATCCTCTTGGGGGAGGCTGTGCCTGGAACATGTCATGCACAGTACTCTGCCGCAGGATAAAGGCATCGTGGCTGCTGCCTGGGAAGCTGGCATTGACTGCCATGATGCGCTGCTTGTGGTCACAGACCAGCTGCACATTCAGAGAATGGTAGCCCTTCCTGTTGCGATACTGCTCGCCATGCTCCAGAGGGGCCCGCAAAGCCACATGCGTACAGTCAATGGCGCCCTGCACCAAGGGGAATTCCCCGAGTCTGGAAAATCCCAATGCGCGCTGATGCTGGCTCTCCAGGGCCATGGGGAAGGAGATGAATTGGCTTCTCCTTCTGAACAGTGCTTCGGTCACCTGGCGGATGCAGCGATGCGCGCCGTACTGGGAGATGTTTGCTATGTCCCCAGCAGCGTATTGGAAGGAGCCGGTGGCATAGAAGTTCAATGCCACTGTCACCTTCACTTCCACCGACAGAGACGTCCTGCACCTGAGCTTTGGCCGCAGATCTCGGCGAAGCAGGTGGCAGATCTCTGCAATCACCCCCTTCCGGAATCGGAGCCTTTTAACACATCGCGCGGCACTCATGTTTAGGTAGGAGCGCTGCTGGCGGTATAGCCTGACTGGGTAAGGCCTACGTGGCCGACGCCTGTAGCCCCCTCTGCCTCTAGCCAGGGCTGCCCCTCTCACAATACGTCTGCGAGCCCTACGGACATGGAGCTGCAGCTCCGCGTTGGCACCCCATGCAACCCCCATCAAATCCTGGCAAACACTCTAATTTCCAAATGGCCACTTGCAGCGCTGTTGCCTGAGTCCAAAAATACCTGGCTCTTGCTGCTTGAAACCAGTTAGCTATCCTCCTTGTTGTGTCTCCAGAAATGCGTTGCACAAGACTGTTTTCTGAAATAATGGATGGCCTTTATACTGGAGAGGACGTTCCCTTTAATTAGCGCCCCCCGGGGCCCGCGCTGGTTGTGTTGCGTTCCTTTTTCCAAACGCTCCGGCCGCCCGCCGCACAATGGGGCGGTCCGACTGAAGTTTGCAATCGGGGCGGCCAAAGGGCGTTGCACGAGGATGTGACGTCATTTTCTGCGCGCGCATCCGGGCGGGCGCTAAACTTTGCGCCGGCGCTAACGGGCAACTTAATTTGGGGCGGGGCGCAAACTGCGCTGCGCCCGGGCGCTACACGCATAGCGCCCGGAAATCACTTCTCTTAAGGCGCTAACTGCTGGCGCAAGCAACTGAAAATCTAGCCCTAGTAGTTTAACATGTCTAGTAGAGCTTGCGTATCAAAATAGAAGAAATGTATTTGTGACACACACACAATTAATAATTACATCACAATGTGATTGTGAGGATCGACTATTGCCTCTTGATACCTTCCGTGCCCACCGATCGAGGAAGGTATCAAGTGAACCGGTGGACACCGCCTGCTCCCTCTCCAGGGCCACCCGGGCAGAGACAAGACCACGGGAGAGAGGCAGGCAGCTAGAGTGACCCCCCCCCATGGGCCCGCCCATCCTGGACCTACAAATTGCTGTTTTCGCCAGGCCCAAGAGCAGGTCCAGGAGAAGATCCTCCGACTTACCCACCCCCCTCCGCACCGGGCGGGCAAAGATTAGGAGCGTGGGGCTAAAGTGTAACCAAGAGTTGAGGAGCAGCCCCTTCAGGTAACTATACAGGGGCTGCAACCTCTCACACTGAATATATACACGGCCTGTGGACTCCTCTAGGTCACAAACATCACATCTGGCCTTGGAGTCCGGAAAGGAGCTTAAAAACTGTTGCACACGACAGCTCCTTGTAACAGTCTCCACCCCAGATCCCCAATGGTACAGGGAAGGACCCCCGCGTAGAGAGCCCTCCATTGGGGAACCTCGCCTCCGCCGGACAGCAAGATGACCCACCAGTCTGATTGAGATTGGGCAATAAACAAAACTAATCAATAAATGATACAGAAACCCGAGTCCCCGGGTCCTCAGCCCTGGGGTGAAGTACGCTGGCCACCAATTTTCTGTTACTAACTCGCACCTCAGGCCCCGCCCAGTCTGGTTTAATTACTAAATGTTTTCTAACTTGGGTTCAGGCCTGTCATTCTGAGGGAAACAAGGCCTCAGTTATTGGTGTGTCCCACCCGAGCGGCTGTTAATGGCTTTAATAAACTGGCAGCAAGGTTGTTTTTAAAGGTGGAAAGTGGTGAAAAACGCCACTAGCGATGCCTCAAAACTCACGGACAGAGAAATCCACTTCATCAGCGCCCCTGCCACAGGACTCAATATCCACCCCCTCTGCCACTGGTGCACTGTGTCTGCAGTATGTACGGTCTACAAGATGACCACGGTCAGGCCATGTGGAGTCAAAGGTCAGGCAGCAGAATGGATGGAAAGATCGCAACAAACTTCCCTTAACTCCAACCCTCTGATTTCTGTTTTGTAGCCATCTTTCCATCCATTCTGCTGCCTGGCCCTTCAATCCACACGGCCTGACCTTGGTCATCTTGTCAATCTTACAGACTGTTTATGGATAGCAAGCTGGTCACAAAACAGGAAACAGAGAGCAGGGGTTGGGAGTAGCTACTCAAACTGGCAAAAGGTGGGAAGTGGTGTTCCACAGGGATCAGTGCTGGGACCACAGTTGTTCACCATTTACATAAACGGTTTGGACTTGGGAATTGGAAGTCCAATTTCAAACTTTGTCGATAACACCAAATTGGGAGGTAGAGTTAATACTGAAGAAGACTGTGACAATATCATGGGTTAAACTCCCTCTCTAACAGCACTGTGGGAGCAACTTCACCACACGGACTGCAGCGGTTCAAGAAGGCGGCTCACCACCACCTTCACAAGGGCAACTAGGGATGGGCAATAAATGCTGTCCTTGCCAGCGACACTCACATCCGATGAAGGAATACAAAAAAACCGCAAGAAGACATTAATAAGCTTCCAGAATGGGACGGTAATTAGAAAATGAATTTTAAGAAAAGTGGTGCATTTTGGTAGGAAGAATAAGGAGGCCACATACTGCATGGAAAATGAGAATCTAAATGGGGTAGAGGAGCAAAGGGATCTCGGGGTCCAGATACACAAATCACTAAAAGTAGCGACGCAGGTTAATGAGGCCATAACAGGAGCAAACAATGGACTGGGGCTCATTTCTAGAGGGATAGAATTGAAAAGCAGAAAAGTTATGTTAAACTTGTATAGAACCTTGGTTAGACCACACTTGGCGTACAGTGAACAGTTCTGGTCTCCATATTATAAAAAGGATATAGAGGCACTGGAGAAGATGGAAAAAGGCTTTGCAAGGATGATCCTAGAACTGAGAGGATATACTTATCAGGAAAGGCTGAACAGGCTGGGGCTCTTTTCTCTAGAATAAAGAGAAGGCCGATGGGTGACCTGATCGAGGTCTTTAAGATGATGAAACGGTTATAGAGGGTGGACCTGGAGAAAATGTTTCCACTCGTGGGGGAGTCCAAAACTACAGGTCATAAATATAACACAGTCTCTAATAAATCCAATGGGGAATTCAGGAGAAACTTCTTTACCCAAAGAGAGGTCAGAATGTGGAACGTGCTACCACAAGGAGTAGTTGAGGCGAATAACACAGATACATTCATGGGGAAGGTAGATAAGCACATGAGGGAGAAAGGAATAGAAGGATATGCTAATAGGGTGAAATAAAGAGTAGATTGCCTTTCAAAAGCTAGGCTTTATTAACCTTAAAAAACCAGCAAGTACATGTTGAGCACCCAGTCTCAACCAAACTGTAGAAAACTGAATTTAAGATGGCCACCACAGGTCACATGGAATCAACTAACCAATAAGTTTACAGCATATATCTCAAGGCAGGAAAACAGGCAACCAATTACAATGCTTCTTATAAAACAAGAATAATCACAGCGGCAGCAGGCAGCGAGAGAGGCGGGACCTGTGGGAGACTCGGCGAGGTACAAAAGCGGCAGCGAGGCCAGGAGAGGCCTCAGAGCAGCGGCGGCAGGCAGTGAGAGGCGGGACCTGTGGGAGACTCGGTGGTGGCGAGGTACAAAAGCGGCAGCGAGGCCAGGAGAGGCCTCAGAGCAGCGGCGGCAGGCAGCGAGAGGCGGGACCTGTGGGAGACTCGGCGGCGGCGAGGTACAAAAGTGGCAGCGAGGCCAGGAGAGGCCTCAGAGCAGCGGCGGCAGGCAGCGAGAGGCGGGACCTGTGGGAGACTCGGCGGCGGCGAGGTACAAAAGCGGCAGCGAGGCCAGGAGAGGCCTCAGAGCAGCGGCGGCAGGCAGCGAGAGGCGGGACCTGTGGAAAACTCGGCGGCGGCGAGGTACAAAAGCAGCAGCGAGGCCAGGAGAGGCCTCAGAGCAGCGGCGGCAGGCAGCGAGAGGCGGGACCTGTGGGAGACTCGGCGGCGGCGAGGTACAAAAGCGGCAGCGAGGCCAGGAGAGGCCTCAGAGCAGCGGCGGCAGGCAGCGAGAGGCGGGACCTGTGGGAGACTCGGCGGCGGCGAGGTACAAAAGCGGCAGCGAGGCCAGGAGAGGCCTCAGAGCAGCGGCGGCAGGCAGCGAGAGGCGGGACCTGTGGGAGACTCGGCGGCGGCGAGGTACAAAAGCGGCAGCGAGGCCAGGAGAGGCCTCAGAGCAGCGGCGGCAGGCAGCGAGAGGCGGGACCTGTGGGAGACTCGGCGGCGGTGAGGTACAAAAGCGGCAGCGAGGCCAGGAGAGGCCTCAGAGCAGCGGCGGCAGGCAGCGAGAGGCGGGACCTGTGGGAGACTCGGCGGCGGCGAGGTACAAAAGCGGCAGCGAGGCCAGGAGAGGCCTCAGAGCAGCGGTGGCAGGTAGCGAGAGGCGGGACCTGTGGGAGACTCGGCGGCGGCGAGGTACAAAAGCGGCAGCGAGGCCAGGAGAGGCCTCAGAGCAGCGGCGGCAGGCAGCGAGAGGCGGGACCTGTGGGAGACTCGGCGGCGGCGAGGTACAAAAGCGGCAGCGAGGCCAGGAGAGGCCTCAGAGCAGCGGCGGCAGGCAGCGAGAGGCGGGACCTGTGGGAGACTCGGCGGCGAGGTATAAAAGCGGCAGCGAGGCCAGGAGAGGCATACCAAGCTCCAGTCTGCGAGCTCGGAAGTTGCAGAGAGGTAAAAAGTAATCAGGGTGTGACGTCACCAGGGAGCAGGTAAGTGATTGGTTGGTGAGTATTTCTCTCTTTTCATTACAAGCTTGAATTCTGTGGTGTTAAATTTCTAGGGGCTCTGTGTTGTAGTGAGGACAGTTGGTAAATAAAGCGCCCTAGAGTACACCTGTAACTGGGGTATTGAATAAATTTTTAGATTAATTAAAGGAGTAAGTCATGGCAAGAGAGCTCAGACCCGTGTTCTGCTCCTCTTGCTCCATGTGGGAAGTCAGGGACGCTGCCAGTGTCCCTGGCGACCATGTGTGCGGGAAATGCGTCCAGCTGCAGCTACTTGTAGACCGCATTGTGGTGCTCGAGCTGCGGGTGGATGAGTTTTGGAGCATGCGCGATGCTGAGAGGCTCGTGGATAGCACGTTTAGCGAGTTGATCACGCCTCAGGGTAGGGCTGCACAGGGGGTGACCATCAGGCGGAGCAACAGAGGCAGGCAGGAAGTGCAGGGGCACCCTGCGGACATCCCCCTTTCAAACAAGTATACCAAGTTGGATACTGTTGAGGGGGATGACTCACCAGGGGAAGGCAGCAGCAGCCAGCTTCCTGGCACCAGGGATGCTTCTGCTGCTCAGAAAGGGAGGAAAAAGAGTGGGAGAGCAATAGTGGTAGGGGATTCTATCGTAAGGGGAACAGATAGGCGTTTCTGTGGCCGCAAACGTGACTCCAGGATGGTTTGTTGCCTCCCTGGGGCCAGGGTCATGGATGTCACTGAGCGGCTACAGGGCATTCTTAAGGGGGAGGGGGAGCAGGCAGAGGTCGTGGTCCACATTGGGACCAACGACATAGGTAGGAAGGGGGATGAGGTCCTGCATCAAGAATTTAGGGAGCTAGGTAACAGATTAAAGAGCAGGACCTCAAAGGTTGTAATCTCTGGATTACTCCCAGTGCCACGTGCTAGTGAGTATAGGAATAGGAGGATAGAGCAGATGAATGCGTGGCTAATGAGTTGGTGTAGCGGGGAGGGTTTTACTTTCCTGGATCACTGGGCCTGCTTCTGGGGAAGGTGGGACTTGTACAAGTCGGACGGGTTGCACCTGAACCAGAGCGGGACAAATATCCTTGCGGGGAGGTTTGCTAGCACTGTTGGGGGGGTTTAAACTAACTTGGCAGGGGGATGGGATACAGAGGGGAGCTGAAAGAGGGGGTGATGTGCTGCCAATTATAGAGAAAAAAACAAGTCAGCTTGGTAGACAGGGCAAATATACAAGGGCAAGGCTGGATGGCATCTATTTTAATGCAAGGAGTCTTGCAAATAAGGTGGATGAACTGAAGGTGTTGATAAACACATGGGAGTATGATATTGTTGCCATCACGGAGACATGGTTGAGGGAGGGGCAAGACTGGCAGCTCAATATTCCGGGGTACAGAATCTTCAGGCGAGACAGAGGGGGGGGGGTATAAGAGGAGGGGGTGTAGCAATATTAATTAAGGAGTCAATTACTGCAGTAAGGAGGGATGACATATTAGCAGGTTCCTCTAATGAGGCCATATGGGTGGAGCTTAAAAACAAGGGGGCAAGCACTTTGCTGGGAGTGTACTATAGGCCTCCAAACAGTCAGGGGGAGATAGAGGAACAGATATGTAGGCAAATCTCAGAGAAATGTGCAAATAATAGGGTAATAATAATGGGGGATTT
Source organism: Somniosus microcephalus (assembly GCF_052327205.1). Taxonomy (NCBI): domain Eukaryota; kingdom Metazoa; phylum Chordata; class Chondrichthyes; order Squaliformes; family Somniosidae; genus Somniosus; species Somniosus microcephalus. The sequence goes on along the minus strand of NC_140990.1, from coordinate 35,155,255 downwards.
CAACTTCCCCAATATTAACTGGGATAGTCAGAGTGTGAAAGGCACAGAGGGTGTAGAATTCTTAAAGTGCATCCAGGAGAGCTTTTTGAGCCAGCATGTAGAAGGTCCTACAAGAGAGGGGGCGGTACTGGACCTAATTCTAGGGAATGTGGCCGGCCAAGTGGAAGAAGTGCTAGTAGGTGAGCACTTTGGTGACAGTGACCATAATATGGTGAGATTTAAGGTGGTCATGGAAAAGGACAGGGATGGGCCGCAAATAAACGTTCTAAATTGGGGGAAGGCCGATTTTAATAGGATAAGGCAGGATCTGGCCAAAATGGACTGGGATCAGCTACTTGTAGGAAAATCCGCATCGGAGCAATGGGAGGCTTTCAGAAGGGAGATTGAGATCATACAATGGCAACATGTTCCCGTAAAGGTCAAGGGTGGTTCCAAAAACCACAGGGAACCATGGATGTCAGGGGATATACGAGAATGGATTAGAAAAAAAAGGAGGGCTTTTGGCAGATACAAAAGGCTAAAGACGGAGGAAGCCCTAGAGGAGTACAAAAAGTGCAGGGGGATACTTAAAAAAGAAATTAGGAGATCAAGGAGGGGCCATGAAATAACACTGGCGAGCAAAATAAAGGAAAATCCTAAGATGTTTTATAAGTATATTAAGTGTAAGAGGATAACTAGGGAAAAAATAGGGCCCATTAGGGACAAAAGTGGCAATCTGTGTGTGGAGCCGGAAGATGTAGGAGGGGTTCTAAATGAATTTTTTGCATCTGTTTTCACTATGGAGAGGGACGATGTAGACATAGAAATAGGGCGGGGGGACTGTGATATGCTCGAACACATTAACATCGAGAGGGAGGAGGTATTGGCGGTTTTAGCAGGCCTAAAAATGGATAAATCCCCAGGCCCGGACGAAATGTATCCCAGGCTGCTGTGTGAGGCAAAGGAAGAGATTGCGGGGGCTCTAACACACATATTCAGAACCTCTCTGGCCACAGGGGATGTGCCAGAGGACTGGAGAACCGCTAATGTAGTTCCATTATTCAAGAAGGGGAGTAGGGAAAAACCGGGGAACTACAGGCCAGTGAGCCTAACATCAGTGGTGGGAAAATTATTGGAAAAAATTCTGAGGGACAAAATCAGTCTCCACTTGGAGAGGCAAGGATTAATCAGGGATAGTCAACATGGCTTTGTCAAGGGAAGATCATGTCTGACTAATTTGATTGAATTTTTTGAGGGGGTGACTAGGTGTGTGGATGAGGGTAACGCAGTGGATGTGGTATACATGGATTTCAGTAAGGCCTTCGATAAAGTCCCGCACAGGAGACTGGTCAAGAAGGTAAGAGCCCATGGAATCTAGGGTGCCTTGGCACGTTGGATACAAAACTGGCTTAGTGGCAGAAGGCAGAGGGTGATGGTCGAAGGTTGTTTTTGTGACTGGAAGCCTGTGGCCAGTGGGGTACCACAGGGATCGGTGCTGGGTCCCTTGCTGTTTGTGGTCTACATTAATGACTTGGATATGAATGTAAAAGGTATGATCAGTAAGTTCGCGGATGATACAAAAATTGGTAGGGTGGTAAATAGCGAGGAGGGTAGTCTCAGTCTGCAGGATGATATAGATGGGTTGGTCAGATGGGCGGAACAGTGGCAAATGGAATTTAACCCGGAAAAGTGCGAGGTGATGCACTTTGGGGGGACTAACAAGGCAAGGGAATACACAATGAATGGTAAGACCCTAGGCAAGACGGAGGGTCAGAGGGATCTGGGTGTGCAAGTACACAGATCCCTGAAGGCGGCGGAACAGGTGGATAAGGTGGTAAAAAAGGCATATGGGATACTTGCCTTCATTAGCCGAGGCATAGAATATAAGAGCAAGGAGGTTATGATGGAGCTGTATAAAACACTGGTTAGGCCACAGCTGGAATACTGTGTGCAGTTCTGGTCGCCACACTACAGGAAGGATGTGATAGCTTTGGAGAGGGTGCAGAGGAGATTCACCAGGATGCTACCAGGGCTGGAACGCTTCAGCTATGAAGAGAGACTGGGCAGATTGGGTTTGTTTTCCTTGGAGCAGAGGAGGCTGAGGGGGGACATGATTGAGGTGTACAAAATTATGAGGGGCATAGATAGGATGGATACTAAGGAGCTTTTTCCCTTAGTAGAAGGGTCAATAACTAGGGGGCACAGATTCAAGGTAAAGGGCGGGAGGTTTAGAGGGGATTTGAGAAAGAACTTTTTCACCCAGAGGGTGGTTGGAGTCTGGAACTCACTGCCCGGAAGGGTTGTGGAGGCTGGAACCCTCACAACATTCAAGACGCATTTGGATGAGCACTTGAAATGCCATAGCATACAAGGCTACGGACCAAATGCTGGAATATGGGATTAGATTAGACAGGGCGTGATGGCCGGCGCGGACACGATGGGCCGAAGGGCCTCTATCCGTGCTGTATTACTCTATGACCACATTCACCCCCCTTTTAAAATATACTTCAACCTAGGTAGCCTTTACAGTTTACAATTAGTTATTTATGACTAGAGCAATACATGTATAATGCCTTCAACAATTTTAAAATTTTACTATTAAATTATTAATTATTTTAAAAGTCCATTTTTAATCGGTCGACCGGATATCTTGTTCGTGTCGACCTTCTTAGCCTTGGTGGAGTTCCTTGCCCTCCCACACCAGGAGACACAGAAATATCTTCTGCAGGGAGGCTATCAATATCCCGATTATCAACGATTTCCGGATTGGAAGTCCCATTAGGAGGTAGACTGGGAGGGTCATGAACATCCATTGGGGGCAGACTAAGAGAATTGTAAGTGTCTGCAATTGGATTGGAAATGTTCGTAGTATCTGTGACGACATCAACATTATCTGAATTATGGCTATTGTTAATGTCCTCAGGAGAGGGCTGGCCACCACAAGGAGCTAAGTCTTTAATAACTGAAACCGTACTTTCTTTCCCATCTTGGAATCGAATGTGAGCATATTGGGAATTTGCCTCCAATAGCTCCACCTCCTCCACTAAAGGATCATACTTTGACAGTCTAACATGGCGTCGGAGCAGCACAGGTCCCTGCATAGTAAGCCATGAAGGTACCGAATATCCCGTAGTGGATCTCCGCGGATAGTTGAAGAGCCTTTCATGGGGGGTCACATTAGTAGCCGTTGAAAGCAATGATCTAATGGAATGCAGGGCATCGGGCAGTACCATTTCCCACTGTGTATTCTTAAAGTTCCGGGATGTCAAAGCCAACATAACTGCCTTCCAGATCACCCCATTGTATCGTTCGCACTGTCCATTACCCTGGGGATTATACGGGGTAGTTCTGCTAGTAGAAATTCCCCGACTCTGGAGGTATTCCTTCAACTGGGAAGACATAAAAGAACTTCCCTGATCCGAATGGATATACGCAGGCATCCCAAAGATGACAAAAAGTTGAGTCAGACATTTAATAACTGTAGCAGCTGATACATCTGCACAAGGAAAAGCAAAAGGGAACCTTGAAAACTCATCCACAACAGTAAATATATATCGATTCTGAGTCGTTGAAGGAAGAGGCCCCTTAAAATCAACGCTCAGGCGTTCAAAGGGAGAAGTAACCTTTATAAGATGAGCTCGTTGAGGCTTAAAGAAATTCGGTTTACACCAGGCGCAGACAGAGCATGACGAAGTCATCCGCTTGATGTCTTCAACTGAAAAGGGCAAATTCTTACTGCGTAAGAAGTGTATCATCCTCGTAACACCAGGATGGCACAAAGCATTATGAAGATTAATAAGCGTATCTCCGTGAAGCACAGAACAATAAGCCCTCGACAGCGCATCAGCGGCAACATTATCCTTCCCCGGACGATAGACTATATTGAAATGGTAGCATGCCAACTCGATCCTCCACCTCATTATTTTATCATTCTTAATCTTTCCGAAGTGTTTGACATCAAACATGAAGGACACAGATTTTTGGTCAGTTACTAACGTAAAATGTCGCCCAGATAAATAATGTCTCCATTTACGCAGTGCTTCTACTATTGCGTACGCCTCTTTCTCTATTGATGAATGTCTCTGCTTACTATTGCTCAGAGTACGTGAGAAAAAGGCCACAGGTCTTCCATTTTGGTTCAGGGTAGCCCCAATTGCAAAATCGGAAGCGTCCGTCTCAATCACAAAGGGAACCTGCTCATCAATAGAATGCACAACTGCTCCAAGGATATCCTTTTTAAGATTATCAAAACACGTCCTGGCCTCCCATGATAGAGGATGTGTCATAACCCGAATAAGGGGCCGGATCTTCTGCGAGAAGTTTGCAATCCAATTAGAATAATAAGAAAACAGTCCAACAACTCGTTGCAAGGCCTTAGAATTAGTAGGGCAAGGTAAATCAATCAGTGGTCGCAGCCGTTCTGGATCTGGTTTAATCTTGTTTCCCGAGATAATATACCCCAGTAAATTTACCTCGGTGGTCGGAAAGATACACTTCTCTTTATTGAAAGTTAAGCCAACTTTTTCCGCAACTTGAAGGAATCTTTCTAGATTAAAATCGTGCTTCACCCTTGATTTGCCACACACCGTGATGTCATCTAAATATGAGAAGGTGTCAGAGAGTTATCACTTATAAAAGCATCCATTGCCCGTTGAAAACAGGCGACACCGTTAGTAACACCGAATGGTACTCGGCAAAACTGGTACAGCTTTCCGCCAGCTTCAAAGGCCGTATATGGTTTGTCCCTCTTAGCGGTAGGAATCTGATGATAAGCACTCTTTCGGTCAATAGTGCTAAAAACCTTATATTGAGATACTTTATTGATAAGCTCATCAATCTTAGGCAGGGGGTACGCATCTAATTGAGTATACCTGTTAATAGTTTGAGAGTAGTCTATCACCATTCGCTTCTTACGTCTCTCATTAGTGGTGACAACTACCTGTGCCCGCCAGGGCGAAAAACTAGGTTCAATGATTCCTTCCGATAAAAGACGTTGAACTTCAGAATTAATAAATTCTTTATCCTGACTGCTATACCTTCTTGACTTGGTAGCAATTGGCTTACAGTCCGGCATCAAATTGGAAAAAAGTGATAATGGAGAAATGAATAAAGAAGTTAATCCACAAATAGACAAAGGTGGCTTGGTTCCTCCGAAAGAAAGACTGAGTGACTCATGTAATTGAAGCACATCATGACCAATCAAAATGTCCACACAGAGATTAGGCAGAACGGATAGGCGTATATCTGTATACGTATTACCTAGGAGAATTAATTTCACAAGGCAACAACCAGCTACTTGTGAGGTGAGAGTCGTCTGAGCCATACACACCTGATAGGAAACAGGCGAAATTTTCAAACGCTTCTCCCTCACAAACTGAAGACTTATAAAGCTCCCAGTACTGCCCGTATCTATAAGGGCCTTCACTTCTAACCCATTAACTTGGGCCATAACTATAGCTTTGTTTAGGCCATGGGAAAAGGCGGCAGAAACTGATGCAATAAATGCCCTATCTAGAGGCTGAATGGTCGCAGAGGAGGCAACCGATTTGCAAACACGTGCGTAATGACCTCCCTTGCCACATTTACTACACACAGCCTCCCGGGCAGGGCATTTCAGACGGGGGTGCCGGGCGTTCCCGCAAAAATAACACTTCTGAATCCTAGAGGCAACAGCTGCCGAAGTAGAAACTGTTTCGGAATCTGGTAAACCACTCCTATTAAATCCACGTAACTCCCTTTCATCCGGAACTGCCGAAACCACAGTCGCAGGCCGATCAAAAAGAGCATAAGAATCCGAACTTCTCTGAGCCAAATCCAATGTAGAGGCTTGCTCAAAAGCACTCTTAAGATCCAAGATCTTATTTTCTAATAACCGCTGACGAATTGATCTAGACAGTAATCCATTAATAAATGCATCCCGTACCGACTCTTCCCTATGTTCTTCTGCAGACACAGCCTTATAATTACAGTTAGCACCAAGGCGCCGGAGTGCTTGTAAATAAGCATCCAAGGATTCTCCCGCCTGCTGCCTACGGGCAGATAAAAGGTGACGTGCAAATACCTCATTTTTGGGTTTAACAAAATTTTTTTCCAACGTAGCAATAGCCAATTCATAAGTTTCACAGTCCAAAATATACTTATACACATCCGGAGCAATGTAGTTGATTAGTATATCCAACTTATTTAGAGATTGCTGATCCAACACACCCAAAAAGTTTTTAAATGTACAATACCAATGTTTCCATTGATCATCCACTCCTGCAGAATTAGGGTCAGCATTAAATCGTTCCGGTCGAAGATATCGTTCCATTATAGCAAAAGGTTAATAAATTGAAATAAAGAGTAGATTGCCTTTCAAAAGCTAGGCTTTATTAACCTTAAAAAGCCAGCAAGTACATGTTGAGCACCCAGTCTCAACCAAACTGTAGAAAACTGAATTTAAGATGGCCACCACAGGTCACATGGAATCAACTAACTAATAAGTTTACAGCATATATCTCAAGGCAGGAAAACAGGCAACCAATTACAATGCTTCTTATAAAACAAGAATAATCACCACATAGGGTTAGATGGAGTGGTGGGAGGAGACTCGTGTGGAGCAGAAACACCGACATTGACCAGTTGGGCCGAATGGCCTGTTCCTGTGCTGTAGACTCTGTAATTCTATGTAACTCTGTGTAACTATGTCTTCTGACTCCTGACATAGCTGGAAAAGCTGTTACTATTATTATCATAATTGTGCACCATCTTCCAAAAGATCTCTGGGCTGCTTTTGTCTCCCTCAATTGTGGGTGATATTTGTCCCAATTCTCCTATAAACTGAACTCACCTTGATCTGAACTGAGTTCAATGTAAGACAGTTCGGGGAGTCAGGAATCATTCACCCCGAGACCTACGCTGGCCGGTAAAACCCCAGACGGTTCCTCAGTAAGGATTCCTCTGGTTCCTCACCATATATTTGTCAGGATACTGAAGCCCAGCTTTCTTACCATCCACTCCTGGAGGCCCCACTCCCTGAGCCTACAACCTTCAGCAGGGTCAGTGGTGGAGTTCCACAGCGGGAGTGATCCCAGAGTAACTGTCGGGATCGCACCCCCGTGGATGTTCCGGGTCGTGTATTTTTGGTTATCCTGGTGTCTAACACACACATCAATAAAACAGGGAATTCCTGGAAACACGCTGCAGGTCCTTCTTTATCTGGAGATCAAATGTCTGTTGTATAATTGTACCAGCAGTTAACAGGCTCCTGTGAACTCCTCCCTCTGCTATTTTAATGTAGACTTTAACCAATTTATTTTAAACGGGTTTATTTTAAATGGGTTAACGCCTGCCTTAAAATAGTAGACTCAGGACTGTCCCACAGACGTGTTAAATCTACATAGAATAATTACCACAGTCATTTTTAGACTGGAAACTTAAACCTGCCGTTTCACTTTCAGTTAGGAACAGATCGCAGTTTTACATCAATCTCTGATTTGACAGCACATTTCCAGCATTCACCGTTGTTCTTCCTGACTCTAAACACAGTTGTAAAGGAGTCTTCTGTTCCATGTCTAGGAGCTCTGAACCATGGAAGATAGCGGCTGGGACACATCTCTTACAGGCCTCAAGATTAACCCACACGGCAACTTTGCTGTCAGTGAAGAGAGACGAGAAAGACCAAAGTGCTGTTTGCCTCTCTCAGTGTGGCCCTGAGGGACTGTGTCCAGCTGAAATTCCGTTCCATCCATACCATCCTTCCCCCAGATTGTCCTTTCTGAGCTCCAGCCAGGTGATGCTAAACACTGGGTGGGAAAGAAAAAAATCTACAACAATGTGTTTAAAACACAGCTGATTTATTTTACATCTATCCAGAATATTAATAACCCCTATGTAATGAAATCTGTTTGTCTTGATCCTGTATTCGTTTTGCACTCATGTATATTACCCTCCCCCACTGTGTATAGTTTCACTTCCTCTTTCCCGACTAACCTGGGAGGTTCCAGGTCTTGGCTCTTGGCTCCACCCCTGACTTCTCTTACAAAGATCCCAGGATCTGTATGACTCATTCCTGTGAACCAGTCGGCGTGTTGAGATATTAGCTCTGATCTTAGTGATTAAAAGCCAACTTGTTTAAGTCTGTAACTTCTAGTTTTGTGGTTATTGAAGGCCCATCAATTTTAATCACTAAAGAATACTAGGATGGATCGACTCCTAAAACCAGAGCGTCTGGACTTGGATCCACATTCTGCTGAAGCATCAAATCAATTTGGACACTGGCTCAAATGCTTCGAACTCTTCGCGGGGGCCTCATCCGCTAGCGAGGTAGATAAACTGAGTCTACTGACTACTCGCGTAAGTCATCGGATTTATTCGTTCATCCGGGACGCCACCTCTTACACGGAGGCCATCACTATCCTGAAGGCTCAATACCAGAGGCCGGTAAACAAAGTGTACGCCAGACATCTGCTGGCTACACGCAGGCAGCAACCAGAGGAATCAATGGACGATTTCTTACAGGGCCTAAAGGACCTGGTCCAGGACTGTAACTGCAAGGCCGTGACGGCCAACGCGTACTCTGACGAATTGGTCCACGATTCCTTCATCACGGGCCTCAAATCGAATTATATCCGGCAGAGACTGCTGGTGAAGGAGGTCCTGGACTTAAAAAAGGCAGTGGCCACTGCGCGATCGCTGGACGTGGCCCAGAAAAACTCTGACTCTTATTCTTCCGGCCATGCGGCCCTCACTGCCTCGTGCGCGCCAAGCGGGCCGCCATCTTGGAATCAGCCATCTTCCCCATCCAGGTCTCAGACCAGCTCTACGCCGCCGGAGTCCCCACACAGAAGTTCACCCAGGAGTCCTACTACAGTGGCAATGTCTCGAGGCCGGAAATGCTACTTCTGCGGCCAGGCCAAGCACCCCAGACAACGATGCCCTGCGAAGGACGCTACATGCTTCAAATGTAAGAAAAAGGGGCATTTTAGCAAAGTCTGCAGGGGGAATCCGATTTCCAACTCCGTCACCGCCTCGTGCGTGCCGTGCGGGCCGCCATCTTGGGATCCGCCATCTTTTCCCGACTCAACGGCCACCCAGGGCCCAACAGTGGCTTCGATCATGGTGGATCAATCCAGGCCACACCCGTTGACAAAATCCATGATGGACATACAGGTAAACGGGAATTTAGCGAAATGTTTAATTGACTGTGGGAGTACCGAGAGTTTTATCCACCCTAGCCTGGTACGGCGGCACTCATTAACGGTAAGCCCTACACGGAGCAGAATTGCTATGGCTGCTAAGCCCCACACTTTGGACATTTTGGGCTACTGTGTGGTAACACTGACTGTAAAAGGCACGGACTACAAGGATTTTAAACTCCTCGTGATGCCAGAACTCTGTGTTAATGTAATCTTGGGCCTGGACTTCCAGTGCCACCACGAAAGTGTCACGCTAGCATATGGCGGGTCCCAGCCGCCACTCACAGTCTGTGGCCTATCAACCTTAAAAATCAGCCCGCCCTCTTTATTCGCTAATCTCGCTCCGAACTGTAGGCCCATAGCGACCAAAAGTAGACGGTACAGTCTGGAAGACAGACACTTTATCAAGGCGGAAGTGGACAGACTCCTGCGGGAAGGCATTATTGAATGCAGTACCAGCCCGTGGCGTGCCCAAGTAGTCATTGTTAAAAGTAGCGAAAAGAAACGGATGGTAATTGACGACAGCCAGACTGTTAATATTTATACCCAGCTGGACGCCTACCCTTTACACCGCATATCAGAAATGGTCAACCAGATTGCGCAATACCGAGTCTTCTCGACTATCGACCTAAAATCCGCGAATCACCAGCTCCCCATTAGAACGGAGGACCGCCCACACACCGCCTTCGAGGCGAACGGGCGCCTGTACCATTTTCTCAGAGTGCCCTTCGGGGTAACAAATGGGGTCTCGGTCTTCCAACGTGAGATGGACCGCATGGTTGACGAGAATAAACTACAAGCTACCTACCCCTATCTGTACAATGTCACTATCTGCGGGCACAACCAGCAAGACCACGATCTAAATCTTGCGAGATTTTTAAAAACTGCCCTAAAGCTGAATCTAACCTACAACGAAGACAAATGTGTCTTCAACACAACCCGTCTCTGTATCCTCGGCTGTGTGGTGGAAGATGGGGTAATTGGACCGGACCCTGACCGATTACGCCCCCTAAAGGAACTGCCCCTGCCACACAATCCCAAAGCTTTAAAAAGGTGCCTGGGACTTTTTTCGTATTATCCCCAATGGGTGCCCAATTACTCTGATAAGGCCCGACCCCTCATTAAATCGACTATCAGCTGAAGCTCGGGAGGCTTTCACCAGTATTAAACAGGACATTGAAAGGGCTGCAGTGTGTGCAGTGGACGAATGCATTCCCTTTCAAGTCAAAAGCGATGCGTCAGACTTTGCCTTAGCTGCGACCCTCAATCAGGCTGGGAGACCTGTGGCCTTCTTCTCCCGAACCCTTCAGGGACCTGAAATCAGGCACTCTTCTGTCGAGAAGGAGGCACAGGCTATAGTGGAGGCAGTGCGGCACTGGAGACACTACCTAGGCGGCAAACGTTTCACCCTGCTCACCGACCAGCGGTCGGTGGCTTTCATGTTTAATAACAAAGGGGGAAAATCAAGAATGACAAAATACTCAGGTGGAGGATCGAACTATCCACGTTCGACTATGATATTATGTACAGGCCGGGAGCCCTTAATGAACCCCCAGACACCCTATCGCGGGGAATGTGTGCCAGCATTCATACGGACAAATTACAGGGTCTCCACAATGACATCTGTCACCCAGGGGTCACCCGACTATACCACTTTATAAAGTCCCGCAATCTGCCCCACTCCATCGAGGTGGTCATGGGAAATGACCAGAGCCTGCCGCATCTGTGCGGAATGCAAGCCTCGTTTCTACAGGCCTGACCGTGCACACTTTATCAAAGCCACACGGCCATTCGAGCGCCTAAGTCTGGACTTCAAGGGACCCCTTCCCTCTGCCGACCATAACGTATACTTCCTCAATATCATTGATGAATATTCCCGCTTCCCCTTCGCCATTCCCTGCCCAGACATGACCAGTACCACGGTCATCAAGTGTCTCTGTAATCTATTCTGCATGTTTGGCATGCCGAACTACATACACAGCGATAGGGGGACGTCATTCATGAGTGACGAGCTGCGCCAGTTCTTGCTCTCTAAGGGGATAGCCACTAGCAGAACCACTAGCTACAACCCCCGGGGTAATGGACAAGTGGAAAGGGAGAATGCTACTGTTTGGAAGGCTGTCACGTTAGCCTTAAAGTCAAAAGGCCTTCCGACCTCCCGCTGGCAGGAAGTCCTCCCAGACGTGGTCCACTCCACAAGGTCTCTGTTATGTACTGCCACTAACGCTACCCCTCACGAAAAGATGTTAATTTTCCCCCGGAAATCCACCTCGGGCATATCTCTACCCGCGTGGCTGATGTCTCCGGGGACAGTACTATTGCGGAAGCACGTGAGAGGCCATAAAACGGACCCCCTTGTGGAAAAGGTACAGCTCCTCCATGCAAACCCTCAGTATGCCTATATCGAATACTCTTGACGGGCGAGAGGACACTGTTTCCATAAAAGACCTCGCTCCCTCGGGGAGCGGAGAGAACGATGGGAGACTACCCGATGAAGACCTACACTACAAAGAGACAGGACGCCCAGAGGTATCAATACCCAACTTTAACCTGGAGGACACTGCAGATAACCTGGAAGACACTGCGGAGGCCCGGACAGCGGAGGAACCAGAATCCACTCCCCTAGAGGCACCCCAACCGGCTTTGCGCCGATCACTGAGAACTGCAAAACCTCCTGACAGACTCACTTATACCAACTTTTAAGAAACATCACCCCGATGGACTAAATCTATAGAAGGGGTGAATGTAATGAAATCTGTTTGTCTTGATCCTGTATTCGTTTTGCACTCATGTATATTACCCTCCCCCACTGTGTATAGTTTCACTTCCTCTTTCCCGACTAACCTGGGAGGTTCCAGGTCTTGGCTCTTGGCTCCACCCCTGACTTCTCTTACATAAAGATCCCAGGATCTGTATGACTCATTCCTGTGAACCAGTCGGCGTGTTGAGATGTTAGCTCTGATCTTAGTGATTAAAAGCCAACTTGTTTAAGTCTATAACTTCTAGTTTTGTGGTTATTGAAGGCCCATCACCCTATAACTGGGCTGGAGTTTAACATCAGCAGAAACAAACTGTCATAATGAACATGGTTCAGTCCTGGATGTGATTAACAGCAGCACTAACAGCAGAATCCAACCCCTGCAGTCACTTGTGAACTCGTAGGTGTCTCAGAAGGTTGGATGACTGAGTGAATCCCTTCCCACACACAGAGCAGGTGAACGGTCTCTCAGCAGTGTGAATTCGCTGGTGTGTCAGCAGGTGAGATGAACGAGTGAATCCCTTCCCACACATGGAGCAGGAGAACAGCCTCTCCCCAGAGTGAACTTGCTGATGTTTCAACAGGTCGGATGACTGAATGAATCCCTTCCCACACACGGAGCAGGTGAACGGCCTCTCCCCAGTGTGAACATGCTGGTGTTTCAGTAGGTGGGATGAACAAGTGAATCCCTTCCCACACATGGAGCATGTGAACGGCCTCTCCCCAGTGTGAACATGCTGGTGTCTCAGAAGGTCGGATGACTGAGTGAATCCCTTCCCACACACAGAGCAGGTGAACGGCCTCTCCCCAGTGTGAACTCGCTGGTGTCTCAGCAGATCCTTATTTCTATTAAATCTCTTCTCACAGTCAGAACATTTAAAAGGTCTATCCCCAGTGTGAACTCGCTGGTGTGTCAGCAGGTGGGATGTACGACTGAATCCCTTCCCACACACGGAGCAGGTGAAGAGCCTCTCCCCAGAGTGAACTTGCTGGTGTTTCAACAGGTCGGATGACTGAATGAATCCCTTCCCACACACGGAGCAGGTGAACGGCCTCTCCCCAGAGTGAACTCGCTGGTGTCTCAGTAGATCCTTTTTTCTTTTAAATCTCTTCTCACAGTCAGAACATTTAAAAGGTCTCTTATCAGTGTGAACAAGCTGGTGTGTCAGCAGGTGGGATGAGCGAGTGAATCGCTTCCCACAGACGGAGCAGGTGAACGGCCTCTCCCCAGTGTGAGTGCGCTGGTGTACAGTGAGGTCAGATGATCGCCTGAACCCAGTCCCGCAGTGAGAGCACTTGAATGGTCTCTCGTCAGTGTGAACACATTGATGGCACATCAATTTCCCGGAACTTTTATAGCACTTCCCACAGTCCGGGCATTTAAAAGGTCTCTCATCAGTGCGAACTTGCCAGTGTTGCAGCAGATTGGATGAATTAGTGAATCCCTTCCCACACAGGGAGCAGGTAAACGGTCTCTCCCCAGTGTGAACTCGCTGGTGTGTCAGCAGGTGGGATGACCATGTGAATCCTTTCCCGCAAACGGAGCAGGTGAACGGCCTCTCCCTGGTGTGTATGCGCTTGTGTCTCAACAGGCCGGATGATTGGCTGAAGCCTTGTCCATACACAGAACACGTGTACGGTTTCTCCCCGCTGTGAACGGTGCTTTTTGCTTCCATGATCAAAGGGTAATGATATTCAGATCCTGATGAATCGAGTGACTCTGTCAGATCTTGAAGTGATGTTTGGTTTGAGTTCCCCGTCTGCAAATCCTATTCTTCTAATACTCTGTAAAATGAGTTTAAAACAGGAAAAACGGAGCGTGAGAGAGAACCCACAAAAACACAAAGGCAGGTTGTGAAATTGAGCTCAATGAATCTGGTCATTTGTGAGGCTGGCAGTAGAAAAACGTCAGCATGAAAGGTGCCAAATAAAAGCAGAGACACTCAATGCTTTCAAGGGGAGACTGGATAGGCACATGGGGGAAATAAACTTACAGGGTTACGGGGATAGAGCGGGGGAATGGGACTGATTGGATTGCTCGACAGAGAGCCGGCACGGACTCGATGGGCTGAAAGGCCTCCTGTGCCGTTATGACTCCAAGAGATTGTCACAAAAACCCAACTGGTTCACTAAATGTCCTTCAGTAGCCTCTATGGGAGAGAGAGAGGTGGGCGGGGGTGAAGGTTAGGGCTTTTATACATCTGCAACCCGACCAGAACTTTGACAGAACCTCCCAAACCCACGACCTCTACCACCTTGAAGGACAAGGTGTATGGGAACAGCATCACCTCCAAGTTCCCCTCCAAGTCACACACCATCCTTGGACATATATCGTCATTCCTTCATCGTCGCTGGGTGAAAATCCTGGAATTCCTTACCTGGCAGCACTGTGGGAGCACCTTCACCACATGGACTGCAGCGGTTCATGAAGGACGTCCAGCTTCACCTTCTCACCGGGCAACTGGGGATTGACAATGTCTTAAGACGCCCACACCCCACGAATGAATTCAAAAAATCTGTAGATGTAAAATAGATTAAAAGCCTCTACAGAAATACTTGTTCCTAAAACAATACTCTTTTACATTGTAGGGACAGTGTCTGTTTAACAACCTAATCTCCCCCAGAATCCACCTCCCTTGACAGTCTCACATTGGAAATTGTTGGGTCCTCCTGGGCTCAGAAGTACTGGGGGTTAAACCCAGCAGCTTCTCCTCCATCTCCACTCCAGCTCAAACTGAAGCAACAAAAAGACCTACACAGGCGGCCAGGGACCGACTTCCGCATCCAGCGCCCGCCCTGATACAAGCCGGCTCTGGATTGGCGGCTCTGCTGTGCCGATCCAGTTGTGGTTTCTCCTGTCCGGTCACTCCCGCGCATGCTCAGCTCACACTGCCATGTGATTGACGGGAGCTCCGGACCAATAGGAAGAGGGGGCGGGGCGGGAGGACCGAACGGGCGGCGGGTCCTCCAACCAATCAGAGTGTGGGAAGGGCGGGGTTTGACTTTTAACACTGAACAATAGAAGGTGAGCTGAGCATGCGCAGGTGGCAGTGACCAGGAGAGACAATCATTGACTCATTGATTTTATTCTCACTCTGCACACAGCGGGTGTGGAACTGAACCCAACCAGAGGAGAGGGAGGGGGAAAACTGGGAGTGGAGGAAAGAAATGTTGGAGATGGTGCGATGGGTTTGGATTTCAGCACAGGGAGGAGGGAGAGTGTGTGGGACGGGGATTTACAGCTTTGGGGGAACAAGAGAGGAAAGAATGTTTGATAGAAACTAGAACTGTCTGTTCTGAATTTCTATCCTGCACTTACAGTGATGACTTTTGTAAACTCCTTTTACAGGGTATTAGAAGGGGAGGATTTGCTGACGGGAAACTCAAACCAAACATCACATCAAGATCTGACAGAGTCACTCAATTCATCAGGACCTGAATATCATCGGCCTTTGAATGTGGAAGGAGAAATGTTTGTCTGTTCTGTCTGTGGGAAAAGATTTCAAACATCAGTGTGACTGGAAAAGCACCGAGACACACACACCCGAGTGAGAGTGTTCCAGTGCACTGACTGTGGAAAGAGCTTCAACCAGTTACACAGCCTGAAAAAACATTGCACCATTCACAGTGGGGAGAAACCGTACAAGTGTTCTGTGTGTGGACGAAGCTTCAACCGATCGTCCAACCTGGAGAGACACAAGGACACCCGCACCATGGAGAAACCATGGAAATGTTGGGACTGTGGGAAGGGATTCAATTACCCTTCTGAGCTGGAAACTCATCGACGCAGTCACACTGGAGAGAGGCCGTTCACCTGCCCCGTGTGTGGGAAGGGATTCACTCAGTCATCCAGCCTCTATGCACACCAGCGAGTTCACACTGAAGAGAGACCGTTCACCTGCATTGAATGTGGGAAGGGATTTAATGCTTCATCAAACCTCCTGACACACAGCGAGTTCACACTGAGGAGCGATATTTTAAATGTTCTGACTGTGAGAAGAGCTTTAAAAGCACAAAGGATCTGTTAACACACCAGCGAGTTCACACTGGGGAGAGGCAGTTCACCTGCTCCGTGTGTGGGAAGGGATTCACTCAGTCATCCCACCTTTGGACACATCAACTTGTTCACTCTGATAACAGACCTTTTAAGTGTTCTAACTGTGAGAAGAGCTTTAAAAGTAAAAGGGATTACTGACACACCGACGCACTCACACTGGGGAGAGGCCATTCACCTGCTCCTTGTGTGGGAAGGGATTCACTTGTTCATTTCACCTTCTGACACACCAGCAAGTTCACACTGATAAGAGACCTTTTAAATGTTCTGTGAGAAGAGCTTTAAAAGTAAAAGGGATTACTGACACACCGACGCACTCACACCGGGGAGAGGCCGTTCACCTGCTCTGTGTGTGGGAAAGGATTCACCCGTTCATCCCACCTGCTGAGACACCGGGGAGTTCACACTGGGGAGAGACTGTTCATCTGCTCTGTGTGGGGTAAGGGATTCACTCAGTCATCCCACCTCACTGATCACCAACTTGTTCACACTGATGACAGACCTTTTAAATGGTCTGACTGTGAGAAGAGATTTAAAAGCAGAAAGGATCTGCTCACACACCAGCGAGTTCACACTGGGGAGAGGCCATTCACCTGCTCTGAGTGTGGGAAGAGATTCACTCAGTCAAACAACCTGCCGAGACACCAGCGAGTTCACAAATGACTGCAGGGGTTGGACTCTGCTGTTACTGTTGTTGCTGATGTTAATAACCCCTATAACTGGGCTGGAGTTTAATATGCTGGATATATGTCAAAAAAAATCTGCTTTGATTTAAACACATTGTTGTAGATTATTGTCTTTCCCACCTGAGTGTTTAGTATCACCTGGCTGGAGCTCAGAAAGGACAATCTGAGGGAGGATCGTACATCGGGAACAGAACGTCAGCCTGGATACAGTCCTTCAGGGCCACACTGAGAGGGGCAAACGGCACTTTGGTCTTTCTCGTCTCTCTTCACTGACAGCAAAGTCACCGTGCGGGTAATCTTGAGGCCTGTAAGAAATGTGTCCCAGCCACTCTCTTCCATGGTTCCGAACTCCTAGGCACGGAACAGAAGGCTCCTTTACAACTGTGTTTAGAGTCAGGAAGAACAACGGTGAATGCTGGAAACGTGCTGTCAAATCAGAGATTGGTGTCAAACTGCGATCTGTTCCTGACTGAACGTGAAACAGCAGGTTTAAGTTTCCAGTCTAAAAATGACTGGTAATCATTGGACATGTTTGTGTGACAGTCCTGAGTCTACCATTTTAAGGCAGGTATTAACTCATTTGAAATAAACCCATTTAAAATAAATTGGTTAAAGTCTGCATTAAAATAACAGACGGAGTTCACAGGAGCCTGTTAACTACTGGTACAATTATACAACAGACATTTGATCTCCAGATAAAGAAGGACCTGCAGCGTGTTTCCAGGAATTCCCTGTTTTATTGATGTGTGTGTTAGACACCAGGATAACTAAAAATACACGACCTGGAACATTCGACAGTTACTCTGGGATCACTCCCGCTATGGAACTCCACCACTGACCCTGCTGAAGGTTGTAGGCTCAGGGAGTGGGGCCTCCAGGAGTGAACGGTAAGGAAGCTGGGTTTTGTTATCCTGACAAATATATGGCGAGGAACCAGAGGACTCCTTACTAAGGAACTGTCTGGGGTTTTACCGGCCAGCGTAGGTCTCGGGTTGAATGATCCCTGACTCCCCGAACTGTCTTACATTGAACCCAGTTTGTAACAAGATGAATTCAGTTTACAGGAGAATAGGGGCAAATATACCCAGAATTTGAGGGAGTCAAAAGCAGCCATTAGAGAAGCCAAGAGATCTTTGGGAATGAAGATGGTGCACAATTGTGGTAATAATAGCAAAAGCTTTTCCAGCTACGTCAGGAGTCAGAAGACATAGTTACACAGAGTTACATACAATTACAGAGTCTACAGCACAGGAACAGGCCATTCGGCCCAACTGGTCAATGCCGGTGTTTCTGCTCCACACGAGCCTCCTCCCACCACTCTTCATCTAACCCTATTAGCATATCCTTCTATTCCTTTCTCCCTCATGTGCTTATCTACCTTCCCCATGAATGTATCTGTGCTTTTCGCCTCAACTACTCCTTGTGGTAGCACGTTCCACATTCTGACCTCTCTTTGGGTAAAGAAGTTTCCCCTGAATTCCCCATTGGATTTATTAGAGACTGTGTTATATTTATGACCTGTAGTTTTGGACTCCCCCACAAGTGGAAACATTTTCTCCAGGTCCACCCGATATAACCTTTTCATCATCTTAAAGACCTCGATCAGGTCACCCATCGGCCTTCTCTTTATTCTAGAGAAAAGAGCCCCAGCCTGTTCAGCCTTTCCTGATAAATATATCCTCTCAGTTCTAGGATCATCCTTGCAAAGCCTTTTTCTACCTTCTCCAGTGCCTCTATGTCCTTTTTATAATATGGAGACCAGAACTGTGCACTGTACTCCAAGTGTGGTCTAACCAAGGTTCGATACAAGTTTAAAATCAATTCTCTGCTTTTTAATTCTATCCCTCTAGAAATGATCCCCAGTCCATTGTTTGCTCCTGTTATGGCCTCATTAACCTGCATCGCTACTTTTAGTGATTTGTGTATCTGGACCCCGAGATCCCTTTGCTCCTCTGTCGCATTTGGACTCTTATTTTCAAAATAGTGTGTGGCCTCCTTATTCTTCCTACCAAAACACACCACCCCACACGGATCTATATTGAAATTCATTTGCCAATTACACTCCCATTCTGCAAGTTTGTTAATGTCTTCTTGAATTTTGTCGCAGTCTTCCTCAGTATTAACTTTACCTCACAATTTGTTGTCATCGATGAAGTTTGAAATTGTACTTCTGATTCCCGAGTCCAAATCATTTCTGTAAATGGTGAACAACAGTGATCCCAGCACCGATCCCTGTGGAACACCACTTCCCACCTTTTGGCAGTCTTGAGTAGCTACTCCCAACCCCTACTCTCTGTTTCCTGTTTTGTGACCAGCTTGCTATCCATAAACAGTTTGTAAGATCGACAAGATGACCAAGGTCAGGCCATGTAGAGCGAAGGGCCAGGCAGCAGAATGGATGGAAAGATCGCTACAAAACAGAAATCAGAGGGTTGGAGTTCAGGGAAGTTTGTAGCGACCTTTGTGTGTGTGTCACAAATACATTTTGTTCTATTTTGAATAGAAATACAAAAGCTCTACTGGGCATGTTAAACTACTAGTTATTTAATCAGGGCTGCAGCTGCTGAAAGGTTGACTGTACTGAGGTTTGTGGCCAGAGCTGGCAGACGTGTTGTTCTGAAGTCTGATGTCTCACACCTGAAGAGTTTGTTTATGTCGTGTTGTACTGACCTTTTTCTGTTGTCTGGTGTCAGAAATAGAAATCAAAGGGAGATGGTGCCTCACTCTGTTAATCAACTCTTTGACACATTTCCTTTCTTAATTTACAAAGATCACAACTCCAGTAGTGAACAATGGATTGCCAGTCTGCCAATTTTTAGTGAGGCTTGAAAGGATTCGCTGTGAAGCTACACCTGGCCATCTGTCTGTGTGTCACTGTGTTTGGATTGTGTTAGACAACAGTCCTAATATCTCGCCTACATCATTACAATTTTTGAAATGTTAGATTGTACTTGGAAGAAGTTGAGTTTGAATCTGACAATTCTGAAATTGGGAGCTGTTAATGATTTCTGTTTTTCACATAACTATATAGTGATGTGATCATTCAAAGCAAATTAAAAGATGCTGCTATTTACTGAACACAACTGAATAATTGTACAAGGATGTTATCACAGTCTTCCTCAGTATTAACTACATCCCCCAATTTAGTGTCATCTGCAAATTTTGAAATTGTACTTCTGATTCCCAAGTCCAAGTCATTCATGTAAATGGTGAACAACAGTGGTCCCAGAACCGATCCCCATGGAACACCACTTCCCACCTTCCACCCATCTGAGTAAATATCTTTAACTCATCTCGTCACTATAACTGGACTTGTCTCCATTCCCGTGCCAAGGGGATTGCTGTACCAGGCGGGAGGGCAAACATTTGGGGACTCTCGATTCTCCACCAATTCCCATTCCCCTTCTTTCTGGTGGATAATGGAGGTGCCACTGTGTGTAATGTGCAAGTCAGTAAGAATTGTGTGCGAGGATTAATCAGCACTTTCTAATTGGAGATGTTAATCAGTGGAACCTTTCAGGCACTGAATTGTAGATTTTATACTAAAGATTAATATACGATTGAAGTAAAAGTTCATCATTTTATTGTAAAATAATTCAGGGACTCTCATCAGAAATTAAGGGGAAAGATCAGACAGCGGTTCTTAAATAAACACTGCAGCCCTGACAAGTCAATCAGCTATATATCCAGAATATTAAACACCAGCCAAGTTATAGGGGTTATTAACATCAGCAGAAACAAACTCCGACTGTCAGAATGAACATGGTTCAGTCCTGGATGTGATTAACAGCAGCAATAACAGCAGAATCCAACCCCTGCACTCACTTGTGAACTCGCTGGTGTCTCAGCATGTGGGAGGACCAAGTGAATCCCTTCTCACACACTGAGCAGGTGAACGGCCTCTCCCCAGTGTGAACTCGCTGGTGTGTCAGCAGGTTGGATGACTGAGTGAATCCCTTCCCACACACGGAGCAGGTGAATGGCATCTCCCCAGTGTGAACTCGCTGGTGTGTCAGCAGGTGAGATGACCGAATGAATCCTTTCCCACACACGGAGCAGGCTAACATTTCTCCTTCCACATTCAAAGGCCGATGATATTCCCTGTAAAAGCAGTTTACAAAAGACATCACTATAAGTTGAGGATAAAAATGCAGAACAGATAATTCCAGTTTCTATGGAACATTCTTTCCTCTCTTATTACATAGAATTACATAGATTGTACAGCACAGAAACAGGCCATTCGGCCCAACTGGTCCATGCGGTGTTTATGCTCCACACAAGCCTCCTCCCATCTCTCTTCATCTCACCCTATCAGCATCTCCTTCTATTCCTTTCTCCCATGTGTTTATCCAGCTTCCCCTTAAATACATCCCTGCTCTTCGCCTCAACTACTCCCTGTGGCAGCAAGTTCCACATTCTCAGCACTCTCTGGGTGAAGGAGTTTAATCTAAATAGGACTTTCCTGGGCAGCCAATCAGCACTGCTGCCTCTTCTGTGCATTTTCTGGCGAGGCGAAACAGTTGATATTTTCTGATCAAAAAGAGCTGAGCTCGGCAGCATTAGTCCTGTTTTGTCTCCTTTGGAGACCAGGTGTACGAGCAGAGCGAGCGCAGCCTTCACAGCAACCGCAATAGAATTGTTACAGTTGTGAAGGAACTTTGTGTCAGTGCACTGGACCACAAACAAAGTATGTGTGTTGATTATTGTCTGACTGCGCTACTGTAAACTGCCTTGAGATGTTTTAAAGGCGCTATATAAATGTAAATTGTTGTTGGTGTATAGAGTTCTCTGTTGAAATTTAGTGAAATGATCAATAACCAAGGCAGATCATTTCTTTGTTTGGTTCTGTTAGTTTTCATAGAATCATGGAAACGTACAGCACCAAGGAGGCCATTCGGCCCATCGTGCCTGTGCTGGCTCTTAGAATGAGCACTCGAGCTTAGTCCCACATCCCTGCTTGTTGTCCGTAACCCTGTAAGATCCTCATCCTCAAGTACCCGTCCAACTCCCTTTTAAAATCATTGATGGAATCAGCTCATGACCATTTCAGGTAGAGCGTTCCAGATCCCGACAACTCTCTGAGTTTTATTCAATTGTTACCACAGTTGTCTTCTGTGAAGGTTTAATAATAAATGCATTTTGCTGTGAAAGCAATTAAAACATTCCTAGTATATAAATAGACAGATGCATCAAAATATTAAAATTGTGGGAGGGAGGGATGGAATTCTTGTTTCCCAACCCAATGCGCAGAAGATGAAGTCCCAGAGCTGCCTCTGGCTCGGTTCCACCTGCCCTATTCTGACAAGTGAAGGTGTCGGTCAGTGCCCTGTGATTGCCCTGTGGGCAGAAAATGGCAAATCTAGAAATATGACCAAAATAACACATTTTAACCCCAAAGCTGTAAATCCCCGTCCCACACACTCTCCCTCCTCCCTGTGCTGAAATTCAAACCCATCGCATCATCTCCAACATTTCTTTCCTCCATTCCCAGTTTTCCCCCTCCCTCTGCTCTGGTTGGGTTCAGTTCGCCACCCGCTGTGTGCAGAGTGAGAATAAAATCAGTGAGTCAATGATTGTCTCTCCTGGGCACTGGGACCCTGAAGCCCCGCCCACTCTTTGTTTCTGGCCAAGGTGGCCGCGCATGCGCCGTGATCCCGCCCTGTCCAAGATGGCGGCCAGTGACCCCCGCTGACCCGGGCGGCCGGGCCTGTCACCGCGGGGCAAACACGGGGCCTGTGGGCTCTAATTCGGGGCCTGAGGTCTACACCGGGTGTTCCTGAAGCTTTCCAGCCCAGCCGCAGCTTCAATTCCTCCCCGAGCTCACAATCTCCTACCACCTCCTGGAACCGTGTCTTCCTCATCTGCCCAAAGCCTCCTCTGGCACTGCGCATGCTCAGAGCACAGCCCCGTCTTGCGCCTGCGCACTGAGCTCCTGTAGTCATTGATAGGGCACAGTCTGCCGCGCGGGGGATTCTGGGTAAACACCCCACTATGGAAAGGCCCAATTGTAAATATTTGTTTACCATAAACTGCACGAATAAATTGGAGGTATATTGTCGCAATTTGAAGATGACGCCAAATTGGGTGATAAAAAGCTAATAATTTTGACTGCGCAGAAATACAGGAATACATAAACAGGCTTGCAGACTGTGCAGATAAATGGGAAATAAAATTCAATATAGTGAAATGTGAGGTGGTTCATTTTGGTGGGAGGAATAAGGAGGCCACCTATTCGTAAAAAGGTAAAAATCTAAATGGAGTAAAGTAGCAAAGAAATCTGGAAACACACACACATAAATTGCTAAAAGTAGTAACACAAGTTGATAAGGCCATAAAGCGTGGAAAAAAAACACTGGGGTTCATTTCTACAGGAATATAATACAAATGCAGGGAGGTAATGTTACATTTATATAGAACCTTGGTTAGACCACACTTGAAGTACTGTGGGCAGTTCTGGTCTCCATATAACAGGATATTGAAGCACTGAAGAAAGTGCAGAATAGATTTACAAAGGTGTCAACAGAGAGGATGCAACTAGCAAACAAGATTGAGCAAGCTGGGGCTCTTTTCTCTGGTAAAGAGAAGACTAAGAGGAGACCTGTTAGAGGTCTTTAAAATTATGTCAGGGTTCGAAACAGTGGAGAAGGAGAAACTTTCCATTTATTGGTGAGTCTGATAGTAGCTGCACTGTGGTAGTTTTCAGTATTTGAAGAAAACCCTTTAAAATGTGACATGTTTGGAAAAAGTAAAAATAAACTCCATTGAAGGCAAACACAATCAGCAGAATTTTTACCTGACCCTTCACCCTTTGATTAATTTGATATATACCCAGAATATTAAACTGCAGCCCAGTTATAGGGGTTATTAATATCAGCAGAAACATACCTCAACTGCCAGAATGAACACGGTTCAGTCCGAGATTTGATTAAGAGCAGCAATAACAGCAGCTTCCAGCCCCTGCCATCACATGTGAACTCGCTGGTGTTTCAGCAGGTTGGATGAACAAGTAATTTATTTCCCACACATGGAGCAGGTGAATGGCCTCTCCCCTGTGTGAGTGCTTTGGTGTGCCTGCAGATTGTATTTGCTTTTGAAGCTCTTCTCACAGTCCAGACATTTAAAATGTCCCTCACCAGTGTGAACCAGCTGGTCTATCAATGTGCAAACATTGGTGCATGACTGAGTGAATCACTTCCCACACACTGTCTCTTTAAAAAACGACCTCACTCCCACAGGCACGCTACCTTTACCAAAACACACACAACATAGAGAAGGGTTAATTCTCCGCCCCACTATAACGGTGAACTCTCCATCCTCTGCCTCCTACACTGTTCCAATGAAGCTCAACATAAGCTCGAGGAACACCTCATCTTTCTATCAGGAACTCTACAGCCTTCCAGACTCAACATTGAGTTCAACAATTTCAGATCATAACCTCTGCCCCCATTTTTTCGGTTGGCAGTTGTTGCTGATGATTCTGATATTCCCATTTACACCTCCTCTAGACCCATCTTTTGTTTCTTAACTTGTCCCATTACCATCTCCTTTTGCCTTGCACCAACATCCCTTTTGTCATGTAATCTCTCCTGTCTTCTTTCCTATCTCAGACCTTCTGTTTTGTTCTTTCCTCCCCTTTCCCCGCCTCTGTACTTGCATAAAACCTGTTACATCTCTAACTTTTTCCAGTTCTGACGAAAGTTAATCGACCTGAAACGTTAATAGAATCATAGGAATCATAGAAATTTATGGCACCGAAGGGGGCCATTCGGCCCATTGTGTCTGTGTCGGCCGAAAATGAGCTACCCAGCCTAATCCCACTGTTCAGCTCTTGGTCCGTAGCCTTGTAGGTTACAGCACTGCAAGTGCATATCGGAGTACTTTTTAAATGTGATGAGGGTTTCTGCCTTGACCACCCTTTCAGGCAGTGAGTTCCAGACCCCCATCACCCTCTGGGTGAAAACAATTCTCCTCAACTCCCCTCCCCTCTAATCCTTCTACCAATTACGTTAAATCTATGCCCCCTGTTTATTGACATCTCTGCTAAGAGGAATACGTCCTTCCTGTCCACTGTATCTAGGCCCCTCATAATTTGTACACCTCAGTTAAATCTCCTCTCAGCCTCCTCTGTTCTAAAGAAAACAATCCCAGCTTATCCAATCTTTCCTCAAAGCTAAAATTCTCCAGTCCTGGCAACATCCTCGTAAATCTCCTATGTACCCTCTCGAGTGCAATCACATCTTTCCCGTAATCTGGTGATCAGAACTGCATGCAGTATTCTAGCTGTGTCATAACTAGTGTTGTATACAGTTTTAGCATAACCTCGTTGCACTTTTGGGACATACAATGACAGGAAGGGAACCTTCCTCCACAAAGCAATGCAAATAATTTAATAATTAATGCTGCACCATATTTTGTGGATAAAGTCACACTTGCTTATTTAATGGGAACAGGTGCATAAAGCAGTTCAATGATCATGTTAACACCAAAAGTTAAAAACACTAAATACAGCCCTTCATGTTCCCTGAGACAACATAAATTTTGGTCATCTTCCAAAATTCGATAGACACTGGAACAGTACCCATGGATTGGAGGGTAGCTAATGTAACCCCACTATTCAAAAAAGGTGATAGAGAGAAAACGGGGAATTACAGACCGGTAAGCCTGACATCGGTAGTGGGGAAAATGCTAGAGTCCATTATAAAAGATGTGATAGCAGAGCACTTGGAAAACAGTGACCAGATTGGACAAAGTCAACATGGATTTACAAAGGCTTGACTAATCTACTAGAATGTTTTGAGGATGTAACTGGTAAAATAGATAAGGGAGAACCAGTGGATGTGGTGTATTTGGACTCTCAAAAGGCGTTCGATAAGGTCCCGCATAAGAGATTAGCATGTAAAGTTAAGGCACATGGGATTGGGGGCAAGGTATTGAATTGGATAGAAAACTGGTTGGCAGACAGAAAGCAAGGAGTTGGAATAAACGGGTCTATTTCCGAGTGGCAGGCAGTGACTAGTGGGGTACCGCAGGGATCGGTCCTTGGACCCCAGCTATTCACAATATATATTAATGATCTAGATGAGGGAACTAGATGTAATATCTCCAAGTTTGCAGATGACACAAAGCTGGGTGGGTGTGTGTGCTGTGAGGAGGATGCCGAGAAACTCCAGTATGATTTGGACAGGTTGGGTGATTGGGCAGAAGCATGGCAGATGCAATATAACGTGGATAAATGCGAGGATATCCACTTTGGTGTCAAAAATAGGAAGGCAGATTATTATCTGAATGGCAATAGATTGGGAGAAGGGGAAGTGCAACGAGACCTGGGTGTCCTTGTGCACCAGTCGCTGAAGGTAAGCATGCAGGTGCAGCAGGTGGTTAAGAAGGCAAATGGTATGTTAGCCTTCATAGCGAGAGGGTTTGAGTACAGGAACAAGGATGTCTTGCTGCAGTTGTACAGGGCCTTGGTGAGACCACACCTTGAGTATTGTGTGCAGTTTTCCTCGCTTTATCTGAAGAAGGCTGTTCTTGCCATGGAGGGAGTGCAGCGAAGATTCACCAGGCTGATACCTGGGATGGCAGGAATGACGTATGAGGAGAGATTTGGTTGATTGGGCTTATACTCGCTGGAGTTTAGAAGAATGAGAGGGGATCTCATTGAAACTTATACAATTCTAAAAGGACTAGACAGGCTAGATGGGGGAAGGATGTTCCTGATGGTCGGGGAGTCCAGAACCAGGGGTCACCATCTAAGGATAAGGGGTAAGCCATTTAGGATAGAGATGAGGAGGAATTTCTTCACCCAGAGAGTGGTGAACCTGTGGAATTCTCTACCACAGAAGGCCGTAGAGGCCAATTCATTGAATATATTCAAGAAGGAGTTAGATATATTTCTTAAGGCTAAAGGGATCAAGGGATATGGAGAGAAGGCAGGGACCGGGTACTGAATTTGGATGATCAGCCATGATCGCATTGAATGGCAGTGCAGGCTCGAGGGGCTGAATGGCCTACTCCTGCTCCTATCTTCTATGTTTCTATGTTTCTATAAGCAGCCTTGTAAAGTGGTTGCAAACTAAATCCGAGGTTATGAGGATTTCAAACAGCAAGCTGTGAGAGTGACTGGCAATGATGTGACGACATGGGAATTTTGGCTACAGATATAGTGGCCCTGTGGGAGACTAATAACCAAATGTAATGTTGCTAGAAGGAGGAGGGAACACCGACAGGACCACTGATTACTGGCGGCCGAACAAGGCAAATTCTATTTTTACTACATGGGATTCTGCGAATGTTACCAGAGTTTCGGAGGCTGAATTCTGCAATTCATCCATTTTTTTCTGTGAAAACCATAAAGTCGTTTGCTATAATGTTCTTATATTTAGACAGATGGTGCACGCTGGCTATTAGCAGCTTTAAGAAGATGCCTGACTTATTGGCATCTAAAGCAAACAATCATTTATCTTTTACAATTCCTGGTGGAATATTATGGATTTTGTTTGTACAAGATCACAGGATAGGTTTGGATGAAGATGGCCCTTCAGCCCATTTAATCTCCTTCTAGAATACCAACCTTACCATCTTTCAATTACAGCATCTGTTTCTTAATTACTCCAGTGTCCTGGCATAAACCACCCTGCTGGCAACCCATTTCAGCTGTTGATCACCCTCTGAGTAATGAAAGATTTCCTGCCGTCTATCCTAAATTTGCTCTTCACACCCATGAACCCTGTGCCCTCATGTCCTGCTGCCCAGATGTATCTGAAAGTATTGTTCCAGATTTATTTTCTCTATCCAGGTAAGTATTTATATACCTCTAATAATGTTGCTTCTAAGACCTGTCTTCTTGAGGTTGAAGAAGAGGATTTGCTAATCAAGTTGTACATCATAACTCTTCCCTCTAACACCATGGATCAGGGTTTGTTGCTTTCTCCTGGATTGCCAGTAAGACCTGGATGGCTCCCATAATATCACGGTGACCAGGACTATATGCAGCATACCAAGTGCAATGTGACCAGGGCAGCTTCGGCATTAGCTCTAGGTATTTGAATTTGTTGTGTATGTACCTTTAAGAGAATAACTGGTCTCAGACTGCAGCACCGGCAGTGACCACCCCTGTATAAAAGGCGCTAGTAAGCATCTGTAGTTTCAGTTTCCCAATTGACTCCTTTCAGTAAAGACTTGTTTTGTTCAACTCCTGCTGTCCGTGTCTCAATCATACACGGACATAATACTGGCATCGAGCAGATACGAACTTACCTACAGTCTGCACCACCTCCTGGGATCCATTCCTGCAGCGAAGTGAGCAGAGGTCGAGGCCAGAAGGAAGAAAGAAGCAGTAGAAATGGGCGTCGATCGTGGGCATCCACCCCGTGTTAGTGGAGTTGTAGATTGCTGGAGAAGCTGTCGAAAGCGGGGCCTGGTTTCTGTCGACGGTACTTCAGCTAATCGGGCTGGTGGCAGGTAGTACACTGATCCTTCCTGGGCTGCGGCGGTCGTGAACTTGAGCGGGTTGCTTGCAACGGGGCCGAGCAGCGTTGTCGGGAAGAGGAGAGAGAGAGGGTGGAGCACACAGGGTGCGGCCGGTGCTACGAAGCCGGGCTGCGTATAGACCCGCGAAGAGGGAGGCAAGAGTCCCACAGGGTTGTTCCACGACGGGAAAATAATAAAAAAAGAAATATTAAACGCGCAGGAAACCGTGAGGAGCTGCAGGTTGCAACGGAAACCGCGGAAAGCAGCGCTAGCAACAGCGGGGAAGAAGGCAAAAGCGCGGGAGGCGCCATCTTAATCAGCGGGGAAGAAGGCAAAGTGCGGGAGGCGCCATTTTGTTAAATCAGGGAAGAAGGCAAAGTGCGGGAGGTGCCATTTTAGATTTTCAAGATGCCGAAGACTGGCTGTATCACTGCCTTTGATAATACAACAGAGGACTGGACCACGTATGTGGAAAGAGTCGAGGTATATTGCGAGGCAAACGAAATAGCCGATGAGAAAAAGGCATCGGCATTGCTAAACTTAATGGGCACTAGAACGTACGGCCTATTGCGGGACCTGATTACTCCAGCCAAACCGAAGGCGAAGAGTTTTAACAAAATTGTTGCTGTCCTACAGGAACACCTAAACCCTGCACCGCTGTTGATAGCCGAAAGATTTAAATTCCACAGGAGAACTCAGCATAAAGATGAGAGCAATGCTGAGTACCTTACGGAACTACACAAGCTATCAAAGCACTAACAGTTCGGAGCAGGACTGGCAGATACACTACGGGACAAATTTGTCTGTGGACTCCTGAGTGAAGGAACACAGAAGAAGTTACTCTCAGAGAAAGAGCTGACGCTAGATAAGGCTTTCAGCGTGGCAGTATCGTACAAAGCAGCAGCCAGGGGAGCTGCGGAAATTCAACAAAAGCCACAGGAATACGGCAGCCACGAAATGACATGGGGATTTGCAAAATGTTATCGCTGCGGCAGAACTAACCATGACCAGAAGGACTGCTGGTCCAAGGACAAAATATGCAGGCAATGCGGAAAGATGGGACACATTGCACGAGTTTGCAGGCCTGGGAAGAAGACCAGCGACAACAAAAAGGCTACTAAGGAACCGTACAAGAAAGTACAAAAGATGACGGACAGTAGTTCCGAAGACCAGATGAGTGATAGTGAATCCGGGAACAGGAGACTAAGCTGTCTCAAACTTCACAATGTAATCGCAAAAGAGGATCACCGAACCATTTGGGTCACCCTCACGATAGCAGGGTCCCAAGTTCAAATGGAATTGGATACAGGATCAGCGCTAACCGTCATGAATCGACGAGACTACGAGCGGCTATTCTCACACATACCCTTGAGAGAGACATCCATCGTCTTGACGACGTATACAGGGCAAAAAGTAAACCCCAGAGGAAAAATAAGGGTGCCTGTCGAATACAACGGCAAGAAAATACGGAAATTTTATCTCTACATACTGCAAAATGGTGGACCACCGTTATTGGGATGTGAATGGATCAGGAAGATAAGCTTAGATTGGCACTCCATTCATGCAATGACGGTGGACGGTAAAAAAGATGATGACGTCACTCCTGGACGATTGTCAACAATCTTAGCTAACGCCAAAGAGGTATTTCAACAAGAACTGGGCACTCTTAAAGGCGTAACCGCCTCAATAAAAATAGAAGAGAATGCAATTCCCAAGTTTTTCAAACCAAGACCGGTACCATATGCAATTCGCCCAGCCGTCGAGGCAGAGCTGGAGAATCTGGAGAAGGCAGGTGTGTTGTCTAAGGTCGACTGGAGCGAGTGGGCGACACCCATCGTTCCTGTCATGAAGAAAACGTTAAGCAATAAGTCTGAGGAGCCAAGGAAGGTTCGCATCTGTGGGGATTTCAAGGTGACGGTGAACCCAGTCCTTCACACAGTTCAATATCCTCTTCCAAGGATAGAAGACATCTTCGCCTCACTGTCTGGAGGGAAGCGTTTTACAAAAATTGACCTAACACAAGCATATTTGCAGATGGAGGTTGAAGAATCCTCTAGGAAGTACCTCA
Organism: Somniosus microcephalus; assembly: GCF_052327205.1. Classification (NCBI taxonomy): domain Eukaryota; kingdom Metazoa; phylum Chordata; class Chondrichthyes; order Squaliformes; family Somniosidae; genus Somniosus; species Somniosus microcephalus. Next base: position 35,125,065 of record NC_140990.1, on the reverse strand, counting down.
CGATAAACACTCACAAAGGTCTTTACCAGTATCATCGATTGGTATTCGGAGTAGCATCAGCTCCGGCGATATGGCAAAGAGCGATGGAACAAGTCCTGCAAGGGATTCCGGGGACTCAGTGTTACTTGGACGACATCCTTGTGACAGGTGAAGATGACTGAACACCTTAACAACCTAGAACAGGTGCTCACTAGACTACGGGAACATGGGCTACGAGCCAACCGCCCCAAGTGCGAGTTTTTTAAGAAACAGATATCGTATTGTGGCCATGTGATTGATGAAGAGGGGTTACATAAGTCCCCTGACAAAATTGAAGCGGTTGTTAAGGCCCCAGCACCTGAAAATGTGTCGCAACTGAGGTAATTCCTCGGATTGGTGAATTACTATCATAAGTTTTTGCCGAATTTGTCGACAATCCTGCACCCACTGAATGCCCTGCTACGAACGGGAGTAGCATGGAAATGGAGCAATGACTGTAAGCGGGCCTTTCAGAAGAGTAAGGACTTAATCACTTCAAGAGAAGTATTGGCTCACTACAACCCAGCACTGCCGATCAGACTGGCGTGTGATGCGTCTCCCTACAGCATTGGGGCGGTACTGTCACATAAATTCCTTGATGGTTTAGAGAGGCCGATAGCTTTTGCGTCACGCTCATTAACTTCTGCTGAGCGTAACTATGCCCAGATTGACAGAGAGGCCCTCAGCCTAGTGTGGGGGGTGAAGAAGTTCAATCACTACCTGCACGGTCAAAAATTTACTCTACTAACTGATCATCAACCTCTTGTCTCCATTTTCAACCCTCAGAAGGGCGTACCGATAATGACAGTGCAACGGCTGCAGAGGTGGTCCCTTTTCCTAGGGGCACACCAATATGACATCGAGTACAAAGGAACTAAACAGCATGGGAATGCTGATGGATTGTCACGCCTACCGTTGCCAACGGTGGAAGAAGAAGACCTTGCAGTGGATCCAATGGAGTTATTCCACTCGACCATAGTCGAATGTCTCCCTGTGACGAATGCAAACATAGAAAAGGAAACACGGAATGACCCGACACTATCACGGGTCTATGATTTAACAGTGAAGGGATGGCCAGCACATGGTGAACCACTGCTGCCAGCATTCTCGCCATGAAGAGAACAGCTGTCAGTGTGCAGAGGAACCTTGATGTGTGGATCCAGAGTAGTAATTCCACCTAAGTTGACGGATAGAGTGCTCCATGAGCTTCATGAGGGTCATCTGGGTGGGGTAAAAATGAAGAACTTAGCCAGAGCGTTTGTGTGGTGGCCGGGAATCGATAGAGAAATCGAAGAGATGACCAAGAGCTGTGCAGGATGCCAGAAGGCCCAAAACGCCCCACCACAAGCTCCTCTACATCCATAGGAGTGGCCCTCATCTCCATGACAAAGGGTGCACATTGATTTTGCTGGTCCCTTCATGGACTCGATGTTTTTAATTGTGGTGGATGCACATTCAAAGTGGCCAGAGGTAATAAAAATGTCCTCAACCACCATGGAAAAAACTATCACAGTTTTACGAACCATATTCGCCAGGAATGGGCTGCCTGAACAGATTTGCTCTGACAATGGACCATAGTTTGTGTCTGAAGAGTTATGGAGGTTCTTAAAGAACAATGGTGTTAAGCATTACACATCTGCCCCATATCATCCAGCCACTAATGGATTGGCTGAGAGGTTTGTTCAAACATTCAAGAAGGCTATCAAGGCAATGTGTAATGAAGATATACATAAGAACATAAGAACATAAGAAATAGGAGCAAGAGTAGGCCAATCGGCCCCTCGAGCCTGCTCCACCATTCAATAAGATCATGGCTGATCTGATCCTAACCTCAAATCTTCTATCACTCTGCATCCACCCGAACCCATGTGATCTCCCGGGAGAGGCGAAAAACCAGATAAAGACCCAATGGCCAATTTGGGAGAAAAAAATCTGGGAAATTCCTCTCCGACCCATCTAGGCAATCGAAATTCTTCCAGGAGATCACTCTGTCCCTATATTTTCTACAGTACTTACCTTCTGTAAAGGCGATCTCCACCCCAGCCAGGAACAGGAATAAAACCATCTCCTGAAATCTAACAGAATTAGAACACAGTAGGAGCAGAACAAGGCTACACGGCCCCTGGGCCCGCTCCACTACCCACAGGGCCATGACCATTCCGAACCCAGACTCATGTCCAATTTCCTGCCCGCTCCCCGTAACCCTTTATTCCCTTTACTTCTAGGAAACTATCTATTTCTGTTTTAAATTTATTTAATGATGTAGCTTCCACAGCTTTCTGGGGCAGCAAATTCCACAAACCTACCACCCTCTGAGTGAAGAAGTTTCTCCTCATCTCAGTTTTGAATGAGCAGCCCCTTATTTTAAGATTATGCCCCCTAGTTCTAGTTTCACCCATCATTGGGAACATCCTCACCGCATCCACCCGATCAAGCCCCTTCACAATCTTATATGTTTCAATAAGATCGCCTCTCATTCTTCTGAACTCCAATGAGTAGAGTCCCAATCTACTCAACCTCTCCTCATATGGCCACCCCCTCATCCCCGGGATTAACCGAGTGAACCTTCTTTGTACTGACTCGAGAGCAAGTATGTCTTTTCTTAAGTATGGACACCAAAACTGTATGCAGTATTCCAGGTGCGGCCTCACCAATACCTTGTACAACTGCAGCAATACCTCCCTGTTTTTATATTCCAACCCCCTAGCAATAAAAGCCAACATTCCATTGGCCTTCTTAATCACTTGCTGCACCTGCATACTAACTTTTTGAGTTTCGTGCACCAGGACCCCCAGATCCCTTTGTACTACAGTACTTTCCAGTTTCTTGCCATTAAGGTAATAACTTGCTCTATGATTTTTCCTGCCAAAGTGCATAACCTCACACTTTCCAGTATTGTATTCCATCTGCCAAATCTCTGCCCACTTACTTAGCCTGTCTATGTCCCTTTGCAGGTTTTTTATGTCCTCCTCACTCACTACTTTCCCTCCCATCTTTGTATCATCTGCAAACTTTGATATGTTACACTCGGTCCCCTCCTCCAAATCGTTAATATAGATTGTAAAGAGTTGGGGACCCAGCACCGACCCCTGCGGAACACCACTAGTTACTGGTTGCCAATCTGAGAACGAACCATTTATTCCAACTCTCTGCTTTCTGTTAGAGAGCCAATCCTCCACCCACGCCAGAATATTACCCCCAATCCCGTGATATTTTATCTTGAGCAATAATCTTTTGTGTGGCACCTTGTCAAATGCCTTTTGGAAGTCTAAATACACTACGTCCACTGGTTCCCCTTTATCCACCCTGTATGTTACTTCCTCAAAAAACTCAAGCAAATTTGTTAAACATGACTTCCCCTTCATGAAACCATGCTGAGTTTGCCCTATTAAATTATGTTTATCCAAATGTCCCGTTACTGTCTCCTTAATAATGGACTCTAACATTTTACCAACCACAGATGTTAGGCTAACAGGTCTATAGTTTCCAGCCTTCTGCCTACTACCCTTTTTAAATAAGGGTGTTACATTAGCAGTTTTCCAATCTGCCGGGACCTTTGCTGAGTCCAGTGAGTTTTGGAAAATTATTACCAATGCATCCACAATCCCTACCGCTACTTCCCTCAAGACCCTGGGATGCAAGCCATCAGGTCCAGGGGATTTATCCGCCTTGAGTCCCATTATTTTACCAAGTATCACTTCCTTAGTGATTTTAATCGTATTTAGTTCCTCCCCCCCTAGAGCCCCCTGTTTGTCCAGTGTTGGGATATTCTTAGTGTCCTCTACTGTAAAGACTGATACAAAATAATTGTTCAGTGTTTTTGCCATCTCCATGTTTCCCACCATTAATTTCCCGGTCTCATCCTCTAAGGGACCAACATTTACTTTAGCCACCCTTTTTCTTTTTATATAACTATAGAAACTTTTACTGTCTGTTTTTATATTTTTTGCTAATTTACTTTCATAATCTATCTTCCCTTTCTTAATCAATCTTTTTGTTATTTTTTGCTGTCTTTTAAAGACTTCCCAATCTTCCATCCTCCCACTAGATTTGGCTACCTTATATGCCCTTGTTTTTAGTCGGATACTATCCTTAATTACTTTATTTAGCCACGGATGGCTATCTTTTCTTTTACACCCTTTTTTCCTCAGTGGAATATATTTTTTTTGGAAGTTGTAAAATAACTCCTTAAATGTACACCACTGGTCATGTACCGTCTTACCCTTTAATCTCTTTTCCCAGTCCACTCTAATTAATTCCGCTCTCATACCTTCATAGTCTCCTTTATTCAAGCTCAGCACGCTTGTTTGAGATCCAACCTTCTCACCCTCTAATTGAATATGGAACTCAACCGTGTTATGGTCACTCATTCCAAGGGGATCCTTTACGAGGACATTTTTAATTAATCCTGTCTCATTACACAGGACCAAATCTAAGGTTGCTTGCCCCCTGGTCGGTTCAGTTACATACTGCTCAAGAAACCCATCCCTAATACACTCAATGAACTCTTCCTCAAGGCTGCTCTGCCCAATTTGATTTGTCCAGTTAATATGATAATTAAAATCCCCCATAATTATACCCCTACAACACAAGGTGGACAACTTCTTGTTTGCCTACCGGAATGCGACACATGCGGTTACCAACCAAACTCCAGCCATGATGTTCTTCAATCGAAGACTACGATGCCGCTTGGATTTGGTTAAGCCAAATGTCCGAAGAGATGTGGAGAACAGGCAGTTTCAGAATATGAATGAAAGGATGACCAGGAGTTTTAAGATAGGTCAACCAGTTTTGGCCCGGGACTACCGCACTGAGAAATGGCAGCCAGGAATGATTTGTACACGGCAAGGACCTCTCATGTATACCGTGGACGTTGGAGAGAGCATTGTAAGACGCCATGCTGACCAGATTCTAGAGTCACTGAAAAACGTCAACTCCACACCACGATCTGATACACCTGGTAATGAAATCGACGTACCAATTGCAGCTACCGCAGAATCGGTGATATTGGAAGCAGATGAACCAAACAACGACATTGATCCCAACTCAACCTTGCCAGAGGAACCTGATACCCCAAAGAGGCATCATCCAGACAGAATCAGGAAGCCTCCTCAAAGACTGAACTTATAATTGCTTAAACTTAACCAAAGTATCTAGCAACCGTAATTGTGATTGTAATTAGTTATCATTTAGTTGTTAAATGAATGTTATGTACTGTTTATCTAAAAGGGGAGGAATTGTTGTGTATGTACCTTTAAGAGAATAACTGGTCTCAGACTGCAGTACCGGCAGTGACCACCCCTGTCTAAAAGGCGCTAGTAAGCATCTGTAGTTTCAGTTTCCCAATTGACTCCTTTCAGTAAAGACTTGTTTTGTTCAACTCCTGCTGTCCGTGTCTCAATCATACACGGACATAATAGAACTGAACTGATTGGACAATATGATCCAACATGCTATTTCCTTTGTTTATTGATGAGCCACACCTTTTAGGAATGATGAGCGGTGACTCGTCTAACACCCTAAGGTTTGTCTCAGCTTTCCACTTGACAAGTTCTATCCCACCCATTTCTATTTTTCCCTAATAAACAGTATCTTGCCTTTTTCTATCTTGAGTTTCATCTGCCAATGGTCATTCTTTGAAAGCTCCCTTTGTAAGATCCTAGTTGCCTTATCTGAATTCACATTCTTTCCTAGCTTGGTGTCATCGCCAAATGTAACTGTTGTATATTATGATTATGATTCCAGGTCACCTTTGTAGACCAAGACCAGGAGGGATTCCCAGCATGGACCCCTGGGGTAACCCACTCAGTATCCTCCCTTTGCAACCTAGCTTCACATAGAAACATAGAAACATAGAAGATAGGAGCAGGAGTAGGCCAATCGGCCCCTCGAGCCTGCTCCGCCATTCAGTACGATCATGGCTGATCATCCCAATCCAGTACCCTGTCCCTGCTTTCTCCCCATACCCCTTGATCCCTTTAGCCTTAAGAAATATATCCAACTCCTTCTTGAATATATTTAATGAATTGGCCTCTACTGCCTTCTGTGGTAGAGAATTCCACAGGTTCACCACTCTCTGGGTGAAGAAATCCCGCCTCATCTCGGTCCTGAATGGCTTACCCCTTATCCTTAGACTGTGACACCTGGTTCTGGACTCCCTGACCATCGGGAACATCCTTCCTGCATCTAGTCTGTCCAGTCCTGTCAGAATTTTATAAGTTTCAATGAGATCCCCTCTCATTCTTCTAAACTCCAGCAAGTATAAGCCCAATCGACCCAATCTCTCCTCATACGTCATTCCTGCCATCCCAGGTATCAGCCTGGTGAATCTTCGCTGAACTCCTTCCATGGCAAGAACATCCTTCCTCAGATAAGGTGAACAAAACTGCACACAATACTCAAGATGTGGTCTCACCGAGGCCCTGTACAACTGCAGCAAGACATCCTTGTTCCTGTACTCAAACCCTCTCGCTATGAAGGCCAACATACCATTTGCCTTCTTAACTGCCTGCTGCACCTGCATGCTTACCTTCAGCGACTGGCGCATAAGGACACCCAGGTCTCGTTGCACTTCCCCTTCTCCCAATCTATTGCCATTCAGATAATAATCTGCCTTCCTGTTTTTGACACCAAAGTGGATAACCTTGCATTTATCCACGTTATATTGCATCTGCCAGACTTCTGCCCAATCACCCAACCTGCCCAAATCATCCTGGAGTTTCTCAGCATCCTCCTCACAGCACACACGCCCACCCAGCTTTGTGTCATCTGCAAACTTGGAGATATTACATCTAGTTCCCTCGTCTAGATCATTAATATATATTGTGAATAGCTGGGGTCCAAGGACCGATCCCTGTGGTACCCCACTAGTCACTGCCTGCCACTTGGAAAAAGAGCCGTTTATTCCAACTCTTTGCTTTCTGTCTGCCAACCAGTTCTCTATCCAAGTCAATACCTTGCCCCCAATCCCATGTGCCTTAACTTTACACGCTAATCTCTTATGCGGGACCTTATCGAAAGCCTTCTGAAAGTCCAAATACACCACATCCACTGGTTCTCCCTTATCTATTTTACCAGTTACATCCTCAAAAAAATCCAGCAGATTAGTTAAGCACGATTTACCTTTTGTAAATCCATGTTGACTTTGTCCAATCCTGTCACTGTGTTCCAAGTGCTCTGCTATTACATCTTATATAATGGATCTAGCATTTTCCCCACTACCGATGTCAGGCTTACCGGTCTGTAATTCCTCGTTTTCTCTCTACCACCTTTTTTGAATAGTGGGGTAACATTAGCTACCCTCCAATCCATTGGTACTGTTACAGATTCCATCGAATGTTGGAAGATGATCAGCAATGCATCCAGTATTTCTAGGGCCACTTCCTTAATTACCCTAGGATGTAGATTATCAGGCCCTGGGGATTTATTGGCCTTCAATCCCGTCAATTTCCCTAACACCATTTCCCTACAAATATTGATTTCTTTCAATTCCTCCCTTTCATCAGACCCTATGTTCCCCGACATCTCTGGGAGGTTATTTGTGTCCTCCTTTGTGAAGACAGAACCAAAATATGAATTTAATTGTTCCGCCATTTCCTTGTTTCCCATTATAAATTCCCCTGATTCTGACTGTAAGGGACCTACGCTTGACTTCACCAATCTTTTTCTCTTCACATATCTATAAAAGCTTTTACAGTCAGTTTTTATGTTCCCTGCAAGCTTATTCTCATATTCTGTTTTCCCCTTCTTAATTAATCCCTTTGTCCTCCTTTGTTGAATCCTAAACTGCTCCCAATCCTCAGGTTTACTGCTTTTTCTGGCCAAATTATATGTCCTCTCCTTGGATCTTATGCTATCCCTAATTTCCCTTGTTAGCCACGGTTGAGTCACCTTTTTTGTTTTATTTTTATGCCAAACTGGGATAAACAAATTCTGTAGTTCATCCATGCGGTCTTTGAATGTTTGCCATTGCCTATCCATCGTCAACCCTTTGAGTGACATTCCCCAATCAATCCTACTCAACTCACGCCTCATACCATCATAGTTTCCTTTATTTAAATTCAGGACCCTAGTCTCTGAGTCAACTACTTCATTCTCCATCTTAATGAAGAATTCTATCATATTTTGATCGCTCTGACCCAAGGGGCCTTGTACAACAAGATTGCTAATTAATCCTTTCTCATTACATAATACCCAATCTAAGATGGCCTGATTTCTGGTTGGTTCCTCAACATATTGGTCCAGGAAACCATCCCATAAAGCCTCCAGTAATTCTTCCTCCTCAGTATTGTTCCTAATTTGGTTGGCCCAATCTATATGTAGATTAAAGTCACCCATGATGACTGCTGCGTCCTTATTGCACGCTTTACTAATTTCCCTTTTAATGCCATCCCCAACCTCCACATTACTGTTTGGAGGTCTATATACCACTCCCACTAATGTTTCCTGCCCCTTGGTATTTCTCAGTTCTACCCATACAGATTCCACATCATCAGAGCTAATATCCTTCCTTACAATTGTGTTAATCCCTTCTTTAATGCGCAATGCTACCCCACCTCCCTTTCCTTTTTGCCTATCTTTCCTGAATATTGAATACCCCTGGATGTTGAGTTCCCAGCCTTGGCCACCCTGGAGACATGTTTCCATAATCCCAATCAAATCATATTCGTTTACCTCTATTTGCGCAGCTAATTCATCCACCTTATTACGAATGCTCCTCGCATTAAGACACAAAGGCCTAGAAATTCAGTTGGCTGCGCCAGGCGTTAGCGCCTTAGGAGGAGCAGATCTTGAGCACTAGGCGCTTGGCGCCCGGGCGCAGTGCGATCTGCGCCTCGCCCCAACTTCAGTAGACATTTAGCGCCGGCGCAAAGTCTTTGCGCGCGCTCAGCTGCGCGCACAGAACATGACGTCATTTCGTCGTGCAACACCCTTTGTGCGCCCGGAACCGGAACTTCACTCGCGCCGCCCCATTGTGTGCTGGGCGGCCCTAACGACTGTGAAGTGGAACAGTACACAGCCGAGGCGGGCCGCGGGGAGCGCAAATTAAAGGGCACTTTCCCTGCACTATAAAGGGCAGCCATTTTGCAGCATTCACTCTTGTGCAACGGATTTTTGGAGAGAGACCAAGGAACAGAGCTTACTGCTTTGGCCCAACACTAGGACAGGTCTTTTTGGCTTCAGGCCAGAGCTGTGCAATTCTCTTTGCCTTCATTGAGATTTCAGTGTTTGCCAGCATATTATGGGGGCTGCATTGGGTGCCAAAGCTGAGTTTCAGCATTATGTCGGAAGGGCTTACAGACGCTGTGAGAGAGTGGCAGCCCTGGCTAGATGCAGAGGGGGCAACAGGTGTCACCAAGTGAGGCCTTACCCACCCAGGGTATACCGCCAGCAGTTCTCCTATCTCAACATGTCTGCCGCGCAGTGTGTTAGGAGGCTGCGATTCAGAAGGGAGGTGGTTGCAGACATCTGCCAGCTGCTTCACAGAGATCTGCATCCACAGCTGATGCGCAGGACGTCTCTGTCGGTGGCAGTGAAGGGGACGGTGGCTCTCAACTTCTATGCCACCGGCTCCTTCCAATCCACTGCTGGGGACATCGCTAACATCTCCCAGTTCGCCGTGCATTGCTGCATCCGCCAGGTGACCAATGCCCTTTTCAGAAGGAGACGTCAATTCATCTCCTTCCCCATGACCCTGGACAAGCAGCAGCAGCGTGCAGTGGGATTTGCAAGAATAGCGGGCTTCCCCATGGTGCAGGGCGCCATTGACTGCACGCATGTGGCTTTGCGGGCACCTCTGGAGCATGCCGAGGATTACCACAACCGGAAGGGCTACCATTCCCTCAATGTACAGCTGCTGTGTGACCACAGGCAGCGCATCCTAGCTGTCAATGCCCGCTTTCCAGGCAGCAGCCACGATGCCTTTATCCTGCGACAGACAACTGTGGCTGACATGTTCCAGGCACAGCCTCACCCAAGAGGATGGCTTATCGGGGACAAAGGCTATCCTTTGTGTACCTGGCTCATGACGCCGCTCCGCGCGCCCACGACCCCTGCTGAAGAGGCATACAACGAGAGCCATCAAGCGACCAGGAATCTCATCGAACAAACAATCGGCATCCTGAAGCAACGGTTCCGCTGTTTGGATCACTCCGGGGGAGCCCTCCAGTATTCGCAGGAGCGAGTCTCCCAATTCGTCGTCGTTTGCTGCATGCTGCACAACCTGGCTATCCGCAGGACTCAGGCACTGCCACCTCACGTTGGACCACCACCTCAGGAGGAGGAGCAGGAGGAGCATGAGGAGGAGGAGGACGAGGAGTACCAGCCCAGGAGGGAGGCACAAGGTCCAAGGGCCGCCCGTCGGCGGCTTATTGAACGTCACTTCTAGGCCCCCTGTCAGGGAATGGCTTGTGCCAATGAAAGAACATGATTGCAGCCGCTCCGCAAGCCCTCAGCCGGTTAAGGCAACAAACACTTCAAAGATCAAACATGGACAATGTGAATAAATAAAATGGTTTATTGTACAAACTCAGGGCCCTTCCCACATGAAAACCAAGAACACACGAAACCCCCAAAAAACACTCACACACATGAGTCACTCCCACAACCTGGGGAGGATTAACCAAAGATGTAAATAAAAATGGCCTCATCCTTGGCCTTCAAAAAACAATCTTTCCACAAAACACAACATTTGGACACACCCTCTACTTTGTGTCCCGCGAGGGCGATGCCCTCTGCAAACCTTGCCGGCCCCTGGATGCCCTGCTGCTCCTCCTCAAAGTGAGGCCAGTGGCTGCTGCAAGGCTGGGGGAAGGCTCCTGAGGGGCACATGTCATGACGGCAGATGCCCTTGGGGGTCAGCCTAGATGAGGTCTGGCCCTCGAGGGGCTGGCTGGTGAATGCTGCAGCTGTCGCTGGCCAGCATCAGTCGCTGCAGCAGCTCGTGGCAGCTCCACTGGGGGAGTGGCAGTGGCGGCTGGAGGAATGGGGGCAAGCTGGCAGATGGCAGGCGCTCGCTGGTCACCTGAGACACTGGCACTCGCCCGGGCCAGCACTGCAGCATGTGCAGCAATCTGCCGAGGGACAGACCGCTGTGCTGCTGCAGTGCGCCGGGTGCCCTGGCGATGCCGGGCTGACACAGCGAGTGTGGCAGCAGTGAGTGCCCGTGTTGCCCTGTTCTGAGACCGCATCAGAGCAGCCAGTGACTGCACGGCACCACTGATCACCTGGCCAGTCGCTGCCAGAGAGGCCCCGAATTCGGTGACACTCCGAGACAGGGACTGGCTGGCCTCAGGCATCCGTCCCACTACCCCCATGAGCTCCGTGTGCCGGCGCTCCGAGTCCACGGACATGTCCTCGAGGCGGCGCATCTCCTCGGCGTTGACCGTCTCCGGACTGGAGGCCGGACTCTCCCTCTGGGGAGAAGGCCGCCGAACTGGCCGACCCTTCCTGCGTTGCTGGACGCCGCTGGGCCCAGCAATTGGACTCCCCTCCGACCCTTCCCCCCTCTGGGGAGAAGGCCGCTGAGCTTCCACCCCCCTCCCGCGTTTCTGCAGGCCGCTGGTCCCAGGAGCTACATTCCCCTCTGACACTTCCGCCACGCTCCCCTCCAGGGAAGACATCTCCCCTACAGTGACATGGCTTGCCGCGGCTGAGGGTTCCCCTGATGGGCCGCCTTCCTCTTCTGAGGGGCTGTCACTGGCAACTTCAGGGACCTCCTCCTCACCATCTGAAAGCAGGAAGGCACAAGAGTAGCTTTAGAGTGAGGAGAGGGCGTCAGCGAGGGATGCATGAGTGGTGGCATTCAGCGCATTGGTCGGACAGTGGCAAAGGATGTAGATCTGATGCGCAAGTGGGACGAGAGAGGTCCAAAAAATGATGTCCTTACCATTGGTGCCCAGAACAGGGTCGGCATCTCCAGATGCAACGGGGCCAATCACCCGGGCACCCATGATGCGCTCCACGCGCTGTTGCAGCTCGGTGAGCGGCTGGATCTGGGGTCCGCCTCCCCCGGTCACAGTCCAGCTCCTCTTATTATTGGCCAGCTTGGCCTGCAAGAGAAAGGACGGCCTCTAAGTACAGTGTGTAGCCCTGATCTTGTGTGCACTGCCTCCCATGGTCGAATAGCCTGGCCAGTCTGTAGCCCTGATCTTGTGTGCACTGCCTCCCATGGTCGAATAGCCTGGCCAGTGTGTAGCCCTGATCTTGTGTGCACTGCGTCCCATGGTCGAATAGCCTGGCCAGTGTGTTAAGTGTACAATGTGCAATTGATGTTTATGACTGACCCATAGCTGCTGCATGAGGGCTGGCCATTAGGGCTTTCAGGTCCCTTTGCCCATAATGTGAGGTGCACATGCAAGGATGAGGAGGACACTGGAAAGGGTACTCACCCTGACAATCCTGGCGAGGTCATTTAGTTTCTTGCGGCATCATACCGCGCTCCTGGGGACCTCACTGTTCGATGTCACCCTGGTGGCGACATGCCTCCAGGCTCCCCGGTAGACGCGGGCCGGCGGCTTCCTCCCATTGTCTGGGAACAAAATATGGCGTCTCTTCTCCACAGCGCTAACCAGCACCCTCAGATCAAGCTCTGAGAAGCGCTGTGCTCGTTCACGGGCCTTCTCCATACTTTGAGGCGCTATATGGGTCCAGCAGCAGTGTTCAGGCCTAGCTGGAGGGCTCCAGTGTGCAGGGCTTGGCAGCAGACCAAGTCGACCCTTCCCCCTTAAGAGCTGGCCGGCGCCAGGGTGTCTGCTGTCAATCAAGAAATGGCCGCACCTGCGCTGCGCCCGGCCTCGGCGGTATCACTCAGCACCTCCGGCTTAGCATCTAAAGAGAGCCGTGCATCGCCAGTTTTAGCGCTCGAGCAAACTCTTAAGGCGAAGCTAATGAATATCGGCGAAGTGGCCTCGAATTTGCACCGGGCGCAAACTTTAGCGGCCGCCCGACTTTACCGCCCCAAAAGTGGCTATAATGAATTTCTAGGCCAAAGCCTTCAGGCTTGTTTTTTTAACGCTCTTATACCTATTAGAATGATTATTTACTGTGGCTATGTTTGATTTAAACCGTTGATTTCTCTGACTGCCACTTTTGTTTTTCTCCTTCCTGTCTTTTGCTTTTATCCTTGTTTCCCTTTCCTCTCTCTCCCTTCTCAGGTTCCCAACCCCTTGCCATTTTAGTTTAAACCCTCCCCTTCACCTCGACAGTAATTAATCAATATGCATGTTTCACCTTGAAACCTACGGACCTTAGGTTGTAAAGAAGTCCCTCATGCAATACTTTGTCAAAGGCCTTTTGGATGTCCAGGTAAACTACACCATTTAATTTGGGATACGCCCCATTTAATTCGGGAAGTCATCTCTTTCAAAAAATGTCTAAGAAGTTGGTTAGGGAAGATCTATCTATTAACTCTGATTCTCTCTCCACAGATGCTGCCTGACCTGGTGAGTATTTCCTGTTTTTATTTATAATAGAGAAGGGTGAAGCTGTGTCTGTGCCTTTAACAACAGCTGCCCAGACACAGGGTGCTGTCTCTTTAAGAATGAGTGACGGGGACAATCCAGATTCCTCTTTCAGGCTTTCTGGGGAGGATGCCAGGATCCCAGCGTGCAGGCGCAGGACAGGCTCTGTGCGGTCGCCGGGCAGAGCTGCAGGTCGGTGGGAGCGGGGTCGGGAGATTAATAAACGGCGGGTAGGCCACGCCACAGGGTTTATAAAGTTGGAGAAGGGCCTCAGGCCCGAATGAGATCCAGCGGCCTGGTCTGTGTTCCGCCAGACGGCAGCGGTGAGGCTTTTTCTCGGTGATAGGCCCGGGTTACGCGCCGCCATCTTAGTAGAGGAAAGACGGACTGGTTCCGCCTGCAGCAGGGCGCCTGCGTGGCCATCTTTGTACAGGAACAAAGAGTGGGCGGGGCTTCAGTGTCCCGGTGACCAGTAGACCCATTGACTCATTGATTTTATTCTCACTCTGCACACTGCGGGTGTAGAACTGAACCCAACCAGAGTAGAGGGAGGGGGATAACTGGGAGTGGAGGAAAGAAATGTTGGAGATGGTGCGATTTCAGCACAGAGAGGAGGGAGAGTGTGTGGGACGGGGATTTACAGCTTTGGGGGAACAAGAAAGGAAAGAATGTTCCATAGAAACTAGAATTGTCTGTTCTGAATTTCTAGCCTGTATTTACAGTGATGACTTTTGTAAACTACTTTTACAGGGTTTTAGAAGGGGAGGATTTGCAGATGGGTAACTTGATCCAAACATCACAACAAGATCTGATAGATTCATTCCATCCATCTGGACCTGAATATCATCGGCCTTTGAATGTGGAAGGAGGAATTTCTGTCTGTTCTGTCTTGGAAAAGATTTCAAACATCAGTGTGACTGGAAAAGCACCAAGACACACACACCCGAGTGAGAGTGTTCCAGTGCACTGACTGTGAGAGCTTTAACCTGCTACACAGCCTGAAAAAACATCACACTGTTCACAGCGGGGAGAAACCGTACACGTGTTCTGTGTGTGGACAAGGCTTCAACTGATCATCCAACCTGGCGAGACACAAGGACACCCGCACCACGGAGAAACCATGGAAATGTGGGGACTGTGGAAGGGGTTCAATTACCCGTCCCAACTGGAAACTCATCGACGCAGTCACACTGGGGAGAGGCCGTTCACCTGCTCCGTGTGTGGGAAGGGATTCACTCACTCATCTGCCCTTCGATCACACCAGCGAGTTCACAGTGATGAGAGACCTTTTAAATGCGCTGATTGTGGGAACTGCTTTAAAAGTTCTGAGGGACTAATTCAACATCAGCGAGTTCACACTGATGAGAGACCGTTCAGTTGCTCTCACTGTGGGAAGAGGTTCAGGCATTCTTGCAACCTCATTGTATACCAGCGAGTTCACACTGGGGAGAGACTGTTCACCTGCTCTGTCTGTGGGAAGGGATTCATTTGTTCTTCCCAACATCTGAGACACCAGCGAGTTCACACTGGAGAGAGGCCATTCACCTGCTCCGTGTGTGGGAAGGGATTCACTCAGTCATCCCACCTCACTGTACACAAGCAAGTTCACACTGGGGAGAGACCATTCACCTGCTCCGTGTGTGGGAAGGGATTCATTAAATCATTTCACCATCTGAGACAACAGCGAGTTCACACTGGGGAGAGGCCATTCACCTGCTCCGTGTGTGGGAAGGGATTCACTCAGTCATCCAACCTGCTGACACACCAGCGAGTTCACGACCGACTGCAGGGGTTGGATTCTGCTGTTATTGCTGCTGTTAATCACATCCAGGACTGAACCATGTTCATTCTGGCAGTTCGGGTTTGTTTCTGCTGATGTTAATAACCCTTTAACTGGGCTGGAGTTTAATATTTTAATATGTCAAATAAATCAGCTTTGTATCAAACACACAGTGTGTCGAGTCCTTGATTTCTCCAAGATAAGAGGAGACTAATTGGTGTCCTGTTACCGACTGCTCCATTTTTGGGCTTTTTCTCCTTTCTAACTCTAGACTATTTCAGTTCTCATACCTTCGGTTACTCTCATGGACAAGTCCCAGCTCCCCATACATTCCAGAGTGCTTCTCCTAGCCTTGGTATCCAGGGAAGGTATCAGTAACATGCCCGGGGTCACTAAACACAAAACCCAGTCTGTTAATCACTTTCAGCTACTGGGCTTAGCGTGTGCCCCACAGCATCTCTCTCACCTTCGATGTGTGAATAGAGCATCGCGCCTCACAACCTGGTTTTAAATTTGAATCCACTCAGCAAATGTATTTAACAACTAAAGCCAGAGGGGAGATGAGACATTTTTCACTCAATGAGTTGTGATCTGGAATGCACTGTCTGAAAGGGAGGTGGACGCAGATTCAATAGAAATTTTCAAAAGTGAATTGGATCTACTTAAAGGAAAAGTTTGTGGGGCTGTGTGGAAAGGGCCGGGGAGTGGGATTAATTGGCAGCTCTTTCAAAGATGATCATGGCCCTATAAGGCAGCTCTATATTCACAGGAGAAAGGCTGATATCTAACTCCTCGAGAACAGAGAAAGATCCCAACTCTCTGAAAACACCTTGAATTCTTTCTAAAAGCCTTTCAAATGCTGACAGATTCCTTCCTTCTTTTGAAATTCCACTTCCGTGCACCGGGGGTGCAGGCAGTGCTGGGCACAGAGGGAGAAGCAAACTGGGTTCAGAGAGGGCAGGCTGGGTTTACCCTGAGATTTCTGATTGAGCAGGTTAATAAGGCCGTTAAAAAAACAATCCAAGCACTGGGGTTCATTTCTAGAGGGATAGAATTGAACAGCAGAGAAGTTCTGTTAAACTTGTTTCGAACCTTGGTTAGACCACACTTGGAGCACTCTGCACAGTTCTGGTCTCCATGTTATCAAAGGATACAGAGGCACTGGATAGGCTGCAAAAAAGATTCACAGGGATGATGCCAGAACTGAGGGGATATACTTATCAGGAAAAACTGATCAGTCTGGGGCTGTTTTCTCGAGACCTGAGTAGCATGGATAGAGGATTGGTTAACGGGCAGAAAACAGAGAGTAGGGTTAAACGGATCTTTTTCAGGTTGGCAGGCTGTAACTAGTGGGGTGCCGCAAGGATCAGTGTTGGGTCTCAGCTATTTACAATCTATATTAATGACCTAGATGAAGGGACCGAGTGTAATGTATCCAAGTTTGCTGATGATACAAAGCTAGGTGGGACAGTAAGCTGTGAGGAGAACACAGAGCCTGCAAAGGGATATAGATAGACTGAGTGAGTGGGCAGTAAGGTGGCAGATGGAGTATAATGTAGGGAAATGTGAGGTTATTCACTTTGGTAGGAAGAATAGAAAAACAGAATACTTTTTAAATGGTGAGAAACTTTCAAATGTTGGTGTTCAGAGAGATTTGGGTGTCCTCGTGCAAGAAACACAGAAAGCTAGCATGCAGGTACAGCAAGCAATAAGGAAGGTAAATGGGATGTTGGCCTTTATTGCAAAGGGGTTGGAGTATAAGAGTAAGGAAGTCTTGCTACAATTGTACAGGGCCTTGGTGAGACCACACCTGGAGTACTGTGCACAGTTCTGGTCTCCTTATCTAAAGAAAGATATACTTGCCTTGGAGACGGTGCAACAAAGGTTCACTAGATTGATTCCTGGGATGAGAGGGCTGTCCTATGATGAGAGATTGTGTAGAATGGGCCGATACTCACTGGAGTTTAGGAGAATGAGAGGTGATCTCATTGAAACATTCTGAGGGGGATTGACAGGGTAGATGCTGAGAGGTTGTTTCCCCTGGCTGGAGTGTCTAGAACTAGGGGTCACAGTCTCAGGATAAGGGGTCGGCCATTTAAGACTGAGATGAGGAGGAATTTCTTCACTCAGAGGGTTGTGAATCTTTGTAATTCTCTGCCCCAGAGGGCTGTGAATGCTGAGTCTTTGAGTATATTTAAGGCTGAGATAGAGATTTTTGAACTCTGGGGGAATCAAGGGATATGGAGAAGGGGCAGGAAAGTGGAGTTGATGTCGAAGATCAGCCCTGATCTTATTGAATGGTGGAGCAGGCTCGAGGGGCCGTATGGCCCACTCCTGCTTTTATTTCTTATGTTTCTTATGATAGACGTCTTTAAAACTGTGAAGAGGTTTGATAGGGTGGACGTAGAGATGTTTCCTTCTGTGGGGGAATCCAAAACTAGGGTCCATAAATATAAGAGAGTCACCAGTAAATCCAATGTGGAATTCTTTACCCAGAGAGTGGTGAGAATGTGGGACTCGCGACCACATGGTGTGGTTGAGGTGAATAGCACGGATACATTTCAGGGGAAGCTCGATAAGTACACGAGGAAGAAAGGAATAGAAGGATCTGCTGATAGGTTTGGATGAAGAGGAGCAGGAGGAGGCTCGTGTGGAGCAGAAACACCGGCATGGATCAGTTGGGCCGAATGGCCTGTTTCTGTGCTGCAGACTCTCTGTAACTCTGTGAATTCCTCATCCCTGTGGGAGCCGATATTAGTCAAAAACTGCTTCTTGGGCATTTCTGACAGTCAATATAAGTCGAGACTGAACCAATCACACAGCTTGGTGACAGATTGAATTTTTCCTCTCTCCAGCCTGTAACCGATGAAACTTGTAACACTGAGGCTGAAATTCCACTGCCGTGTGCCGGGGGTGCAGGTAGTGCTGGGCCGAGAGGGAGCAGCAAACCGGGTTCAGAGAGGGCACGCTGGGTTTGCCCTTGACCTGGGCTTTCCGTTGAGCATGTGCTGGGGCCCAGTGGGATTTCACTGCTCCGGGGTATTCCTGAGTGTGTCACAGGAACATTAGGAACAGGAGGAGGCCATTCAGCCCCTCGAGCCTGCTCCACCATTCAATTAGATCAGGCTGATCCGTATCTTAACTCCATTTACCCGTCTTTATTCCACATCCCTTGGAACAATTACCTCACAAAAATCGATCATCTCAGTCTTGAAAGCTCCAATCGACCCCCAGCAACCACAGCCTTTTGGGGGAGAGAGTTCCACATTTCTACTACCCTGTGTGAGAAAAAGTGCTGCCTGATTTTACCCCTGAATGGCCGAGCTCTTATTTTAAGATTCTGGCCTCTTGTTCTTGATTCCAGCACCAGAGGAATCCTCCATGGCCTCCCCTCTCCTTATCTCTGTAAACTCCTCCAGCCCTACAACCTCTGAGATCTCTGCACTCCTCCAATTCCGGCCACTTGCACATCCCCGATTTTAATCGCTCCACCATTGACGGCCGTGCCTTCAGCTGTCGAGGCCCCAAGCTCTGGAATTCCCTCCCTAAACTTCTCCACCTCTCTACCTCTCGTTCCTCCTTTAAGACGTTCCTTAAAACCTACCTCTTTGAACAAGCTTTTTGTAAAGTCCGCACCTCAATAATACACGGACTTCGGGAGAACAGTTTAACAGGTACTTTACTGAACAGGAGACAACGTCAGACTGAAATACAGAAGCCTGCTACTGCCTTTTATACAGAGGTGGTCACTGCCGGTACTGCAGTCTAAACCCAGTTATTCCCTTAAAGGTACATACACAACAATTCCTCCCCTTTTAGATAAACAGTACATAACATTCATTTAACAACTAAATAATAACTAATTACAATTACAATTTTCTCAGTACTATATACATCAACTGAAATAATCATTTATAAGTTCAGTCTTTGAGGAGGCTTCCTGATCCTGACTGGATAGCGTCTTTCTTGAGTATCCTGTTCTTGCGGTGGAGTTGATTCAGGCTCATTGTCATTGGTTGGTTCGTCAGCTTCCAATACCACTGCTTCTGAGGTAGACGAAATCTGTACTTCGGGCTCATTACCAGGTGCACATGCTTGTGGTATTGATTTGGCTTGTTCCTGTGACTCTAGAATCTGGTCAGCATGGCATCTCACGATGCTCTCTCCAACGTCCACTGTGTACATTAGTGGTCCCTGCTGTGTGCATATCGTTCCTGGCCGCCATTTTTCTGTTCGGTAGTCGCGGGTCAAGACTGGTTGCCCTATCTTGAAGCTCCTGGTTGGCTTCTCATTTATGTGCTGGAACTGCTTATCCTCAACATCTCGTCTTATGTTTGGTTTGAGCAAATCCAAGCGACATCTTAGCCTTCGGTTGAAAAACAGTGCGGCTGGAGTTTGGTTGGTTACTGCATGTGTCGTATTCCGGTAAGCAAACAAGAAATTATCCACCTTGTGTTGTAGTGGTATGTCATCATTATACATTGCCTTTATGGCCTTTTTAAAGGCCTGAACAAACCTCTCAGCCAATCCATTTGTGGCTGGATGATATGGGGCAGATGTGTAATGTTTTACCCCATTATTCTTCAGGAACCTCCGGAAATCCTCAGACACAAACTGTGGCCCATTGTCGGAGCAAATCTGTTCTGGCAACCCATTCCTGGCGAAGATGGTCCTTAGGACTGCAATAGTTTTCTCCGTGGTGGTGGAGGACATTTTAATGACCTCTGGCCATTTCGAATGGGCATCCACAGCGATTAGAAACATTGAGTCCATAAATGGACCAGCAAAATCAATGTGTACCCGTTGCCATGGAGATGAGGGCCACTCCCATGGATGTAGCGGGGCCTGTGGTGGAGCGTTTTGGACCTTCTGGCATCCTGTGCATCTCTTGGTCATACCCTCGATCTCCTTATCGATTCCCGGCCACCACACAAACGCCCTGGCTAGGCTCTTCATTTTTACCCCTCCCAGATGACCCTCATGAAGCTCATTGAGCACTCTATCTCTCAACTTGGGTGGAATTACCACTCGGGATCCACACATCAAGGTCCCCCGGCACACTGACAGTTGTTCTCTCCTTGGCGAGAATGCTGGCAACAGTGAGTCGCCATATGCTGGCCATCCCTTCACCGTCAAATCATAGACCCGAGAGAGTGTCGGGTCATTTCGGGTTTCCTTCTCAATACTTGCGTTTGTAACAGGCAAACATTCGACTATGGTCGCATGGAATATCTCCACAGGGTCCACTGCAGGTGCTTCTTCCGCCGTAGGCAACGGTAGGCGCGACAGGCCATCTGCGTTCCCATGCTGTTTCGTACCATTGTACTCTATGTCGTACTGATGCGCCCCTCGGAAAAGTGACCATCTTTGCAGCCGTTGAGCCGTCATCACCGGAACGCCCTTCTTTGGGTTAAAAATGGAGACCAGGGGCTGATGATCAGTCAGTAGGGTGAATTTCTGCCCGAGCAGATAGTGGTTGAACTTCTTCACCCCCCACACCAGGCTGAGGGCCTCCCTGTCAATCTGGGCGTAGTTACGCTCGGCTGAGGTTAGCGAGCGCGATGCAAAGGCTATTGGCCTCTCTGAACCGTCACGGAATTTGTGTGACAGCACCGCTCCAATGCCATAAGGTGACGCATCACATGCCAACCGAATCGGTAGTGTTGGGTTGTAGTGGGCCAATACTCCTTTTGAAGTGATTAGGCATTTACATTCCTGAAAGGCATGCTTACACTCATCACTCCATTTCCATGTTACTCCAGTTTGAAGCAGGGCATTCAGTGGGTGCAGAATTGTAGATAAATTCAGCAAGAACTTATGGTAGTAGTTCACCAACCCGAGGAACGACCTCAGTTGCGACACATTTTCCGGTGCTGGAGCCTTGACTACAGCCTCAATCTTGTCCGGCGATTTATGCAACCCTTCCTCATCAATCATGTGGCCACAATACGAGATTTGTCTCCTGAAGAACTCGCATTTGGGGCGGTTGGCTCGTAGCCCATATTCCTGCAATCTCGTGAGCACCTGCTCCAGGTTGGCAAGGTGTTCATTGTCATCTTCGCCTGTAACCAGGATGTCGTCCAAATAACACTGGGTCCCCGAGATCCCTTGCAGGACTTGTTCCATTGCCCTCGGCCAAATAGCCGGGGCCGATGCTACCCCGAATACCAGTCGATTGTACTGGTAAAGGCCTTTGTGAGTGTTTATCATGAGGTATTTCCTAGATGCTTCTTCCACCTCCATTTGTAGATACGCTTGAGCCAGGTCAATCTTTGTAAAACGTTTCCCTCCAGATAGTGAGGCAAAAATATCTTCTATCCGCGGAAGTGGATACTGTACTGTGTGCAGAACTGGGTTCACAGTCACCTTGAAGTCCCCACAGATGCGAACCTTCCTTGGCTCCCCAGGCGAGCTGCTCAATGCTTTCTTCATTACAGGAACGATGGGTGTGGCCCACTTGCTCCAGTCCACCTTGTACAGCACACCCGAATGCTCCAGACTCTCCAGTTCAGCTTCAACAGCTGGGCGGATCGCGTATGGCACCGGTCTGGCCTTGAAAAATTTTGGGGTTGCGTTATCCTCAATCTTTATGGTTGCCTTTACTCCTTTTAGAGTCCCAAGTCCTTGCTGGAACACCTCTTCCGTGTCAGATAGAATTTATGACAGACATCCAGGTGCGACGTCATCATCCTTTTTGTCAGTCACAGTTAGCGCCAGAATGGAATGCCAATCCAATTGTATTTTTCAGATCCATTCACGTCCCAATAATGGTGGTCCTCCATCTCGTAGTATATACATATATAGTTTCTGTGTTTCCTTGCCGTTATATTTAACTGGCACCCTTATTTTTCCTCTGGGGTAGACCTTTTGCCCCGTGTATGTCTTCAATACAATGGACGTGTCCTTTAAGGGTATGTGTGAGAATAGCCGCTCATAGTCTCGTCGATTCATGACAGTTAGGGCTGATCCTGTGTCCAATTCCATCTTTACTGGGGACCCTGCTATCATGAGGGTGACCCAAATGGTTTGGTGATCTTCCTTTGCGATCACGTTGTGTAACTTTAAACAACTTAGTCTCCTGATCCCGGAGTCCTTATCACTCTCCTGATCTTCCGAACTACTGTCTGTCAGTTTCTTTACTTTCCTGTACTGTTCCTTAGTAGTTCTTGTCGTGTTGGTTTTCTTTCCCGACCTGCAGACTCTTGCTATATGTCCCATTTTCCCGCATTGCCTGCATACTTTGTCTTTAAACCAGCAGTCCTTCTGCTCATGGGTTGTTCTGCCGCAGCGATAGCACTTTTCTGCTCCATACGCCATTTCGTTAGTGCTGTATTCTTGTGGTTTCTGTTGTATTTCTGCAGCTCCCCGTGCTGCTGCTTCGTAGGATACTGCCACGCTGAAAGCCTGTTCTAGCGTCAGGTCCTTTTTTGAAAGTAGTCGTTTCTGGGTTCCTTCACTCTGGAGCCCACAGACAAACTTATCCCGTAAGGTGTCTGCCAGTCCTGCTCCGAACTGGCAGTGCTTCGATAACTTGCGTAGTTCCGTAAGATAGTCAGCATTTCTCTCATCTTTGTGCTGGTTTCTTTTATGGAACTTGAATCTTTCTGCTATCAGCAGTGGTGTAGGGCTTAGGTGTTCCTGTAAGACATGAACAATCTCCTCAAAACTTTTCTCCATTGGTTTAGCTGGGGTAATTAAATTCTGCAATAGGCTGTACGTACTCGCACCCATCAGATTTAATAATACCGACGCCCTCTTTCCATCGGCCACCTCATTTGCCTTGCAGTACACTTCAATTCTTTCCACATACGTGGTCCAGTCTTCTACCTCGTTGTCGAAAGCAGTGATACTGCCACTTTTTGGCATCTTGGGTGATTTAAAATGGCACCTCCCGCGCTTTTGCTTCTTCCCCAATGGAATAAAATGGCGCCTCCCGCGCTTTTGCTTCTTCCCCAACGGGATAAAATGGCGCATCCCGCGCTTTTGCTTCTTCCCCTTGCTGCCATGCTGCTCCTAGCGTTCTACACGGTAATGGCGGCGACCCGCAGCTTCGGCGCGTCTCGCTTTCCTTCCCCCCGTTTATTTTCTCTCCACTGCCCTGTACTTGAGCACCGACCGCGCCCTGTGCGCTCCACCCTCTCTCTCTCTTGTTTTCTTTTCCCGGCGACGCTGCTCGGCCCGTTTTGTAGAGCCACTCGCTCGAGCTTCAGCCCGCCACAGTCCGGAAGGGTCAGTGCACTACCTGCTACCAGCACGATTTGCTGGAACACCTTAACTGGGGGCCAAGCACAGCTCTCCACAGTCTCTCCCGCAATTCTCCGAACACCGATGAATTCTTTGGGCGGTTGCCCTCTGTCGACGCCCGTTGCTCAGACTACGACCTCCAAGAACCCTCCTCTCAGGGCGAGATCCCCGTGAGATGATGCCACACTGCAGGTGAGTTCGGAACTTACTCCTCGCCACTGTAATGTCCGCGCCTCGATAACACACGGACTTCGGGAGAACAGTTTAACAGGTACTTTACTGAACAGGAGGCAACGTCAGACTGAAATACAGAAGCCTGATAGGGTCTTATATACAGGGGTGGTCACTGCCGGTACTGCAGTCTAAACCCAGTTATCCCTTAAAGGTACATACACAAAACTTTTGGTCATCTGCCCTAATATCTCCAAATGTGGCTCAGAGTCAAAATTTGTTTGATAACGCGACAGTGAAACACCTTGGGATGTTTTACTACATTAAAGGCGCTATCTAAATGCAAGTTGTTGTTGTTACTCTCCAACACCCCCTCACCCCAACTCCTCTTTCACCCCTACTCTCCAAACCCTCACCCCAACTCCTCCTTCACCCCTACTCTCCAACACCCATCACCCCAACTCCTCTTTCACCCCTACTCTCCAATCCCCTCACCCCAACTCATCTTTCACCCGACACTCCAGCACCCCACACCCCAACTCCTCTTTCACCCCTACTCTCCAACCCCACTCACCCCAACTCCTCTTTCACTCCTAATCTCCAACCCCCCTCACCCCAACTCCTCTTTCACCCCTACTCTCCAATCCTCTCACCCCAACTCCTCTTTCACCCCTACTCTCCAAACCCCCTCACCCCAACTCATCTTTCACCCCTACTCTCCAACCGCCCTCACCCCAACTCCTCTTTCACCCCTACTCTCCAACCCCCCTCACCCCAACTCCTCTTTCACCACTACTCTCCAACCCCCTCACCCCAACTCCTCTTTCACCCTTATTCTCCAACCCCCCTCACCCCAACTCCTCTTTCACCCCTACTCTCCAACCCCCCTCACCCCAACTCCTCTTTCAACCCTACTATCCAACCCCCCTCACCCCAACTCCTCTATCACTCCTACTCTCCAACCCCCCTCACCCCAACTCCTCTTTCACCCCTACTCTCCAACCCCCCTCACCCCAACTCCTCTTTCACCCCTACTCTCCAACCCCCCTCACCCCAACTCCTCTTTCACCCCTACTCTCCAGCACCCGCACCCCAACTCATCTTTCACCCCTACTCTCCAAACCCCCTGACCCCAACTCCTCTATCACTCCTACTCTCCAACCCCCCTCACCCCAACTCCTCTTTCACCCCTACTCTCCAACCCCCCTCACCCAAACTCCTCTTTCACACCTACTCTCCAACCCCTCTCACCACAACTCCTCTTTCACCCCTACTCTCCTACCCCCCTCACCCCAACTCCTCTTTCACCCCTACTCTCCAACCCCTCACCCCAACTCCTCTTTCACCCCTACTCTCCAACCCCCTCACCCCAACTCCTCTTTCACCCCTACTCTCCAACCCCCCTCACCCCAACTCCTCTTTCACCCCTACTCTCCATCCCCCCTCACCCCAACTCCTCTTTCACCCCTACTCTCCAACCCCTCTCACCACAACTCCTCTTTCACCCCTACTCTCCTACCCCCTCACCCCAACTCCTCTTTCATCCCTACTCTCCAACCCCCTCACCCCAACTCCTCTTTCACCCCTGCTCTCCAACCCCCTCACCCCAACTCCTCTTTCACCCCTACTCTCCAACCCCTCTCACCCCAACTCCTCTTTCACCCCTACTCTCCAACCCCCTTCACCCCAACTCCTCTTTCACCCCTACTCTCCAACCCCCTCACCCCAACTCCTCTTTCACCCCTACTCTCCAACCCCTCTCACCCCAACTCCTCTTTCACCCCTACTCTCCAACCCCCTTCACCCGAACTCCTCTTTCTCCCCTACACTCCAACCCCTCTCACCCCAACTCCTCTTTCGCCCCTACTCTCCAACCCCCTCACCCCAACTCCTCTTTCACCCCTGCTCTCCAACCCCCTCACCCCAACTCCTCTTTCACCCCTACTCTCCAACCCCTCTCACCCCAACTCCTCTTTCACCCCTACTCTCCAACCCCCTTCACCCCAACTCCTCCTTCACCCCTACTCTCCAACCCCCTCACCCCAACTCCTCTTTCACCCCTACTCTCCAACCCCTCTCACCCCAACTCCTCTTTCACCCCTACTCTCCAACCCCCTTCACCCGAACTCCTCTTTCTCCCCTACACTCCAACCCCTCTCACCCCAACTCCTCTTTCGCCCCTACTCTCCAACCCCCTCAGCCCAACTCCTCTTTCACCGCTACTCTCCAACCCCCCTCACCCCAACTCCTCTTTCACCCCTACTCTCCAACCCCCTCACCCCAACTCCTCTTTCACCACTACTCTCCAACCCCTCCCTCCCCAACTCCTCTTTCACCCCTACTCTCCAAACCCCCTCACCCCAACTCCTCTTTCACCCCTACACTCCAACCCCCTCACCCGAACTCCTCTTTCACCCCTACTCTCCAACCCCCATCACCCCAACTCCTCATTCACCCCTGCTCTCCAACCCCCTCACCCCAACTCCTCTTTCACTCCTACTCTCCAACCCCCTCACCCCAACTCCTCTTTCACGCCTACTCTTCAACCCCCTCACCCCAACTCCTCTTTCACCCCTACACTCCAACCCCCTCACCCCAACTCCTCTTTCACCTCCACCCTCCAACCCCTCTCACCCCAACTCCTCTTTCACCCCTACACTCCAACCCCCTCACCCTAACTCCTCTTTCACCCCTACTCTCCAACCCCCTTATAGATCCAAATCTAGTGGGAGGATAGAGGATTGGGAAAACTTTAAAAGACAGCAAAAAATAAAAAAAAGATTGATTAATAAAGGGAAGATAGATTATGAAAGTAAATTAGCAAAAAATATAAAAACAGATAGTAAGAGTTTTTATACTTATATAAAAAGAAAAAGGGTGGTTAAAGTAAATGTTGGTCCCTTAGAGGATGAGACCGGTAAATTAATGGTGGGAAATATGGAGATGGCAAAAACACTGAATGAATATTTTGTATCAGTCTTTACAGTAGAGGACACTAAGAATATCCCAACACTGGACAAACAGGAGGCTATCGGGGGGGAGGAGCTAAACACGATCAAAATCACGAAGGAAGTGGTACTTGGTAAAATAATGGGACTCAAGGCGGATAAATCACCTGGACCGGATGGCTTACATCCTAGGGTCTTGAGGGAAGTGACGGTAGGGATTGTGGATGCATTGGTAATAATTTTCCAAAACTCCCTGGACTTGGCAAAGGTCCCGGCAGACTGAAAAACTGCTAATGTAACACCCTTATTTATAAAGGGCAGTAGGCAGAAGGCGGGAATCTATAGACCGGTTAGCCTAACATCCGTGGTAGGTAAAATTTTGGAGTCCATTATTAAGGAGACAGTAACAAGTCATTTGGATAATCATAATTTAATAGGACAAAGTCAGCATGGTTTTCTGAAGGGGAAGTCATGTTTGACAAATTTGCTGGAGTTCTTTGAGGAAGTAACATATAGGGTGGATAAAGGGGAACCAAGTGGATGTAGTGTATTTAGACTTCCAAAAGGCATTTGACAAGGTGCCACACAAAAGATTATTGCTTAAGATAAAAAATCACGGGATTGGGGGTAATATTCTAGCATGGATAGAGGATTGGCTATCTAACAGAAGGCAGAGAGTTGGGATAAATGGTTCATTCTCAGACTGGCAATCAGTAACTAGTGGTGTTCCGCAGGGGTCAGTGCTGGGTCCCCAACTCTTTACAATCTATATTAATGATTTGGAGGAGGGGACCGAGTGTAACATACCAAAGTTTGCAGATGATACCAAGATGGGGGAGAAAGTAGTGAGTGAGGAGGACATAAAAAACCTGCAAGGGGACATAGACAGGCTAAGTAAGTGGGCAGAGATTTGGCAGATGGAATACAATACTGGAAAGTGTGAGGTAATGCACTTTGGCAGGAAAAATCGTAGAGCAAGTTATTATCTTAATGGCAAGAAACTGGAAAATACTGAAGTACAAAGGGATCTAGGGGTCCTGGTGCACGAAAGTCAAAAGGTTAGTATGCAGGTGCAGCAAGTGATTAAGAAGGCCAATGGAATGTTGGCTTTCATTGCTAGGGGGATAGAATATAAAAATAGGGAGGTATTGCTTCAGTTGTACAAGGTATTGGTGAGACCGCACCTGGAATACTGCATACAGTTTTGCTGTCCATACGTAAGAAAAGACATACTTGCGCTCGAGTCAGTACAAAGAAGGTTCACTCGGTTAATCCCGGGGATGAGGGGATGGACGTATGAGGAGAGGTTGAGTAGATTGGGAATCTACTCATTGGAGTTCAGAAGAATGAGAGGCGATCTTATTGAAACATATAAGATTGTGAAGGGGTTGGATCGGGTGGATGCGGGGAGGATGTTCCCGATGATGGGTGAAACTAGAACTAGGGGGCATAGTCTTAGAAAATGGGGCTGCTCTTTCAAAACTGAGATGAGGAGGAACTACTTCAGTCAGAGGGTGGTAGGTCCACGGAATATGCTGCCCCAAAAAGCTGTAGAAGCTACATCATTTCATAAATTTAAAACAGAAATAGACAGGTTCCTAGAAGCAAAGGGATTTTAGGGTTACGGCGAGCGGGCAGCAATTTAGACATGAGTCTAGGTTTGGATCGGTCATTGCCCTGTGGGAAGCAGGGTGGGACCAGGGGCTGTGTAGCCTGATCCTGCTCCTAGTTCGTGTGTCTAATTCTGGTAGATTCAGGAGATGGTTCTGTGATAGTAGATTGGCGGTTAGGATCAGGTCGCCATGATCTTATTGAATGGCGAAGCAGGCTCGAGGGGCCGATTGGCCCACTCCTGCTCCTATTTCTTATGTTCTTATGTTCTTATGTTACCCCAACTCCTCTTTCACCCCTACTCTCCAGCCCCCCTCACCCCATCTCCTATTTCACCCCTACTCTCCAACCCCCATCACCCCAACTCCTCCTTCACCCGTAATCTCCAACCCCCCTCACCCCAACTCCTCTTTCACCCCTACTCTCCAACCACTCACCACAATTCCTCTTACACCCCTACTCTCCAACCCCCCTCACCCCAACTCCTCTTTCATCCGTAATCTCCAACCCCCCCTCACCCCAACTCCTCTTTCACCCCTACTCTCCAACCCCCCTCACCCCAACTCCTCTTTCACCCCTAATCTCCAACCCCCCTCACCCCAACTCCTCTTTCACCCCTACTCTCCAACCCCCTCACCCCAACTCCTCTTTCACCCCTGCTCTCCAACTCCCCTCACCCCAACTCCTCTTTCACCCCTGCTCTCCAACTCCCCTCACCCCAACTCCTCTTTCACCCCAACTCCCCAACCCCCTCACCCCAACTCCTCTTTCACCCCTACTCTCCAACCCCCTCACCCCAACTCCTCTTTCACCCCTACTCTCCAACCCCCTCACCCCAACTCATCTTTCACCTCTACTCTCCAACCCCCTCACTCCAACTCCTCTTTCACCCCTACTCTCCAACCGCCTTCACCCCAACTCCTCTTTCACCCCTACTCTCCAAACCCCTCACCCCTACTCCTCTTTCACTCCTACTCTCCAACCCCCTCACTCCAACTCCTCTTTCAACCCTACACTCCAACCCCCCTCACTCCAACTCCTCTTTCACCCCTACTCTCCACCCCCCTCACCCCAACTCCTCCTTCACCCCTTGATGCGCTATCAATTACTCATAAAAGAATGAGAGTTAAGAGAGTAACTAAAGGCTTTTATTAACAAAAGAATGAAGGTCTGCCTCGAGTGGTTGACCGGTCCAGAAATACAAAGGGCTGGGGAGCAGTCACCTTTATACTGGGACTTGTGGGATGAGTCAGCCGAGGCATGTCCAGGCATGTACACAGTGGAATACAAACAGTGGTTTACCACTTTCACCCCTTGTTTAAAATTGAGTCCGGCGGGGTGAAGTGTATTAAAAGTTAGTGTATTGGAGTCTCTCCGGAGGTCTTGTCTGCCGCTGTGATCGGCGTGGTGACGGCAGGGGTAGTGGAGCTTCCGGCGTCGAGTCCTGCGTAGGCTGTGGCTCAGGCGTGTCATCCTCGTAGATGTCGAGCGGGTCGAGGGGCCCAGGCCTGCCGTCTGCTGGGGCTGGATATCAGATCATTGGGGGGGGGGTGGTAGTGAGTATTGGGTTACTGCGGCCCCCGAGGGTGCAAGGTCTCTTATGGAGACTGTGTCCTCCCGCCCGTCCGGGTATGCAATGTAAGCATACTGGGGGTTGGCGTGGAGGAGGTCGACCCTCTCGACCAGGGGGTCCATTTTATGGGTCCTCACGTGTCTTCTCAGTAGCACCGGCCCTGGGGACGTCAGCCATGGCGGTAGCGATGTCCCTGATGTGGACTTCCTTGGGAAGACAAACATTTTCTCATGAGGGGTGGCGTTAGTGGCAGTGCAGAGCAGTGACCGAATAGAGTGGAGCGCATCGGGGAGCACATCCTGCCAGCGGGAGGTTGGAAGGCCCCTAGACTTTAAGGCTAGCAGGGCGGCCTTCCAAACTGTCGCATTTTCTCTTTCCACCTGTCCGTTCCTCCGGGGGTTGTAACTGGTGGTCCTGCTTGTGGCAATACCCCTAGTTAGCAGGTACTGACGGAGTTCGTCGCTCATAAACGATGAGTCCCGGTCGCTATGGATATAGCTGGGGAAACCGAACAGGGTGAAGAGGTCGTTCAGACATTTAATGACCGTGGCACTGGTCATGTCCGGGCAGGGGATGGCAAACGGGAAACGGGAGTACTCATCAATAATATTGAGGAAGTACACATTGCGGTCGGAGGAGGGGAGAGGCCCTTTAAAATCAACGCTCAGGCGCTCGAAGGGGCGAGTGGCTTTTATCAGGTGGGCCCTGTCTGGTCTATAAAAGTGCGGTTTGCACTCAGCACAGACTTGGCAGTTCCTGGTCATGGTCCTGGCCTCCTCAATAGAGTAAGGCAGGTTGCGGGCCTTGATGAAGTGGAAGAACCTGGTGACCCCCGGGTGGCAGAGGTCATTGTGGAGGGCCCGCAGTCTATCGATCTGCGCGCTGGCGCAGGTGCCACGCGATAGCGCATCCGGGGGTTCATTGAGCTTCCCGGGCTGGTACAAGATCTCATAATTGTAGGTGGAAAGTTCGATTCGCCACCTCAAGATCTTGTCATTTTTGATTTTGCCCCTCTGCTTGTTGTTAAACATGAAAGCAACTGAACGCTGGTCAGTGAGCAGGGTAAATAGTTTTCCGGCCAGGTAGTGCCTCCAATGACGCACAGCCTCCACAATCGCCTGGGCCTCCTTCTCAACAGCGGAGTGTCTGGTCTCCGGGCCTTGGAGGGTTCGTGAAAAGAAGGCCACGGGTCTCCCCGCCTGATTGAGGGTAGCGGCCAGGGCAAAGTCGGACGCGTCGCTTTCCACCTGGAAGGGGATGGCTTCGTCCACTGCGTGCATGGTGGCTTTGGCAATGTCCTCCTTGATACGGTGGAAGGCTAAGCGGGCCTCTGCCGTCAAGGGAAAAGAGGTGGACTTGATCAGCGCACGGGCCTTGTCCGCATAGTAGGGGACCCACTGGGCATAGTAGGAGAAAAGCCCGAGGCACCTCTTCAGGGCCTTGAGGCAGTGGGGCAGTGGGAGTTCCATAAGGGGACGCATCCGGTCGGGGTCGGGGCCGATGACTCCGTGTTCCACAACACAGCCAAGGATGGTGAGGTGGTTTGTGTGGAATATGCACTTCTCCTTGTTATATGTCAGGTTCAGGAGTTGGGCGGTGCGGAGGAATTTTTCGAGGTTTGCGTCATGTTCCTGCAAGTCACAGCCGCAGATGGTCACATTGTCCAGATATGGGAAAGTGGCCTGCAACGCATTTTGATCTACCATCCGGTCCATCTCCCTTTTGAAGACGGAGACCCCGTTGGTGACGCCAAAGGGAACCCTAAGGAAGTGATAGACGCGGCCGTTTGCCTCAAAGGCAGTATACTGGCGGTCCTCAGGGTGGATAGGGAGCTGGTGGTACGCTGATTTCAGGTCAATGGTCGAGAAGACGCGGTACTGTGCGATCTGGTTGACCATATCAGCTATGCGGGGGAATGGGTAGGCGTCCAGCAGGGTGTAGCGATTTATTGTCTGGCTGTAGTCGATGACCAGGCGTTGCTTCTCGCCGGTCTTAACGACCACAACCTGGGCTCACCACGGGCTGGTGCTGCCCTCAATAATCCCTTCCTTCAGGAGCCGCTCCACTTCGGTTTTAATGAAAACCCTGTCCCCGGCATTGTATCGCCTGCTCTTTGTGGCGATGGGCTTACAGTCGGGGGTGAGGTTAGCAAACAGTGGGGGGGGGGTGACTCTGAGTGTGGAGAGGTTGCACCTGGTGCGCGGCGGGCAATTTGGAAGCTGCTGGCTGCGGACTGTGAGTGGGGGTAGGGGTCCACCATACGCCATCGTAACACTTTTAAGGTGGCACTAAAATCTAACCCCAGCAGGACGGCAGTGCAGAGGTCGGGCAGGACCAGAAGTTTAAAATGATCGTACACAGTCCGGTCTACTACGAGTGTCACCACACAGTAGCCGCAGATGTCCGCCGACTGGGACTCGGAGGCCATAGAAATCCGCTGGTGTGCAGGCAGGACTGGGAGAGAGCAACGCCGCACCGTGTCGGGGTGGATGAAGCTCTCCGTGCTCCCAGAGTCAAAAAGGCAGATTGTATTGTGACCATTTACCTTAATGTCCATTGTGGAACTGGCCAGCTGGTGCGGTCTCGCTTGGTCCAGTGTAACGGATGCCAGCGTAGGGGTCGGTGTGTCGCTGCGGGTATCAGATGAGGCGGTGTTGGGGGCCTGCTGCGTTCCGGCTGTCGTCCAAGATGGCGGCGTCCATGATCCCCATGTGGCTGGAGGTGTCCAAAATGGCTGCTGTACCGGTGGTTCGCACATGGCTGGGGAGGCCCAAGATGGCGGCCCGCATGGCCCACATGCGGCGCTGCTGGGGTTCGGGGTGGCATTGGCCCTGCAGATGCTAGCGTAGTGTCCCTTCTTCCCGCAGCCCGAGCAGATCGCGTTTTTCGCCGGGCAGCGCGCTCTGGGGTGTTTTGCCTGGCCACAGAAGTAGCATTTCTGGCCTTGGGGCACTGCTGTCTGGCCTTGGGACACTGCTGCGGTAGTTGGGCCGTTGCTGGGGTGTGGCTGGGGTGGCACGGCGCTATGAGGTGGTCCTACCATGTCCCAGGCTGTCATTCCCCGCGGCGTCCATGGTGCAGAGGAGTAGGCATCCATGCCCCGGTAGGCTGCATCCAATGATAGTGCGAGTTCAGAGGCCTTGTTGAGGTCGAGGTCACTCTGCTCCAACAGTCGCTGTCGGGTGTAATTGGATCTGTGGCCCGCTACAAAAGTGTCCCGGATAAGTTCCTCTGTGTACACGGCGGCCTTTACATCCTTACAACCACAGGCCCGGCCAAGCACACACAGTGCCTGAAGGTATTCCACGGTCGATTCCCCAGGTTGTTGTTTACGACTCCCCAGAAGGTGCCTGGCGTACACTTCATTCACTGGGCACGTGTACTGGTCCTTGAGGAGCTTGATAGCGTCCGCGTACGAGGTCGCGTCTTGGATGACCGAGTACACTCGGTGGTTCACTTTGGAGGTCAGGACATCCAGTTTGTCCTCGTCCGATTTGATTGCTGCGGAGGCGGTCAGGAATTTTTCGAAACACTTAAGCCAGTGAGTAAACTTGGTGGATGAGTCCGCCTCCCGATGATCTAAGTCCAGGCATGTTGGTGTGAGGATCTTCTCCATTATAAAAATTTTGTTAATAAAATTGATGCGCTATCAATTACTCATAAAAGACTGAGAGTTAAGAGAGTAACTAAAGGCTTTTATTAACAAAAGAATGAAGGTCTGCCTCGAGTGGTCGACCGGTCCAGAAATACAAAGGGCTGGGGAGCAGTCACCTTTATACTAGGACTTGTGGGAGGAGTCAGCCGAGGCATGTCCAGGCATGTACACAGTGGAATACAAACAGTGGTTTACCACACCCCTACATGCCAACACCCTCACCCCAACTCCTCTTTCACCCCTACACGCCAACCCCCTCACCCCAACTCCTCTATCACCCCTACTCTCCAACCCCCTTATAGATCCAAATCTAGTGGGAGGATAGAGGATTGGGAAAACTTTAAAAGACAGCCAAAAATAACAAAAAGATTGATTAATAAAGGGAAGATAGATTATGAAAGTAAATTAGCAAAAAATATAAAAACAGATAGTTAGAGTTTTTATAGTTATATAAAAAGAAAAAGGGTGGTTAAAGTAAATGTTGGTCCCTTAGAGGATGAGACCAGGAAATTAATGGTGGGAAATATGGAGATGGCAAAAACACTGAATGAATATTTTGTATCAGTCTTTACAGTAGAGGACACTAAGAATACGGTGGCATAGTGGTTAGCGCTGTTGACTCACAGCGCCAGGGACCCGGGTTAATATCCGGCCTCGGGTGACTGTCTGTGTGGAGTTTGCACATTCTCCCCGTGTTTGCGTGGGTTTCCTCTGGGTGCTCCGGTTTCCTCCCACAGTCCAAAGATGTGCGGTTTAGGTTGATTGGCCATGATAAAAAATAAAAAAAAATTGGTCCTTAGTGTTAGGGGGGATTAAATACGTGGGGTTACGGGGTTACGGGGATAGGGCTTGGGTGGGATGGCTGTCGGTGTAGGGATCGGGTGCTAGGGTTTGGATGATCAGCCATGATCTCGTTGAATGGCGGAGCAGGCTCGAAGGGCCGAATGGCCTACTCCTGCTCCTATCTTCTATGTTTCTATGTTTCTACCCCAACACTAGACAAACACGGGGCTATAGGGGGGGAGGAGCTAAACACGATCAAAATCACTAAGGAAGTGGTACTCGGTAAACCAATGGGACTCAAGGCGGATAAATCACCTGGACCGGATGGCTTACATCCTAGGGTCTTGAGGGAAGTGACGGTAGGGATTGTGGATGCATTGGTAATAATTTTCCAAAACTCCCTGGACTTGGCAAAGGTCCCGGCAGACTGGAAAACTGCTAATGTAACACCCTTATTTAAAAAGGGCAGTAGGCAGAAGGCTGGAAACTATAAACCGGTTAGCCTAACATCTGTGGTAGGTAAAATTTTGGAGTCCATTATTAAGGAGACAGTAACAAGACATTTGGATAATCATAATTTAATAGGACACAGTCAGCATGGTTTTATGAAGGGGAAGTCATGTTTGACAAATTTGCTGGAGTTCTTTGAGGAAGTAACATATAGGGTGGATAAAGGGGAACCAGTGGACGTAGTGTATTTAGACTTCCAAAAGGCATTTGACAAGGTGCCACACAAAAGATTATTGCTTAAGATAAAAAATCACGGGATTGGGGGTAATATTCTGGCATGGATAGAGGATTGGCTATCTAACAGAAGGCAGAGAGTTGGGATAGATGGTTCATTCTCAGACTGGCAATCAGTAACTAGTGGTGTTCCGCAGGGGTCAGTGCTGTGTCCCCAACTCTTTACAATCTATATTAATGATTTGGAGGAGGGGACCGAGTGTAACATATCAAAGTTTGCAGATGATACCAAGATGGGGGGGAAAGTAGTGAGTGAGGAGGACATAAAAAACCTGCAAGGGGGCACAGACAGGCTAAGTAAGTGGGCAGAGATTTGGCAGATGGAATACAATACTGGAAAGTGTGAGGTAATGCACTTTGGCAGGAAAAATCGTAGAGCAAGTTATTATATTAATGGCAAGAAACTTGAAAGTACTGAAGTACAAAGGGATCTGGGGGTCCTGGTGCACGAAAGTCAAAAGGTTAGTATGCAGGTGCAGCAAGTGATTAAGAAGGCCAATGGAATGTTGGCTTTCATTGCTAGGGGGATAGAATATAAAAATAGGGAGGTGTTACTTCAGATGTACAAGGTATTGATGAGACCGCACCTGGAATACTGCATACAGTTTTGGTGTCCATACTTAAGAAAAGACATAATTGCTCTCGAGTCAGTACAAAGAAGGTTCACTCGGTTAATCCCGGGGATGAGGGGATGGACGTATGAGGAGAGGTTGAGTAGATTGGGACTCTACTCATTGGAGTTCAGAAGAATGAGAGGCGATCTTATTGAAACATATAAGATTGTGAAGGGGTTGGATCGGGTGGATGCGGGGAGGATGTTCCCGATGATGAGTGAAACTAGAACTAGGGGGCATAGTCTTAGAATAAGGGGCTGCTCTTTCAAAACTGAGATGAGGAGGAACTACTTCACTCAGAGGGTGATAGGTCCACGGAATATGCTGCCCCAAAAAGCTGTAGAAGCTACATCATTACATAAATTTAAAACAGAAATAGACAGGTTCCTAGAAGCAAAGGGAATTAAGGGTTACGGGGAGCGGGCAGCAATTTGGACATGAGTCTAGGTTTGGATCGGTCATGGCCCTGTGGGTAGTGGAGCGGGCCGAGGGGCCGTGTAGCCTGATCCTGCTCCTAATTTGTGTGTCTAATTCTGTTAGATTCAGGAGGTGGTTCTGTGATAGTGGATTGGCGGTTAGGGTCAGATCAGCCATGATCTTATTGAATGGCGGAGCAGGCTCGAGGGGCCGATTGGCCTACTCCTGCTCCTATTTCTTATGTTCTTATGTTACCCCAACTGCTCTTTCACCCCTACTCTCCAACCCCCTCACCCCAACTCCTCTTTCACCCCTAATCCCCAAACCTCCTCAACCCAACTCCTCCTTAACCCCTACACTCCAACCCCCTCACCCCAACTCCTCTTTCACCCCTAATCTCCAACCCCCTCACCCCAACTCCTCTCTCACCCCTACTCTCCAAGCCCCTCACCCCAACTTCTCTTTCACCCCTACTCTCCAACCCCCTCACCCCAACTCCT
Organism: Somniosus microcephalus; assembly: GCF_052327205.1. Taxonomy (NCBI): domain Eukaryota; kingdom Metazoa; phylum Chordata; class Chondrichthyes; order Squaliformes; family Somniosidae; genus Somniosus; species Somniosus microcephalus. The sequence goes on along the minus strand of NC_140990.1, from coordinate 35,088,547 downwards.
CTTTCACCCCTACTCTCCAACCCACCTCACCCCAACTCCTCTCTCACCCCTACTCTCCAACCCCCTCACCCCAACTTCTCTTTCACCCCACTCTCCAACCCCCTCACCCCAACTCCTCTTTCACCGCTACTCTCCAACCCCCTCACCCCAACTCCTCTTTCACCCCTACTCTCCAAACCCCCTCACCCCAACTCCTCTTTCACCCCCACTCTCCAACTCCCTCACCCCAACACCTATTTCACCCTTACTCTCCAACCCCCTCACCCGAACTCCAATTTCACCCCCACTCTCCAACACCCCTCACCCCTACTCCTCTTTCACCCCTACTCTCCAAAACCCCTCACTCCAATTCCTCTTTCACCCCTACTCTCCAACCCCCTCACCCCAACTCCTCGTTCACCCCTACTCTCCAACCTCCCTCACCCCAACTCCTCTCTCACCCCTACTCTCCAACCCCCTCACCCCAACTTCTCTTTCACCCCACTCTCCAACCCCCTCACCCCAACTCCTCTTTCACTGCTACTCTCCAACCCCCTCACCCCAACTCCTCTTTAACCCCTACTCTCCAAACCCCCTCACCCCAACTCCTCTTTCACCCCCACTCTCCAACTCCCTCACCCCAACACCTATTTCACCCTTACTCTCCAACCCCCTCACCCGAACTCCAATTTCACCCCCACTCTCCAACACCCCTCATCCCTACTCCTCTTTCACCCCTACTCTCCAAAACCCCTCACTCCAATTCCTCTTTCACCCCTACTCTCCAAACCACTCACCCCAACTCCTCTTTCACCCCTACTCTCCAACCCCCCTCACCCCAACTCCTCTTTCACCCCTACTCTCCAACCCCCCTCAACCAACTCCTCTTTCACCCCTACTCTCCAAACCCCTCACCCCAACTCCTCTTTCACCCCTACTCTCCAACCCCCTCACCCCAACTCCTCTTTCACACCTACACTCCAACCCCCCTCACTCCAACTCCTCTTTCACCCCTACTCTCCATCCCCCTCACCCCAACTCCTCTTTCACCCCTACACGCCAACCCCCTCACCCTACCTCGTCTTTCCCCCCTACTCTCCAACCCCCTTATAGATCCAAATCTAGTGGGAGGATAGAGGATTGGGAAAACTTTAAAAGAGAGCAAAAAATAACAAAAAGATTGATTAAGAAAGGGAAGATAGATTATGAATGTAAATTAGCAAAAAATATAAAAACAGATAATAAGAGTTTTTATAGTTATATAAAAAGAAAAAGGGTGGTTAAAGTAAATGTTGGTCCCTTAGAGGATGAGACCGGGAAATTAATGGTGGGAAATATGGAGATGGCAAAAACACTGAATGAATATTTTGTATCAGTCCTTACAGTAGAGGACACTAAGAATATCCCAACACTGGACAAACAGGGGGCTATAGGGGGGGAGGAGCTAAACACGACCAAAATCACTAAGGAAGTGGTACTCGGTAAAATGATGGGACTCAAGGCGGATAAATCACCTGGACCGGATGGCTTACATCCTAGGGTCTTGAGGGAAGTGACGGTAGGGATTGTGGATGCATTGGTAATAATTTTCCGAAACTCCCTGGACTTGGCAAAGGTCCCGGCAGACTGGAAAACTGCTAATGTAACACCCTTATTTAAAAAGGGCAGTAGGCAGAAGGCTGGAATCTATAGATCGGTTAGCCTAACATCTGTGGTAGGTAAAATTTTGGAGTCCATTATTAAGGAGACAGAAACAAGACATTTGGATAATCATAATTTAATAGGACAAAGTCAACATGGTTTTATGAAGGGGAAGTCATGTTTGACAAATTTGCTGGAGTTCTTTGAGGAAGTAACACATAGGGTGGATAAAGGGGAACCAGTGGAGGTAGTGTATTTAGACTTCCAAAAGGCATTTGACAAGGTGCCACACAAAAGATTATTGCTTAAGATAAAAAATCACGGGATTGAGGGTAATATTCTGGCATGGACAGAGGATTGGCTATCTAACAGAAGGCAGAGAGTTGGGATAAATGGTTCATTCTCAGACTGGCAATCAGTAACTAGTGGTGTTCCGCAGGGGTCAGTGCTGTGTCCCCAACTCTTTACAATCTATATTAATGATTTGGAGGAGGGGACCGAGTGTAACATATCAAAGTTTGCAGATGATACCAAGATGGGGGAGAAAGTAGTCTGAGGAGGACATAAAAAACCTGAAAGGGGACATTGACAGGCTAAGTTAGTGGGCAGAGATTGGGCAGATGGAATACAATACTGGAAAGTGTGAGGTAATGCACTTTGGCAGGAAAAATCGTAGAGCAAGTTATTATCTTAATGGCAAGAAACTTGAAAGTACTGAAGTACAAAGGGATCTGGGGGTCCTGGTGCACGAAACTCAAAATGTTAGAATGCAGGTGCAGCAAGTGATTAAGAAGGCCAATGGAATGTTGGCTTTCATAGCTAGGGGGATAGAATATAAAAATAGGGAGGTATTGCTTCAGTTGTACAAGGTATTGGTGAGTCCGCACCTGGAATACTGCATACAGTTTTGGTGTCCATACGTAAGAAAAGACATACTTGCTCTCGAGTCAGTACAAAGAAGGTTCACTCGGTTAATCCCGGGGATGAGAGGATGGACGTATGAGGAGAGGTTGAGTAGATTGGGACTCTACTCATTGGAGTTCAGAAGAATGAGAGGCGATCTTATTGAAACATATAAGATTGTGAAGGGGTTGGATCGGGTGGATGCGGGGAGGATGTTCCCGATGATGGGTGAAACTAGAACTAGGGGGCATAGTCTTAGGATAAGGGGCTGCTCTTTCAAAACTGAGATGAGGAGGAACTACTTCACTCAGAGGGTGGTAGGTCCGTGGAATATGCTGCCCCAAAAAGCTGTAGAAGCTACATCATTACATAAATTTAAAACAGAAATAGACAGGTTCCTAGAAGCAAAGGGAATTAAGGGTTACGGGGAGCGGGCAGCAATTTGGACATGAGTCTAGGTTTGGATCGGTCATGGCCCTGTGGGAAGCGAAGCGGGCCCAGGGGCCGCGTCGCCTGATCCTGCTCCTAGTTCGTGTGTCTAATTCTGTTAGATTCAGGAGATGGTTCTGTGATAGTAGATTGGCGGTTGGGATCAGATCGCCATGATCTCATTGAATGGCGGAGCAGGCTCGAGGGGCCGATTGGCCTACTCCTGCTCCTATTTCTTATGTTCTTATGTTACCCCAACTCCTCTTTCACCCCTACTCTTCAACCCCCTTTACCCCATCTCCTCTTTCACCCCTACTCTCCAACCCCCCTCACACCATCTCCTCTTTCACCCGTAATCTCCAACCCCCCTCACCCCAACTCCTCTTTCACCCCTACTCTCCAACCACTCACCCCAATTCCTCTTTCACCCTACTCTCCAACCCCCCTCACCCCAACTCCTCTTTCACCCGTAATCTCCAACCCCCCTCACCCCAACTCCTCTTTCACCCCTACTCTCCAAACCCCTCACCCCAACTCCTCTTTCACCCCTATTCTCCAACCCCCCTCACCCCAACTCCTCTTTCACCCCTACTCTCCAACTCCCCTCACCCCAACTCCTCTTTCATCCCTACTCTCCAACCCCCTCACCCCAACTCCTCTTTCACCCCTACTCTCCAACCCCCTCACCCCAACTCCTCTTTCACCCCGACTCTCCAACAACCCTCACCCCAACTCCTCTTTCACCCCTACTCTCCAACCCCATTCACCCCAACTCCTCTTTCACCCCTACTCTCCAACCCCCCTCACCGCAACTCCTCTTTCACCCCTACTCTCCAACCCCCCTCACCCCAACTCCTCTTTCACCCCTACTCTGCAACCCCCCTCACCCCAACTCCTCTTTCACCCCTACTCTCCAACCCCCCTCACCCCAACTCCTCTTTCACCCCTACTCTACAACCCCGCTCACCCCAAATCCTGCTTCACCTCTACTCTCCAACCCCCCTCACCCCAACTCCTCTTTCACCCCTACTCTCCAACCCCCTTACCCCAACTCCTCTTTCACCCCTACTCTCCAAACCCTCTCACCCCAACTCATCTTTCACCCCACTCTCCAACCCTCCTCACCCCAACTCCTCTTTCACCCCTACACTCCAACCCCCTCACCCCAACTCCTCTTTCACCAATACACTCCAACCCCCTCACCCCACCTCCTCTTTCACCCCTACTCTCCAGACTCCTCACCCCAACTCCTCTTTCGGCCCTGCTCTCCAACCCCCCACACCCCAACTCCGCTTTCACCCCTACTCTCCAAACCCCTCACCCCAACTCCTCTTTCGCCCGTACTCTCCAACCCCCTTCACCCCAACTCCTCTTTCACCCCTACTCTCCAACCCCCCTCACACCAACTCCTCTTTCACCCCTACTCTCCAACCCCCCCACCCCAACTCCTCTTTCACCCCTACTCTCCACCCCCTCACCCCAAATCCTCTTTCACCCCTACTCTCCACCCCCTCACCCCAACTTCTCTTTCACCCCTACTCTCCAACCCCCCTCACCCCAACTCCTCTTTCACCCCTACTCTCCAACCACCTCACCCCAACTCCACTTTCACCCCTAATCTCCAACCCCCCTCACCCCAACTCCTCTTTCACCCCTACTCTCCAACCCCCTCACCCCAACTCCTCTTTCTCCCCTAATCTGCAACCCCCTCACCCCAACTCTTCTTTCACCCCTAATCTCCAACCCCCCTCACCCCCAACTCCTCTTTCACCCCTACACTCCAACACCCTTCACCCCAACTCCTCTTTCACCCCTACTCTCCAACCCCCTCACCCAACTCCTCTTTCACCCCTACTCTCCAACCCCCCTCACCCCAACTCCTCTTTCACCCCTACTCTCCAACCCCCCTCACCCCAACTCCTCCTTCACACCTACTCTCCAACCCCCCTCACCCCAACTCCTCTTTCACCCCTACTCTCCAACACCCCTCAGCCCAACTCCTCTTTCACCCCTTCTCTCCAACACCCCTCACCCCAACTCCTCTTTCACCCGTACTCTCCAAACCCCCTCACCCCAACTCCTCTTTCACCCCTACTCTCCAACCCCCCTCACCCCAACTCTTCTTTCACCCCTACTCTCCAACCCCCTCTCACCCCAACTCCTCTTTCACCCCTACTCTCCAACCCCCCTCACCCCAACTCCTCTTTCTCCCCTACTCTCCAACACCCCTCACCCCAACTCCTCTTTCACCCCTACTCTCCAACCCCCTCTCCCCAACTAATCTTTCACCCCTACTCTCCAACCCCCTCACCCCAACACCTCTTTCACCCCTACTCTCCAACCCCCCTCACTCTATTCCTCTTTCACCCCTACTCTGCAAACCCCCTCCCCCCAACTCCACTTTCACCCCTAATCTCCAACCCCCTCACCCCAACACCTCTTTCACCCCATCTCTCCAACCCCCCTCACCCCAACTCCTCTTTCACCCCTACTCTCCAACCCCCCCACCCAACTACACTTTCACCCCGTATCTCCAACCCCCCTGACTCCGACTCCTCCTTCACCCCTACTTTCCAACTCCCCTCACCCCAACTCCTCTTTCACCCCTACGCTCCAACCCCCTCACCCCAACTCCTCTTTCACCCCTACTCTCCAACTCCCTCACCCCAACACCTCTTTCACCCCTACTCTCCAACCCACTCACCCCAACTCCAATTTCACCCCACTCTCCAACACACTCACCCCAACTCCTCTTTCAGCCCTACTCTCCAAACCCCCTCACTCCAACTCCTCTTTCACCCCTACTCTCCAACCCCCCTCACCCCAACTCCTCTATCACACCTACTCTCCAACCCCCCTCACCCCAACTCCTCTTTCTCCCCTACTGTCCATCCCCCCTCACCCCAACTCCTCTTTCACCCCTACTCTCCAAACCCCCTCACCCCAACTCCTCTTTCACCCCTACTCTCCAACCCCTCACCCCATTTCTCCTTTCACCCATACACTCCAACCCCTCTCACCCCAACTCCTCTTTCACCCGTAATCTCCAACCCCCCTTCAGCCCAACTCCTCTTTCACCCCTACTCTCCAAGCCCCCTCACCCCAACTCCTCTTTCACCCCTAATCTTCAACCCCCCTCACCCCAACTCCTCCTTCACACCTACTCTCCAACCCTCTCACCCCAACTCCTCTTTCACCCCTAATCTCCAAACCCCCTCTCCCCAACTCCTCTTTCACCCCTACTCTCCAAACTCCTCACCCCAACTCATCTTTCACCCCTACTCTCCAAACCCCCTCACCCCAACTCCTCTTTCACACCTACTCTCCAAACTCCTCACCCCAACTCCTCTTTCACCCCTACTCTCCAATACTGCTCACCCCATCTCCTCTTTCATCCCTACTCTCCAACCCCCTCACCCCAACTCTTCTTTCACCCCTACTCTCCAACCACCCTCACCCCAACTCCTCTTTCACCCCTACTCTCCAACCCCCCTCACCCCAACTCCTCTTTCACCCCTACTGTCCAAACCCCCTCACCCCAACTCTTCTTTCACCACTACTCTGCAACCCCCCTCACCCCAACTCCTCTTTCACCTCAACTCTCCAACCACCCTCACGCCAACTCCTCCTTCACCCCTTGTGGTAAATCACTGCTAACTCTGTACATGTCTGTGTGGTAAACCACTGTTAACTCTGTACAGGCCTGGGCATGTCACCGCCCCTGGCTCCACCCCTAAGCCCGGGTATAAAGGTGACTCACCACCCTTCCCCCGGGAGCTCTGAGGATGGATCCACTAGCAGAGGCATGCTCCAGTTCTTAGTCAATAAAAGCCTACTTTGTATAAGTTGAACTCGTAGTCTTTGGTGTTGATGATAGTGCATCACCCCTACTCTCCAAACCCCCTCACCCCAATTCCTCTTTCGCCCCTACTCTCCAACCCCCCTCACCCCAACTGCTCTTTCACCCCTACTCCCCAACCCCTCTCACACCAACTCCTCTTTCACCCCTTCTCTCCAACCCACTCACCCCAACTCCTCTTTCACCCCTACTCTCCAACACCCCTCACCCGAACTCCTCTTTCACCCCTACTCTCCAACCCCCTTCATCCCAACTCCACTTTCACCCCTACTCTCCAACGCCCCTCACCCGAACTCCACTTTCACCCCTACTCTCCACCCCCCTCACCCCAACTCCTCTTTCACCCCTACTATCCAATCCCCCTCACCCCAACTCCTCTTTCACCCCTACTCTCCAAACCAGCTCACCCCAACTGCTCTTTCACCCCTACTCTCCAACCCCTTCACCCCAACTCCTCTTTCACCCCTACTCTCCAACCCCCTCACCCCAACTCCTCTTTCACCCCTACTCCCCAACCCCCCTCACCCCAACTCCTCTTTCACCCCTACTCTCCAAACCCCTCACCCCAACTCCTCTTTCACCCCTACTCTCCAACCCCCTCACCTCAACTTCTGTTTCACCCCTACTCTCCAAACCCCCTCACCTCAACTCCTCTTTCACCCCTACTCTCCAACCCCTCAATCCAATTCCTCTATTAACCCCTACTCTCCAACCCCCTCACCACAACTCCTCTTTCACCCCTACTATCCAACCCCCCTCACCGCAACTCCTCTTTCACCCGTAATCTCCAAACCCCCTTCACCCCAACTTCTCTTTCACCCCTAATCTCCAACCCCCCTCACCTCAACTCCTCTTTCAACCCTACTCTCCAGACTCCTCACCCCAACTCCTCTTTCGGCCCTACTCTCCAACCCCCCACACCCCAACTCCTCTTTCACCCCTACTCTCCAAGCCCCTCACCGCAACTCCTCTTTCGCCCCTACTCTCCAACCCCCTTCACCCCAACACCTCTTTCACCCCTACTCTCCAACCCCCTCACCCCAACTCCTTTTACCCCTGCTCTCCAATCCCCTCACCCCAACTCCTCTTTCACCCCTACTCTCCAACCCCCTTCACTCCAACTCCTCTTTCACCCCTACTCTCCAACCCCCCTCACCCCAACTCCTTTCACCCCTACTCTCCAACCCCCTCACCCCAACTCCTCTTTCACCCCTACTCTCCAAACCCCTTCATCCCAACTTCTCTTTCACCCCTACTCTCCAACCCTCTCACCCCAAATCCTCTTACAACCCTACTCTCCAAACCCCCTCACCCCAACTCCTCTTTCACCCCTACTCTCCAATCCCCTCACCGCAACTCGTCTTTCACCCCTACTCTCCAAACCCCCGCACCCCAACTCCTCTTTCACCCCTACTCTCCAACCCCCTCACCACAACTCCTCTTTCACCACTAAACTCCAACCCCCCTCACCCCAACGCCTCCTTCACCCCTACTCTCCAACCCCCTCACCCAACTCCTCTTTCACCTCTGCTCTCCAACCCCCCTCACCCCAACTTCTCTTTCACCCCTAATCTCCAACCCCCCTCACCCCAACTCCTCTTTCACCCCTACTCTCCAGACTCCTCACCCCAACTCCTCTTTCGGCCCTGCTCTCCAACCCCCCACACCCCAACTCCTCTTTCACCCCTACTCTCCAAACCCCTCACCCCAACTCCTCTTTCGCCCCTAATCTCTAACCCCCTTCACCCCAACACCTCTTTCACCCCTACTCTCCAACCCCCTCACCCCAACTCCTTTTACCCCTGCTCTCCAACCCCCTCACCCCAACTCCTCTTTCACCCCTACTCTCCAACCCCCCTCACCCCAACTCCTCTTTCACCCCTACTCTCCAACCCCTCTCACCCCAACTCCTCTTTCACCCCTACTCACCAACCCCCCTCACCCCAACTCCTCTTTCACCCGTACTCTCCAACCCCCCTCACCCCAACTCCTCTTTCACCCCTACTCTCCACCCCCTCACCGCAACTCCTCTTTCACCCCTACTCTCTAACCCCCTCACCCCAACTCCTCTTTCACCCCTACTCTCCCAGCCCCCTCACCCCAACTCCTCTTTCACCCCTACTCTCCAACACCCCACCCCAACTCCTCTTTCACCCCTACTCTCCACCCCCTCACCCCAACTTCTCTTTCACCCCTACTCTCCATGCCCCCTCACCCCAACTCCTCTTTCACCCCTACTCTCCAACCCCCTCACCCCAACTCCTCTTTCACCCCTACTCTCCAACCCCCCTCACCCCAAATCCTCTTTCACCCCTACTCTGCACCCCCTCACCCCAACTTCTCTTTCACCCCTACTCTCCAACCCCCCTCACCCCAACTCCTCTTTCACCCCTACTCTCCAACCCCCTCACCCCAACTCCACTTTCACCCCTAATCTCCAACCCCCTCACACCAACTCCTCTTTCACCCCTACTCTCCAACCCCCCTCACCCCAACACCTCTTTCACCCCTACTCTCCAACCCCCCTCACCCCAACTCCTCTTTCACCCCTACTCTCCAACCCCCCCACCCAACTACACTTTCACCCCGTATCTCCAACCCCCCTGACTCCGACTCCTCCTTCACCCCTACTTTCCAACCCCCCTCACCCCAACTCCTCTTTCACCCCTACTCTCCAACCCCCTTCACCCCAACTCCTCTTTCACCCCTACTCTCCAACCCCCCTCACCCCAACTCCTCTTTCACCCCTACTTTCCAACCCCCCTCACCCCAACTCCTCTTTCACCCCGACTCTCCAACCACCTTCACCCCAACTCGTCTTTCAACCCCTACTCTCCAACCCCCCTCACCCCAACTCCTCTTTCACCCCTACTCTCCAACACCCCTCACCCCAACTCCGCTTTCACCCCAACTCTCCACCCCGCCTCACCCAAACTCCTGTCTCTCCCCTACTCTACAACCCCCCTCACCCCAACTCCTCTTTCACCCCTACTCTCCAACCCCCTCACCCCAACTCCTCTTTCACCACTACTCTCCAACCCCCCTCACCCCAACTCCCATTTCACCCCTACTCTCCAACCCCCTCACCCCAACTCCTCTTTCACCCCGACTCTCCAACCCCCCTCACCCCAACTCCTCTTTCACCCCTACTCTCCAACCCCCTTCACCCCAACTCCTCTTTCACCCCTACTCTCCAACCCCCTCAGCCCAACTCCTCTTTCACCCCTACTCTCCAACCCCCCTCACCCCAACTCCTCTTTCACCCCTACTGTCCAAACCCCCTCACCCCAACTCTTCTTTCACCACTACTCTGCAACCCCCCTCACCCCAACTCCTCTTTCACCTCAACTCTCCAACCACCCTCACGCCAACTCCTCCTTCACCCCTTGTGGTAAACCACTGCTAACTCTGTACATGTCTGTGTGGTAAACCACTGTTAACTCTGTACAGGCCCGGGCATGTCACCGCCCCTGGCTCCACCCCTAAGCCCGGGTATAAAGGTGACTCACCACCCTTCCCCCGGGAGCTCTGAGGATGGATCCACTAGCAGAGGCATGCTCCAGTTCTTAGTCAATAAAAGCCTACTTTGTATAAGTTGAACTCGTAGTCTTTGGTGTTGATGATAGTGCATCACCCCTACTCTCCAAACCCCCTCACCCCAATTCCTCTTTCGCCCCTACTCTCCAACCCCCCTCACCCCAACTGCTCTTTCACCCCTACTCCCCAACCCCTCTCACACCAACTCCTCTTTCACCCCTTCTCTCCAACCCACTCACCCCAACTCCTCTTTCACCCCTACTCTCCAACCCCCCTCACCCGAACTTCTCTTTCACCCCTACTCTCCAACCCCCTTCATCCCAACTCCTCTTTCACCCCTACTCTCCAACGCCCCTCACCCGAACTCCACTTTCACCCCTACTCTCCACCCCCCTCACCCCAACTCCTCTTTCACCCCTACTATCCAATCCCCCTCACCCCAACTCCTCTTTCACCCCTACTCTCCAAACCAGCTCACCCCAACTGCTCTTTCACCCCTACTCTCCAACCCCTTCACCCCAACTCCTCTTTCACCCCTACTCTCCAACCCCCTCACCCCAACTCCTCTTTCACCCCTACTCCCCAAACCCCCTCACCCCAACTCCTCTTTCACCCCTACTCTCCAAACCCCTCACCCCAACTCCTCTTTCACCCCTACTCTCCAACCCCCTCACCTCAACTTCTGTTTCACCCCTACTCTCCAAACCCCCTCACCTCAACTCCTCTTTCACCCCTACTCTCCAACCCCTCAATCCAATTCCTCTATTAACCCCTACTCTCCAACCCCCTCACCACAACTCCTCTTTCACCCCTACTATCCAACCCCCCTCACCGCAACTCCTCTTTCACCCGTAATCTCCAAACCCCCTTCACCCCAACTTCTCTTTCACCCCTAATCTCCAACCCCCCTCACCTCAACTCCTCTTTCAACCCTACTCTCCAGACTCCTCACCCCAACTCCTCTTTCGGCCCTACTCTCCAACCCCCCACACCCCAACTCCTCTTTCACCCCTACTCTCCAAGCCCCTCACCGCAACTCCTCTTTCGCCCCTACTCTCCAACCCCCTTCACCCCAACACCTCTTTCACCCCTACTCTCCAACCCCCTCACCCCAACTCCTTTTACCCCTGCTCTCCAATCCCCTCACCCCAACTCCTCTTTCACCCCTACTCTCCAACCCCCTTCACCCCAACTCCTCTTTCACCCCTACTCTCCAACCCCCCTCACCCCAACTCCTTTCACCCCTACTCTCCAACCCCCTCACCCCAACTCCTCTTTCACCCCTACTCTCCAAACCCCTTCATCCCAACTTCTCTTTCACCCCTACTCTCCAACCCTCTCACCCCAAATCCTCTTACAACCCTACTCTCCAACCCCCCTCACCCCAACTCCTCTTTCACCCCTACTCTCCAATCCCCTCACCCCAACTCCTCTTTCACCCCTACTCTCCAAACCCCCGCACCCCAACTCCTCTTTCACCCCTACTCTCCAACCCCCTCACCACAACTCCTCTTTCACCACTAAACTCCAACCCCCCTCACCCCAACGCCTCCTTCACCCCTACTCTCCAACCCCCTCACCCAACTCCTCTTTCACCTCTGCTCTCCAACCCCCCTCACCCCAACTTCTCTTTCACCCCTAATCTCCAACCCCCCTCACCCCAACTCCTCTTTCACCCCTACTCTCCAGACTCCTCACCCCAACTCCTCTTTCGGCCCTGCTCTCCAACCCCCCACACCCCAACTCCTCTTTCACCCCTACTCTCCAAACCCCTCACCCCAACTCCTCTTTCGCCCCTAATCTCAAACCCCCTTCACCCCAACACCTCTTTCACCCCTACTCTCCAACCCCCTCACCCCAACTCCTTTTACCCCTGCTCTCCAACCCCCTCACCCCAACTCCTCTTTCACCCCTACTCTCCAACCCCCCTCACCCCAACTCCTCTTTCACCCCTACTCTCCAACCCCTCTCACCCCAACTCCTCTTTCACCCCTACTCACCAACCCCCCTCACCCCAACTCCTCTTTCACCCCTACTCTCCAACCCCCTCACCCAACTTCTGTTTCACCCCTACTCTCCAAACCCCCTCACCTCAACTCCTCTTTCACCCCTACTCTCCAACCCCTCAATCCAATTCCTCTATTAACCCCTACTCTCCAACCCCCTCACCACAACTCCTCTTTCACCCCTACTATCCAACCCCCCCTCACCGCAACTCCTCTTTCACCCGTAATCTCCAAACCCCCTTCACCCCAACTTCTCTTTCACCCCTAATCTCCAACCCCCCTCACCTCAACTCCTCTTTCAACCCTACTCTCCAGACTCCTCACCCCAACTCCTCTTTCGGCCCTACTCTCCAACCCCCCACACCCCAACTCCTCTTTCACCCCTACTCTCCAAGCCCCTCACCGCAACTCCTCTTTCGCCCCTACTCTCCAACCCCCTTCACCCCAACACCTCTTTCACCCCTACTCTCCAACCCCCTCACCCCAACTCCTTTTACCCCTGCTCTCCAATCCCCTCACCCCAACTCCTCTTTCACCCCTACTCTCCAACCCCCTTCACTCCAACTCCTCTTTCACCCCTACTCTCCAACCCCCCTCACCCCAACTCCTTTCACCCCTACTCTCCAACCCCCTCACCCCAACTCCTCTTTCACCCCTACTCTCCAAACCCCTTCACCCCAACTCCTCTTTCACCCCTACTCTCCAACCCCCTCACCCCAACTCCACTTTCACCCCTAATCTCCAACCCCCTCACACCAACTCCTCTTTCACCCCTACTCTCCAACCCCCCTCACCCCAACACCTCTTTCACCCCTACTCTCCAACCCCCCTCACCCCAACTCCTCTTTCACCCCTACTCTCCAACCCCCCCACCCAACTACACTTTCACCCCGTATCTCCAACCCCCCTGACTCCGACTCCTCCTTCACCCCTACTTTCCAACCCCCCTCACCCCAACTCCTCTTTCACCCCTACTCTCCAACCCCCTTCACCCCAACTCCTCTTTCACCCCTACTCTCCAACCCCCCTCACCCCAACTCCTCTTTCACCCCTACTTTCCAACCCCCCTCACCCCAACTCCTCTTTCACCCCGACTCTCCAACCACCTTCACCCCAAGTCGTCTTTCAACCCCTACTCTCCAACCCCCCTCACCCCAACTCCTCTTTCACCCCTACTCTCCAACACCCCTCACCCCAACTCCGCTTTCACCCCAACTCTCCACCCCGCCTCACCCAAACTCCTGTCTCTCCCCTACTCTCCAAACCCCCTCACCCCAACTCCTCTTTCACCCCTACTCTCCAATCCCCTCACCGCAACTCGTCTTTCACCCCTACTCTCCAAACCCCCGCACCCCAACTCCTCTTTCACCCCTACTCTCCAACCCCCTCACCACAACTCCTCTTTCACCACTAAACTCCAACCCCCCTCACCCCAACGCCTCCTTCACCCCTACTCTCCAACCCCCTCACCCAACTCCTCTTTCACCTCTGCTCTCCAACCCCCCTCACCCCAACTTCTCTTTCACCCCTAATCTCCAACCCCCCTCACCCCAACTCCTCTTTCACCCCTACTCTCCAGACTCCTCACCCCAACTCCTCTTTCGGCCCTGCTCTCCAACCCCCCACACCCCAACTCCTCTTTCACCCCTACTCTCCAAACCCCTCACCCCAACTCCTCTTTCGCCCCTAATCTCAAACCCCCTTCACCCCAACACCTCTTTCACCCCTACTCTCCAACCCCCTCACCCCAACTCCTTTTACCCCTGCTCTCCAACCCCCTCACCCCAACTCCTCTTTCACCCCTACTCTCCAACCCCCCTCACCCCAACTCCTCTTTCACCCCTACTCTCCAACCCCTCTCACCCCAACTCCTCTTTCACCCTTACTCACCAACCCCCCTCACCCCAACTCCTCTTTCACCCGTACTCTCCAACCCCCCTCACCCCAACACCTCTTTCACCCCTACTCTCCACCCCCTCACCGCAACTCCTCTTTCACCCCTACTCTCTAACCCCCTCACCCCAACTCCTCTTTCACCCCTACTCTCCCAGCCCCCTCACCCCAACTCCTCTTTCACCCCTACTCTCCAACACCCCACCCCAACTCCTCTTTCACCCCTACTCTCCACCCCCTCACCCCAACTTCTCTTTCACCCCTACTCTCCATGCCCCCTCACCCCAACTCCTCTTTCACCCCTACTCTCCAACCCCCTCACCCCAACTCCTCTTTCACCCCTACTCTCCAACCCCCCTCACCCCAAATCCTCTTTCACCCCTACTCTGCACCCCCTCACCCCAACTTCTCTTTCACCACTACTCTCCAACCCCCCTCACCCCAACTCCTCTTTCACCCCTACTCTCCAACCCCCTCACCCCAACTCCACTTTCACCCCTAATCTCCAACCCCCTCACACCAACTCCTCTTTCACCCCTACTCTCCAACCACCCTCACCCCAACACCTCTTTCACCCCTACTCTCCAACCCCCCTCACCCCAACTCCTCTTTCACCCCTACTCTCCAACCCCCCCACCCAACTACACTTTCACCCCGTATCTCCAACCCCCCTGACTCCGACTCCTCCTTCACCCCTACTTTCCAACCCCCCTCACCCCAACTCCTCTTTCACCCCTACTCTCCAACCCCCTTCACCCCAACTCCTCTTTCACCCCTACTCTCCAACCCCCCTCACCCCAACTCCTCTTTCACCCCTTCTTTCCAACCCCCCTCACCCCAACTCCTCTTTCACCCCGACTCTCCAACCACCTTCACCCCAACTCGTCTTTCAACCCCTACTCTCCAACCCCCCTCACCCCAACTCCTCTTTCACCCCTACTCTCCAACACCCCTCACCCCAACTCCGCTTTCACCCCAACTCTCCACCCCGCCTCACCCAAACTCCTGTCTCTCCCCTACTCTCCAACCCCCCTCACCCCAACTCCTCTTTCACCCCTACTCTCCAACCCCCTCACCCCAACTCCTCTTTCACCACTACTCTCCAACCCCCCTCACCCCAACTCCCATTTCACCCCTACTCTCCAACCCCCTCACCCCAACTCCTCTTTCACCCCGACTCTCCAACCCCCCTCACCCCAACTCCTCTTTCACCCCTACTCTCCAACCCCCTTCACCCCAACTCCTCTTTCACCCCTACTCTCCAACCCCCTCACCCCAACTCCTCTTTCACCCCTACTCTCCAACCCCCCTCACCCCAACTCCTCTTTCACCCCTACTGTCCAAACCCCCTCACCCCAACTCTTCTTTCACCACTACTCTGCAACCCCCCCTCACCCCAACTCCTCTTTCACCTCAACTCTCCAACCACCCTCACGCCAACTCCTCCTTCACCCCTTGTGGTAAACCACTGCTAACTCTGTACATGTCTGTGTGGTAAACCACTGTTAACTCTGTACAGGCCCGGGCATGTCACCGCCCCTGGCTCCACCCCTAAGCCCGGGTATAAAGGTGACTCACCACCCTTCCCCCGGGAGCTCTGAGGATGGATCCACTAGCAGAGGCATGCTCCAGTTCTTAGTCAATAAAAGCCTACTTTGTATAAGTTGAACTCGTAGTCTTTGGTGTTGATGATAGTGCATCACCCCTACTCTCCAAACCCCCTCACCCCAATTCCTCTTTCGCCCCTACTCTCCAACCCCCCTCACCCCAACTGCTCTTTCACCCCTACTCCCCAACCCCTCTCACACCAACTCCTCTTTCACCCCTTCTCTCCAACCCACTCACCCCAACTCCTCTTTCACCCCTACTCTCCAACCCCCCTCACCCGAACTTCTCTTTCACCCCTACTCTCCAACCCCCTTCATCCCAACTCCTCTTTCACCCTTACTCTCCAACGCCCCTCACCCGAACTCCACTTTCACCCCTACTCTCCACCCCCCTCACCCCAACTCCTCTTTCACCCCTACTATCCAATCCCCCTCACCCCAACTCCTCTTTCACCCCTACTCTCCAAACCAGCTCACCCCAACTGCTCTTTCACCCCTACTCTCCAACCCCTTCACCCCAACTCCTCTTTCACCCCTACTCTCCAACCCCCTCACCCCAACTCCTCTTTCACCCCTACTCCCCAACCCCCCTCACCCCAACTCCTCTTTCACCCCTACTCTCCAAACCCCTCACCCCAACTCCTCTTTCACCCCTACTCTCCAACCCCCTCACCTCAACTTCTGTTTCACCCCTACTCTCCAAACCCCCTCACCTCAACTCCTCTTTCACCCCTACTCTCCAACCCCTCAATCCAATTCCTCTATTAACCCCTACTCTCCAACCCCCTCACCACAACTCCTCTTTCACCCCTACTATCCAACCCCCCTCACCGCAACTCCTCTTTCACCCGTAATCTCCAAACCCCCTTCACCCCAACTTCTCTTTCACCCCTAATCTCCAACCCCCCTCACCTCAACTCCTCTTTCAACCCTACTCTCCAGACTCCTCACCCCAACTCCTCTTTCGGCCCTACTCTCCAACCCCCCACACCCCAACTCCTCTTTCACCCCTACTCTCCAAGCCCCTCACCGCAACTCCTCTTTCGCCCCTACTCTCCAACCCCCTTCACCCCAACACCTCTTTCACCCCTACTCTCCAACCCCCTCACCCCAACTCCTTTTACCCCTGCTCTCCAATCCCCTCACCCCAACTCCTCTTTCACCCCTACTCTCCAACCCCCTTCACCCCAACTCCTCTTTCACCCCTACTCTCCAACCCCCCTCACCCCAACTCCTTTCACCCCTACTCTCCAACCCCCTCACCCCAACTCCTCTTTCACCCCTACTCTCCAAACCCCTTCATCCCAACTTCTCTTTCACCCCTACTCTCCAACCCTCTCACCCCAAATCCTCTTACAACCCTACTCTCCAATCCCCCTCACCCCAACTCCTCTTTCACCCCTACTCTCCAATCCCCTCACCCCAACTCGTCTTTCACCCCTACTCTCCAAACCCCCGCACCCCAACTCCTCTTTCACCCCTACTCTCCAACCCCCTCACCACAACTCCTCTTTCACCACTAAACTCCAACCCCCCTCACCCCAACGCCTCCTTCACCCCTACTCTCCAACCCCCTCACCCAACTCCTCTTTCACCTCTGCTCTCCAACCCCCCTCACCCCAACTTCTCTTTCACCCCTAATCTCCAACCCCCCTCACCCCAACTCCTCTTTCACCCCTACTCTCCAGACTCCTCACCCCAACTCCTCTTTCGGCCCTGCTCTCCAACCCCCCACACCCCAACTCCTCTTTCACCCCTACTCTCCAAACCCCTCACCCCAACTCCTCTTTCGCCCCTAATCTCAAACCCCCTTCACCCCAACACCTCTTTCACCCCTACTCTCCAACCCCCTCACCCCAACTCCTTTTACCCCTGCTCTCCAACCCCCTCACCCCAACTCCTCTTTCACCCCTACTCTCCAACCCCCCTCACCCCAACTCCTCTTTCACCCCTACTCTCCAACCCCTCTCACCCCAACTCCTCTTTCACCCCTACTCACCAACCCCCCTCACCCCAACTCCTCTTTCACCCGTACTCTCCAACCCCCCTCACCCCAACTCCTCTTTCACCCCTACTCTCCACCCCCTCACCGCAACTCCTCTTTCACCCCTACTCTCTAACCCCCTCACCCCAACTCCTCTTTCACCCCTACTCTCCCAGCCCCCTCACCCCAACTCCTCTTTCACCCCTACTCTCCAACACCCCACCCCAACTCCTCTTTCACCCCTACTCTCCACCCCCTCACCCCAACTTCTCTTTCACCCCTACTCTCCATGCCCCCTCACCCCAACTCCTCTTTCACCCCTACTCTCCAACCCCCTCACCCCAACTCCTCTTTCACCCCTACTCTCCAACCCCCCTCACCCCAAATCCTCTTTCACCCCTACTCTGCACCCCCTCACCCCAACTTCTCTTTCACCCCTACTCTCCAACCCCCCTCACCCCAACTCCTCTTTCACCCCTACTCTCCAACCCCCTCACCCCAACTCCACTTTCACCCCTAATCTCCAACCCCCTCACACCAACTCCTCTTTCACCCCTACTCTCCAACCACCCTCACCCCAACACCTCTTTCACCCCTACTCTCCAACCCCCCTCACCCCAACTCCTCTTTCACCCCTACTCTCCAACCCCCCCACCCAACTACACTTTCACCCCGTATCTCCAACCCCCCTGACTCCGACTCCTCCTTCACCCCTACTTTCCAACCCCCCTCACCCCAACTCCTCTTTCACCCCTACTCTCCAACCCCCTTCACCCCAACTCCTCTTTCACCCCTACTCTCCAACCCCCCTCACCCCAACTCCTCTTTCACCCCTACTTTCCAACCCCCCTCACCCCAACTCCTCTTTCGCCCCGACTCTCCAACCACCTTCACCCCAACTCGTCTTTCAACCCCTACTCTCCAACCCCCCTCACCCCAACTCCTCTTTCACCCCTACTCTCCAACACCCCTCACCCCAACTCCGCTTTCACCCCAACTCTCCACCCCGCCTCACCCAAACTCCTGTCTCTCCCCTACTCTCCAACCCCCCTCACCCCAACTCCTCTTTCACCCCTACTCTCCAACCCCCTCACCCCAACTCCTCTTTCACCACTACTCTCCAACCCCCCTCACCCCAACTCCCATTTCACCCCTACTCTCCAACCCCCTCACCCCAACTCCTCTTTCACCCCGACTCTCCAACCCCCCTCACCCCAACTCCTCTTTCACCCCTACTCTCCAACCCCCTTCACCCCAACTCCTCTTTCACCCCTACTCTCCAACCCCCTCACCCCAACTCCTCTTTCACCCCTACTCTCCAACCCCCCTCACCCCAACTCCTCTTTCACCACTACTCTGCAACCCCCCTCACCCCAACTCCTCTTTCACCTCAACTCTCCAACCACCCTCACGCCAACTCCTCCTTCACCCCTTGTGGTAAACCACTGCTAACTCTGTACATGTCTGTGTGGTAAACCACTGTTAACTCTGTACAGGCCCGGGCATGTCACCGCCCCTGGCTCCACCCCTAAGCCCGGGTATAAAGGTGACTCACCACCCTTCCCCCGGGAGCTCTGAGGATGGATCCACTAGCAGAGGCATGCTCCAGTTCTTAGTCAATAAAAGCCTACTTTGTATAAGTTGAACTCGTAGTCTTTGGTGTTGATGATAGTGCATCACCCCTACTCTCCAAACCCCCTCACCCCAATTCCTCTTTCGCCCCTACTCTCCAACCCCCCTCACCCCAACTGCTCTTTCACCCCTACTCCCCAACCCCTCTCACACCAACTCCTCTTTCACCCCTTCTCTCCAACCCACTCACCCCAACTCCTCTTTCACCCCTACTCTCCAACCCCCCTCACCCGAACTTCTCTTTCACCCCTACTCTCCAACCCCCTTCATCCCAACTCCTCTTTCACCCCTACTCTCCAACGCCCCTCACCCGAACTCCACTTTCACCCCTACTCTCCACCCCCCTCACCCCAACTCCTCTTTCACCCCTACTATCCAATCCCCCTCACCCCAACTCCTCTTTCACCCCTACTCTCCAAACCAGCTCACCCCAACTGCTCTTTCACCCCTACTCTCCAACCCCTTCACCCCAACTCCTCTTTCACCCCTACTCTCCAACCCCCTCACCCCAACTCCTCTTTCACCCCTACTCCCCAACCCCCCTCACCCCAACTCCTCTTTCACCCCTACTCTCCAAACCCCTCACCCCAACTCCTCTTTCACCCCTACTCTCCAACCCCCTCACCTCAACTTCTCTTTCACCCCTACTCTCCAAACCCCCTCACCTCAACTCCTCTTTCACCCCTACTCTCCAACCCCTCAATCCAATTCCTCTATTAACCCCTACTCTCCAACCCCCTCACCACAACTCCTCTTTCACCCCTACTATCCAACCCCCCTCACCGCAACTCCTCTTTCACCCGTAATCTCCAACACCCCTCACCTCAACTCCTCTTTCAACCCTACTCTCCAGACTCCTCACCCCAACTCCTCTTTCGGCCCTACTCTCCAACCCCCCACACCCCAACTCCTCTTTCACCCCTACTCTCCAAGCCCCTCACCGCAACTCCTCTTTCGCCCCTACTCTCCAACCCCCTTCACCCCAACACCTCTTTCACCCCTACTCTCCAACCCCCTCACCCCAACTCCTTTTACCCCTGCTCTCCAATCCCCTCACCCCAACTCCTCTTTCACCCCTACTCTCCAACCCCCTTCACCCCAACACCTCTTTCACCCCTACTCTCCAACCCCCCTCACCCCAACTCCTTTCACCCCTACTCTCCAACTCTCTCACCCCAACTCCTCTTTCACCCCTACTCTCCAAACCCCTTCATCCCAACTTCTCTTTCACCCCTACTCTCCAACCCTCTCACCCCAAATCCTCTTACAACCCTACTCTCCAACCCCCCTCACCCCAACTCCTCTTTCACCCCTACTCTCCAATCCCCTCACCCCAACTCGTCTTTCACCCCTACTCTCCAAACCCCCGCACCCCAACTCCCCTTTCAGCCCTACTCTCCAACCCCCTCACCACAACTCCTCTTTCACCACTAAACTCCAACCACCCTCACCCCAACGCCTCCTTCACCCCTACTCTCCAACCCCCTCACCCCACTCCTCTTTCACCTCTGCTCTCCAACCCCCCTCACCCCAAATTCTCTTTCACCCCTAATCTCCAACCCCCCTCACCCCAACTCCTCTTTCACCCCTACTCTCCAGACTCCTCACCCCAACTCCTCTTTCGGCCCTGCTCTCCAACCCCCCACACCCCAACTCCTCTTTCACCCCTACTCTCCAAACACCTCACCCCAACTCCTCTTTCGCCCCTAATCTCAATCCCCCTTCACCCCAACACCTCTTTCACACCTACTCTCCAACCCCCTCACCCCAACTCCTTTTACCCCTGCTCTCCAACCCCCTCACCCCAACTCCTCTTTCACCCCTACTCTCCAACCCCTCTCACCCCAACTCCTCTTTCACCCCTACTCACCAACCCCCCTCACCCCAACTCCTCTTTCACCCGTACTCTCCAACCCCCCTCACCCCAACTCCTCTTTCACCCCTACTCTCCACCCCCTCACCGCAACTCCTCTTTCACCCCTACTCTCTAACCCCCTCACCCCAACTCCTCTTTCACCCCTACTCTCCCAGCCCCCTCACCCCAACTCCTCTTTCACCCCTACTCTCCAACCCCCCACCCCAACTCCTCTTTCACCCCTACTCTCCACCCCCTCACCCCAACTCCTCTTTCACCCCTACTCTCCATGCCCCCTCACCCCAACTCCTCTTTCACCCCTACTCTCCAACCCCCTCACCCCAACTCCTCTTTCACCCCTACTCTCCAACCCCCCTGACCCCAAATCCTCTTTCACCCCTACTCTCCACCCCCTCACCCCAACTTCTCTTTCACCCCTACTCTCCAACCCCCCTCACCCCAACTCCTCTTTCACCCCTACTCTCCAACCCCCTCACCCCAACGCCACTTTCACCCCTAATTTCCAACCCCCTCACACCAACTCCTCTTTCACCCCTACTCTCCAACCCCCCTCACCCCAACACCTCTTTCACCCCTACTCTCCAACCCCCCTCACCCCAACTCCTCTTTCACCCCTACTCTCCAACCCCCCCACCCAACTACTCTTTCACCCCGTATCTCCAACCCCCCTGACTCCGACTCCTCCTTCACCCCTACTTTCCAAACCCCCTCACCCCAACTCCTCTTTCACCCCTACTCTCCAACCCCCTTCACCCCAACTCCTCTTTCACCCCTACTCTCCAACCCCCCTCACCCCAACTCCTCTTTCACCCTTACTTTCCAACCCCCCTCACCCCAACTCCTCTTTCACCCCGACTCTCCAACCCCCTTCACCCCAACTCGTCTTTCACCCCTACTCTCCAACCCCCCTCACCCCAACTCCTCTTTCACCCCTACTCTCCAACACCCCTCACCCAAACTCCGCTTTCACCCCTACTCTCCACCCCGCCTCACCCAAACTCCTGTCTCACCCCTACTCTCCAACCCCCCTCACCCCAACTCCTCTTTCACCCCTACTCTCCAACCCCCTCACCCCAACTCCTCTTTCACCACTACTCTCCAACCCCCCTCACCCCAACTCCTCTTTCACCCGTACTCTCCAACCCCCTCACCCCAACTCCTCTTTCACCCCTACTCTCCAACCCCCCTCACCCCAACTCCTCTTTCACCCCTACTCTCCAACCCCCTTCACCCCAACTCCTCTTTCACCCCTACTCTCCAACCCCCTCACCCCAACTCCTCTTTCACCCCTACTCTCCAACCCCCCTCACCGCAACTCCTCTTTCACCCCTACTCTCCAACCCCCTCACCCCACCTCCTCTTTCACCACTACTCTCCAAGCCCCTCACCCGAACTCCTCTTTCACCCCTACTCTCCAACTCCCCTCACCCCAACTCCTCCATCACCCCTACTCTCCAAACCTCTCACCCCAACTCCTCCTCACCCCTACTCTCCAACCCCCTCACCCCAACTCCTCTTTCAACCCTACTCTCCAACCCCCCTCACCCCAACTCATCTTTCACCCCTACTCTCCAACCCCCCTCACCCCAACTCCTCTTTCACCCCTACTCTCCACCCCCCTCACCGCAACTCCTCTTTCACCCCTACTCTCTAACCCCCTCACCCCAACTCCTCTTTCACCCCTACTCTCCCACCCCCCTCACCCCAACTCCTCTTTCACCCCTACTCTCCAACCCCCCTCACCCCAACTCCTCTTTCACCCCTGCTCTCCAACCCCTTCACCCCAACTCCTCTTTCACCCCTACTCTCCAACCCCCCTCACCCCAACTCATCTTTCACCCCTACTCTCCAACCCCCGTCACTCCAACTCCTCTTTCACCCCTACTCTCCAACCCCCTCACCCCAACTCCTCTTTCACCCCTACTCTCCACCCCCTCACCCCAACTTCTCTTTCACCCCTACTCTCCACCCCCTCACCCCAACTCCTCTTTCACCCCTACTCTCCAACCCCCCTCACCCCAACTCCTCTTTCACCCCTACTCTCCAACCCCCTCACCCCAACTCCTCTTTCACCCCTACCCTCCAACCCCCCTCAACCCAACTCCTCTTTCACCCGTACTCTCCAACCCCCTCACCCCAACTCCTCTTTCACCCCTACTCTCCAACCCCCTCACCCCAACTCCTCTTTCACCCCTACTCTCCAACCCCCTTCACCCCAACTCCTCTTTCACCCCTACTCTCCAACCCCCTTCACCCCAACTCTTCTTTCACCCCTACTCTCCAACCCCCTCACCCCAACTCCTCTTTCACCCCTACTCTCCAACCCCCCTCACCGCAACTCCTCTTTCACCCCTACTCTCCAACCCCCTCACCCCAACTCCTCTTTCACCACTACTCTCCAAGCCCCTCACCCGAACTCCTCTTTCACCCCTACTCTCCAACTCCCCTCACCCCAACTCCTCCATCACCCCTACTCTCCAAACCTCTCACCCCAACTCCTCCTTCACCCCTACTCTCCAACCCCCTCACCCCAACTCCTCTTTCACCCCTACTCTCCAACCCCCCTCACCCCAACTCCTCTTTCACCCCTACTCTCCAATCCCCCTCACCCCAACTCCTCTTTCACCCCTACTCTCCACCCCCCTCACCGCTACTCCTCTTTCACCCCTACTCTCTAACCCCCTCACCCCAACTCCTCTTTCACCCCTACTCTCCCACCCCCCTCACCCCAACTCCTCTTTCACCCCTACTCTCCATCCCCCCTCACCCCAACTCCTCTTTCACCCCTGCTCTCCAACCCCTTCACCCCAACTCCTCTTTCACCCCTACTCTCCAACCCCCCTCACCCGAACTCATCTTTCACCCCTACTCTCCAACCCCCGTCACCCCAACTCCTCTTTCACCCCTACTCTCCAACCCCCTCACTCCAACTCCTCTTTCACCCCTACTCCCCACCCCCTCACCCCAGCTTCTCTTTCACCCCTACTCTCCACCCCCTCACCCCAACTCCTCTTTCACCCCTACTCTCCAACCCCCCTCACCCCAACTCCTCTTTCACCCCTACTCTCCAACCCCCTCACCCCAACTCCTCTTTCACCCCTACCCTCCAACCCCCCTCACCCCAACTCCTCTTTCACCCGTACTCTCCAACCCCCTCACCCCAACTCCTCTTTCACCCCTACTCTCCAACCCCCCTCACCCCAACTCCTCTTTCACCCCTACACTCCAACCCCCTCACCCCAACTCCTCTTTCTCCCCTACTCTGCAAACTCCTCACCCCAACTCCTCTTTCAACCCTACTCTCCAACCCCCTCACCCCAGCTCATCTGTCACCCCTACTCTCCAAACTCCTCACCCCAACTTCTCTTTCACCCCTACACTCCAACCCCCTCACCCCAACTCCTCTTTCACCCCTACTCTCCAACCCCCTCACCCCAACTCCTCTTTCACCCCTACTCTCCAAACCCCCTCACCCCAACTCCTCTTTCACCCCTACTCTCCAACTCCCTCACCCCAACACCTCTTTCACCCCTACTCTCCAACACCCTCACCCCAACTCCAATTTCACCCCCACTCTCCAACACCCTCACCCGAACTCCTCTTTCACCCCTACTCTCCAAACCCCCTCACTCCAACTCCTCTTTCACCCCTACTCTCCAACCCCCCTCACCCCAACTCCTCTTTCACCTCAACACTTCAACCCCCCTCACCCCAACTCCTCTTTCACCCCTATGCTCCAAAACCCCTCACCCCAACTCCTCTTTCACCTCAACTCTCCAACCCCCCTCACCCCAACTCCTCTTTCCCCCCTACTCTCCAACTCCCCTCACCCCAACTCCTCTTTCACTCCTACACTCCAACCCCCTCACCCCAACTCCTCTTTCACCCCTACTCTCCAACTGTGGTGATTATTCTTGTTTTGTGAGAAGTATTGTGATTGGTTGCCTGTTTCCTGCCTTGTGATATATGCTGTAAACTCATTGGTAGTTGATGTCATGTGATTTGTGGTGGCCATCTTAAATTCAGTTCTCTACAGCCTTGGTTGGGACTGGGTGTTGAAGATGTGCTGCTGGGTTTTTAACGTTAATAAAGCCTAGATTTAGAAAGGCAAATCTACTGTTTATTTCAATTTATTAACCTTTTGTTAGAATGGAGCGATATCTTCAACCGGAGCGATTTAATGCTGACCCTAATTCTGCAGGAGTGGATGATAAATGGAAACAGTGGTATCGTACATTTAAAAACTTTTTGGGTGTGTTGGATCAAGAGTCTCTAAATAGTTGAATATACTGATCAACTACATTGCTCCGGATGTGTATAAGTATATCGTGGACTGTGAAACTTACGAATTGGCTATTGCTACATTGGAAAAGATTTTTGTTAAGCCAAAGAATGAGGTATTTGCACGTCATCTTCTATCTGCCCGTAGGCAGCAGGTGGGAGAATCTTTGGATGCTTATTTACAAGCACTTCGGCGCCTTGGTGCTAACTGTAATTATAAAGCCGTGTCGGCAGAAGAATATAAGGAAGAATCGGTACGGGATGCTTTTATTAATGGATTACTGTCTAGATCAATTCATCAGCGGTTATTAGAAAATAAGACTTTGGATCTCATGAGTGCTTTTGAGCAAGCCTCTACATTGGATTTGGCTCAGAGAAGTTCGGATTCTTATGCTCTTTTTAATTGGCCTGCGACTGTGGTTTCGGCAGTCCGGATGAAAAGGAATTATGTGGACTTAATAGGAGTGGTTTACCAGATTCTGAAACAGTTTCTACTTCGGCTGCTATTGCCTCTAGGATTCAGAAGTGTTATTTTTGTGGGAACGCCCGGCACCCTCGTCTGAAGTGTCCTGCTCGGGAGGCTGTGTGTAGTAAATGCGGCAAGAGAGGTCATTATGCACGTGTTTGTAAATCAATTGCCTCCTTTGCAACTATTCAGCCTTTAGATAGGGTGTATATTGCATCTGTTTCTGCTGCCTTTGCTCATGGCCTAAATAAAGCTATAGTTACGGCCCAAGTTAATGGGTTAGAAGTGAAGGCCCTTATAGATACGGGCAGTACCGAGAGTTTTATAAGTCTTCAGTTTGTGAAGGAGAAGCGTTTGAAAATTTTGCCTGTTACTTATCAGGTGTGTATGGCTCAGACGACTCTCACCTCACAAGTAGCTGGTTGTTGCCTTGTGAAATTAATTCTTCTAGGTAATACGTATACTGATATACACCTATCAGTTTTGCCTAATCTCTGTGCGGATATTTTGATTGGTCATGATGTGCTTCAATTACACGAGTCTCTCAGTCTTTCTTTTGGAGGAACTAAGCCACCTTTATCTATTTGTGGATTAACTTCTTTATCCATTTCTCCATTATCACTTTTTTCCAATTTGATGCCGGATTGTAAGCCAATTGCTACCAAGTCAAGAAGGTATAGTAGTCAGGATAAAGAATTTATTAATTCAGAAGTTCAACGTCTTTTATTGGAAGGAATCATTGAACCTAGTTGTTTGCCCTGGCGGGCACAAGTAGTTGTCACCACTAACGAGAGACATAAGAAACGAATGGTGATAGACTACTCTCAAACTATTAATAGGTATACTCAATTAGATGCGTACCCTTTGCCTAAGATTGATGAGCTTATCAACAAAGTATCTCAGTATAAGGTTTTTAGCACTATTGACCTAAAGAGTGCTTATCATCAGATTCCTATTGTTAAGAGGGATCAACCATATACGGCCTTTGAGGCTGGCGGAAAGCTGTATCAGTTTTGCCGAGTACCATTTGGTGTTACTAATGGTGTTGCCTGTTTTCAACGGGCAATGGATGCTTTTATAAGTGATAACTCTCTCTCTGACACCTTTTCATATTTAGATGACATCACGGTGTGTGGCAAATCAAGGGTGGAGCATGATTCTAATTTAGAAAGATTCCTTCAAGCTGCGGAAAAAGTTGGTTTAACTTTCAATAAAGAGAAGTGTATCTTTTCGACCACTGAGGTAAATCTACTGGGGTATATTATCTAGGGAAACAAGATTAAATCAGATCCAGAATGCCTGCGACCATTGATTGATTTACCTTGTCCTACTAATTCTAAGGCTTTGCAATGAGTTGTTGGACTGTTTTCTTATTATTCTAATTGGATTGCAAACTTTTCGCAGAAGATCCGGCCCCTTATTCGGGTTACGACATATCCTCTATCATGGGAGGCCAGGACGTGTTTTGATAATTTCAAAAAGGATATCCTTGGAGCAGTTGTGCATTCTATTGATGAGCAGGTTCCCTTTGTGATTGAGACGGACACTTCCGATTTTGCAATTGGGGCTACTCTGAACCAAAATGGAAGACCTGTGGCCTTTTTCTCACGTACTTTGAACAATAGTGAGAAAAGACACTCCTCAATAGAGAAAGAGGCGTATGCAATAGTAGAAGCACTGCGTAAATGGAGACATTATTTATTGGGGCGACATTTTACGTTGGTAACTGACCAAAAATCTGTGTCCTTTATGTTTGATGTCAAACATTTTGGAAAGATCAAGAATGATAAAATAATGAGGTGGAGGATTGAGTTGGCATGCTACCATTTTGATATAGTTTACCGTCCGGGGAAGGATAATGTTGCTGCTGATGCACTGTCGAGGGCTTATTGTTCTGTGATTCACAGAGATACGCTTATTAATCTTCATAATGCTTTGTGCCATCCTGGTGTTACGAGGATGATACACTTCGGACGCAGTAAGAATTTGCCCTTTTCAGTTGAAGACGTCAAGCGGATGACTGCATCATGTTCTATCTGTGCTTGGTGTAAACCGAATTTCTTTAAGCCTCAACGAGCTCATCTTATAAAGGCTACTTCTCCCTTTGAACGTTTGAGCGTTGATTTTAAGGGGCCTCTTCCTTCAACGACTCAGAATCGATATATATTTACTGTTGTGGATGAGTTTTCAAGGTTCCCTTTTGCTTTTCCTTGCGCAGACATATCAGCTGCTACAGTTATCAAATGTCTGACTCAACTTTTTGTCATCTTTGGGATGCCTGCGTATATCCATTCGGATCAGGGAAGTTCTTTTATGTCTTCCCAGTTGAAGGAATACCTCCAGAGTCGGGGAATCTCTACTAGTAGAACTACCCCGTATAATCCCCAGGGTAATGGACAGTGCGAACGATATAATGGGATGATCTGGAAGGCAGTTATGTTGGCTTTGACATCCTGGAACCTTAAGAATACACAGTGGGAAATGGTACTGCCTGATGCCCTGCATGCCATTAGATTATTGCTTTCAACGGCTACTAATGTGACCCCCCATGAAAGGCTCTTTAACTATCCGCGGAGATCTACTATGGGATATTCGGTACCTTCATGGCTTACTATGCAGGGACCTGTGCTGCTTCGACGCCATGTTAGATTGTCAAAATGTGATCCTTTAGTGGAGGAGGTGGAGCTGTTGGAGGCAAATTCCCAATATTTTCATATTCGATTCCAAGATGGGAAAGAAAGTACTGTTTCAATTAAAGACTTGGCTCCTTGTGGTGGCCAGCCCTCTTCTGAGGATATTAACAAGAGTCATGATTCAGATAATGAGGATGTCGTCACAGATACTACGAATATTTCCAATCCTATTGCAGAGAATTATAATTCTATTAGTCAGCCCTCGATGGATGTTCATGACCGTCCCAGTTTACCTCCTGATGGGATTTCTAATCCGGAAACCGTTGATAATCAGGATATGGATAGCCTTCCTGCAGTAGATACTTCTGTGCCTCCTGGTGTGGGAGGGCAAGGAATTTCACCAAGGTTAAGAAGGTCGACACGAACAAGATATCCGGTCGACTGATTGAAAATGGACTTTTAAAATAATTTGATAGTAATGTTTTAAAACTGTTGAAATATTATATTTGTATTGTTTTAGTTATAAATAATTAATTGTAAATTGTAAAGGCTACCTAGATTGGAGTATGTTTTAAAAGGAGGGGTGAATGTGGTGATTATTCTTGTTTTGTAAGAAGTATTGTGATTGGTTGTCTGCTTCCTGCCTTGAGATATTTGCTGTAAACTCATTGGTAGTTGATGTCATGTGATTTGTGGTGGCCATCTTAAATTCAGTTCTCTACAGCCTTGGTTGGGACTGGGTGTTGAAGATGTGCTGCTGGGTTTTTAAGGTTAATAAAGCCGAGATTGAGAAAGGCAAATCTACTCTTTATTTCACCAACCCACTCACCCCAACTCCTCTTTCACACCTACTCTCCAAGCCCCTCACCCCAACACCTCTTTCACCCCTACTCTCCAACGCCCCTCACTCCAACTCCTCTTTCACCCCTACTCTCCAAACCCCTCACCCCAACTCCTCTTTCACCCCTACTTTCCAACCCCATCACCCCAACTCCTCTTTCACCCCGACTCTCCAACACCCCTCACCCCAACTCCTCTTTCACCCCTACTCACCAACAGCCCTCACCCCAACTCCTCCTTCACCTCTATTCTCCAACCCCACTCACCCCAACTCCTATTTCACCCCTACTGTCCAACCTCCCTCACCCCAACTCCTCTTTCACCCCTACACTCCAACCCCCTCACCCCAAATCCTCTTTCACCCCTACTCTGCAAACTCCTCACAACAACTCCTCTTTCACCCCTACTCTCCAACTCCCTCACCCCAACTCCTCTTTCACCCCTACTCTCCAAACTCCTCACCCCAACTTCTCTTTCACCACTACACTCCAAACCCCGCACCCCAACTCCTCTTTCACCCCTAATCTCCAACCCCCCTCACCCCAACTTCTCTTTCACCCCTACACTCCAACCCCCTCACCCCAACTCCTCTTTCACCCCTACTCTTCAACCCGCTCACCCCAACTCCGCTTTCACCCATACTCCCCAAACCCCCTCACCCCAACTCCTCTTTCACCACTACTCTCCAACTCCCTCACCCCAACACCTCTTTCACCCCTACTCTCCAACCCCCTCACCCCAACTCCAAATTCACCCCCACTCTCCAACACCCTCGCCCCAACTTCTCTTTCACTCTACTCTACAAACCCCCTCACTCCAACTCCTCTTTCACCCCTACTCTCCAACCCGTCACCCCAACTCCTCTTTCACCTCAACTCGCCAACCCCCTCACCCCAACTCCTCTTTC
The DNA here is from genome assembly GCF_052327205.1 of Somniosus microcephalus. Lineage (NCBI taxonomy): Eukaryota > Metazoa > Chordata > Chondrichthyes > Squaliformes > Somniosidae > Somniosus > Somniosus microcephalus. Next base: position 35,058,074 of record NC_140990.1, on the reverse strand, counting down.
ACACCTACTATGCAACCCCCCTCGCCCCAACTCCTCTTTCACTCCTACTCTCCAACCCCCTCACCCCAACTCCTCTTTCACCCCTAATCTCCAAACCACTCACCCCAACTCCTCTTTCACCCCTACTCGCCAACCCCCTCACCCCAACTCCTCTTTCACCCCTACTCTCCAACCCCCCTCACTCCAACTCCTCTTTCACCCCTACTCTACAACCCCCTCGCCCCAACTCCTTTTTCACCCCTACTCTCCAACCCCCCTCACTCCAACTCCTCTTTCACCCCTACTCTCCAACACCCCTCACTCCAACTCCTCTTTCACCCCTACTCTCCAACCCCCCTCACCCAACTCCTCTCTCACCCCTACTCTCCAACGCCCCTCACCCGAACTCCTCTTTCACCCCTACTCTCCAACCCCCCTCACCCCAACTCCTCTTTCACCCCTACTCTCCAACCCCCCTCACCCCAACTCCTCTTTCACCCCTACTCTCCAACCCCCCTCACCCCAACTCCTCTTTCACTCCTACACTCCAACACCCCTCACCCCAACTCCTCTTTCACCCCTACTCTCCAACGCCCCTCACCTCAACACCTCTTTCACCCCTACTCTCCAACCCCCCTCACCCCAACTCCTCTTTCACACCTACTCTCCAACCCCCCTCACACCAACTCCGCTTTCACCCCTACTCTCCAAACCCCCTCGCCCCAACTGCTCTTTCATCCCTGCTCTCCAACCCCCTCACCCCAACTCCTCTTTCACCCCTACTCTCCAACCCCCTCACCCCAACTCCTCTTTCACCCCTACTCTCCAACGCCCCTCACCCGAACTCGTCTTTCACCCCTACTCTCCAAGCCCCCTCACCCCAATTCCTCTTTCACCCCTACTCTCCAAACCCCCTCACCCCAACTCCTATTTCACCCCTACTCTCCAAGACCCCTCACCCCAATTCCTCTTTCACCCCTACTCTCCAAACACCCTCACCCCAACTCCTATTTCACACCTACACTCCAACCCCCCCACCCAACTCCTCTTTCAGCCCTAATCTCCAACCCCCCTCACCCCGACTCCTCTTTCACCAATACTCTCCAACCCCTTCACCCCAACTCCTCTTTCACCCCTACTCTCCAACCCCCCTCACCCCACCTCCTCTTTCAGCCCTACTCTCCAACCCCCTCACCCCAAATGCTCTTTCACCCCTACTCTCCAACCCACCTCACCCCAACTCCTCTTTCACCCCTACTCTCCACCACCCTTCACCCCAACTCCTCTTTCACCCCTACTCTCCAATCCCCCTCACCCCAACTCCTCTTTCACCCCTACTCTCCAACACCCCCACCCAACTCCTCTATCAGCCCTAATCTCCAAACCCCCTCACCCCGACTCCTCTTTCACCCCTACTCTCCAACCCCTCACCCCAACACCTCTTTCACCCCTACTCTCCAACGCCCCTCACTCCAACTCCTCTTTCACCCCTACTCTCCAAACCCCTCACCCCAACTCCTCTTTCACACCTACTCTCCAAGCCCCTCACCCCAACACCTCTTTCACCCCTACTCTCCAACGCCCCTCACTCCAACTCCTCTTTCACCCCTACTCTCCAAACCCCTCACCCCAACTCCTCTTTCACCCCTACTTTCCAACCCCATCACCCCAACTCCTCTTTCACCCCGACTCTCCAACACCCCTCACCCCAACTCCTCTTTCACCCCTACTCACCAACAGCCCTCACCCCAACTCCTCCTTCACCTCTATTCTCCAACCCCACTCACCCCAACTCCTATTTCACCCCTACTGTCCAACCTCCCTCACCCCAACTCCTCTTTCACCCCTACACTCCAACCCCCTCACCCCAAATCCTCTTTCACCCCTACTCTGCAAACTCCTCACAACAACTCCTCTTTCACCCCTACTCTCCAACTCCCTCACCCCAACTCCTCTTTCACCCCTACTCTCCAAACTCCTCACCCCAACTTCTCTTTCACCACTACACTCCAAACCCCGCACCCCAACTCCTCTTTCACCCCTAATCTCCAACCCCCCTCACCCCAACTTCTCTTTCACCCCTACACTCCAAACCCCTCACCCCAACTCCTCTTTCACCCCTACTCTTCAACCCGCTCACCCCAACTCCGCTTTCACCCATACTCCCCAAACCCCCTCACCCCAACTCCTCTTTCACCACTACTCTCCAACTCCCTCACCCCAACACCTCTTTCACCCCTACTCTCCAACCCCCTCACCCCAACTCCAAATTCACCCCCACTCTCCAACACCCTCGCCCCAACTTCTCTTTCACTCTACTCTACAAACCCCCTCACTCCAACTCCTCTTTCACCCCTACTCTCCAACCCGTCACCCCAACTCCTCTTTCACCTCAACTCGCCAACCCCCTCACCCCAACTCCTCTTTCACACCTACTATGCAACCCCCCTCGCCCCAACTCCTCTTTCACTCCTACTCTCCAACCCCCTCACCCCAACTCCTCTTTCACCCCTAATCTCCAAACCACTCACCCCAACTCCTCTTTCACCCCTACTCGCCAACCCCCTCACCCCAACTCCTCTTTCACCCCTACTCTCCAACCCCCCTCACTCCAACTCCTCTTTCACCCCACTCTACAACCCCCTCGCCCCAACTCCTTTTTCACCCCTACTCTCCAACCCCCCTCACTCCAACTCCTCTTTCACCCCTACTCTCCAACACCCCTCACTCCAACTCCTCTTTCACCCCTACTCTCCAACCCCCCTCACCCAACTCCTCTCTCACCCCTACTCTCCAACGCCCCTCACCCGAACTCCTCTTTCACCCCTACTCTCCAACCCCCCTCACCCCAACTCCTCTTTCACCCCTACTCTCCAACCCCCCTCACCCCAACTCCTCTTTCACCCCTACTCTCCAACCCCCCTCACCCCAACTCCTCTTTCACTCCTACACTCCAACACCCCTCACCCCAACTCCTCTTTCACCCCTACTCTCCAACGCCCCTCACCTCAACACCTCTTTCACCCCTACTCTCCAACCCCCCTCACCCCAACTCCTCTTTCACACCTACTCTCCAACCCCCCTCACACCAACTCCGCTTTCACCCCTACTCTCCAAACCCCCTCGCCCCAACTGCTCTTTCATCCCTGCTCTCCAACCCCCTCACCCCAACTCCTCTTTCACCCCTACTCTCCAACCCCCTCACCCCAACTCCTCTTTCACCCCTACTCTCCAACGCCCCTCACCCGAACTCGTCTTTCACCCCTACTCTCCAAGCCCCCTCACCCCAATTCCTCTTTCACCCCTACTCTCCAAACCCCCTCACCCCAACTCCTATTTCACCCCTACTCTCCAAGACCCCTCACCCCAATTCCTCTTTCACCCCTACTCTCCAAACACCCTCACCCCAACTCCTATTTCACACCTACACTCCAACCCCCCCACCCAACTCCTCTTTCAGCCCTAATCTCCAACCCCCCTCACCCCGACTCCTCTTTCACCAATACTCTCCAACCCCTTCACCCCAACTCCTCTTTCACCCCTACTCTCCAACCCCCCTCACCCCACCTCCTCTTTCAGCCCTACTCTCCAACCCCCTCACCCCAAATGCTCTTTCACCCCTACTCTCCAACCCACCTCACCCCAACTCCTCTTTCACCCCTACTCTCCACCACCCTTCACCCCAACTCCTCTTTCACCCCTACTCTCCAATCCCCCTCACCCCAACTCCTCTTTCACCCCTACTCTCCAACACCCCCACCCAACTCCTCTATCAGCCCTAATCTCCAACCCCCCTCACCCCGACTCCTCTTTCACCCCTACTCTCCAACCCCTCACCCCAACTCCTCTTTCACCCCACTCTCCAATCCCCCTCACCCCAACTCCTCTTTCACCCCTACTTTCCAACCCCCTCACCCCAACTGCTCTTTCACCCCGACTCTCCAACCCCCCTCACCCCAACTGCTCTTTCACCCCTACTCTCCAACCCCTTCACCCCAACTCCTCTTTCACCCCTAATCTCCAACCCCCCTCACCCCAACTGCTCTTTCACCCCTACTCTCCAACCCCTTCACCCCAACTCCTCTTTCACCCCTACTCTCCAACCCCCTCACCCCAACTCCTCTTTCACCCCTACTCTCCAGCGCCCCTCACCCCAACTTCTCTTTCACCCCTACTCTCCAACCTCCTTCACCCCAACTCCTCTTTCACCCCTACTCTCCAACCCCCCAACCCCAACTCCTCTTTCACCCCTAATCTGCAACCCCCCTCACCCCAACTGCTCTTTCACCCCTACTCTCCATCCCCCCTCACCCCAGCTCCTTTTTCACCCATGATCTCCAACCCCCCTCACCCCGACTCCTCTTTCACCCCTACTCACCAACCCCCCTCACCCCAACTCCTCCTTCACCCCTACTCTCCAACCCCCGTCACCCCAACTCATCTTTCACCCCTACTCTCCAACCCCCTCACCCGAACTCCTCTTTCACCCCTACTCTCCAACCCCCTCACCCCAACTCCCCTTTCACCCTACTCTCCAACATCACCTCACCCCAACTCCTCTTTCACCCCTACTCTCCAACCCCTCTCACCCCCACTCCTCTTTCACCCCTACTCTCCAACACCCTCACCCCAACTCCTCTTTCACCCCTACTCTCCAACCCCCTCACCCCAAATCCTCTTTCACCCTACTCTCCAACACCACCTCACCCCGACTCCTCTTTCACCCCTACACTCCAACCCCTCTCACCCCCACTCCTCTTTCACCCCTACTCTCCAACACCCTCACTCCAACTCCTCTTTCACCCCTACTCTCCAAACCTCCTCACCCCAACTCCTCATTCACCCCTACATTCCAACCCCCTCACCCCAACTCCTCTTTCACCCCTACTCTCCAACACCACCTCACCCCGACTCCTCTTTCACCCCTACTCTCCAACCCCCTCACCCCAACTCCTCTTTCACTCCTACTGTCCAACCCCCTCACCCCAACTGCTCTTTCACACCTACTCTCCAACCCCCTCACCCCAACTCCTCTTTCACCCCTACACTCCAACCCCCTCACCCCAACTCCTCTGTCACCCCTACTCTCCAACCCCCTTATAGATCCAAATCTAGTGGGAGGATAGAGGATTGGGAAAACTTTAAAAGACAGCAAAAAATAACAAAAAGCTTGATTAATAAAGGGAAGATAGATTATGAAAGTAAATTAGCGAAAAATATAAAAACAGATAGTAAGAGTTTTTATAGTTATATAGAAAGAAAAAGGATGGTTAAAGTAAATGTTGGTCCCTTAGAGGATGAGACCAGGAAATTAATGGTGGGAAATATGGAGATGGCAAAAACACTGAATGAATATTTTGTATCAGTCTTTACAGTAGAGGACACTAAGCATATCCCAACACTGGACAAACAGGGGGCTGTCGGGGGGGAGGAGCTAAACACGATCAAAATCACTAAGGAAGTGGTACTCGGTAAAATAATGGTACTCAAGGCGGATAAATCACCTGGACCGGATGGCTTACATCCTAGGGTCTTGAGGGGAGTGACGGTAGGGATTGTGGATGCATTGGTAATAATTTTCCAAAACTCCCTGGACTCAGCAAAGGTCCCAGCAGACTGGAAAACTGCTAATGTAACACCCTTATTTAAAAAGGGCAGTAGGCAGAAGGCTGGAAAGTATAGATCGGTTAGCCTAACATCTGTGGTAGGTAAAATTTTGGAGTCCATTATTAAGGAGACAGTAACAAGACATTTGGATAATCATAATTTAATAGGACAAAGTCAGCATGGTTTTATGAAGGGGAAGTCATGTTTGACAAATTTGCTGGAGTTCTTTGAGGAAGTAACATATAGGGTGGATAAAGGGGAACCAGTGGACGTAGTGTATTTAGACTTCCAAAAGGCATTTGACAAGGTGCCGCACAAAAGATTATTGCTTAAGATAAAAAATCACAGGATTGGGGGTAATATTCTGGCATGGATAGAGGATTGGCTATCTAACAGAAGGCAGAGAGTTGGGATAAATGGTTCATTCTCAGACTGGCAATCAGTAACTAGTGGTGTTCCGCAGGGGTCAGTGCTGGGTCCCCAACTCTTTACAATCTATATTAATGATTTGGAGGAGGGGACCGAGTGTAACATATCAAAGTTTGCAGATGATGCCAAGATGGGGGGGAAAGTAGTGAGTGAGGAGGACATAAAAAAACCTGCAAGGGGACATAGACAGGCTAAGTAAGTGGGCAGAGATTTGGCAGTTGGAATACAATACTGGAAAGTGTGAGGTTATGCACTTTGGCAGGAAAAATCGTAGAGCAAGTTATTATCTTAATGGCAAGAAACCTGAAAGTACTGAAGTACAAAGGGATCTAGGGGTCCTGTTGCACGAAACTCAAAAGGTTAGTATGCAGGTGCAGCAAGTGATTAAGAAGGCCAATGGAATGTTGGCTTTCATTGCTAGGGGGATAGAATATAAAAATAGGGAGGTATTGCTTCAGTTGTACAAGGTATTGGTGAGACCGCACCTGGAATACTGCATACAGTTTTGGTGTCCATACTTAAGAAAAGACATACTTGCTCTCGAGTCAGTACAAAGAAGGTTCACTCGGTTAATCCCGGGGATGAGGGGATGGACGTATGAGGAGAGGTTGAGTAGATTGGGACTCTACTCATTGGAGTTCAGAAGAATGAGAGGCGATCTTATTGAAACATATAAGATTGTGAAGGGGTTGGATCGGGTGGATGCGGGGAGGATGTTCCCGATGATGGGTGAAACTAGAACTAGGGGGCATAGTCTTAGAATAAGGGGCTGCTCTTGCAAAACTGAGATGAGGAGGAACTACTTCACTCAGAGGGTGGTAGGTCCATGGAATATGCTGCCCCAAAAAGCTGTAGAAGCTACATCATTACATAAATTTAAAACAGAAATAGACAGGTTCCTAGAAGTAAAGGGAATAAAGGGTTATGGGGAGCGGGCAGGAATTTGGACATGAGTCTAGGTTCGGATCGGTCATGGCCCTGTGGGTAGCGGAGCGGGTCCAGGGGCCGTGTAGCCTGATCCTGCTCCGAGTTCGTTCATGTGTCTAATTCTGTTAGATTCAGGAGATGGTTCTGTGATAGTAGATTGGCGGTTAGGATCAGATCAGCCATGATCTTATTGAATGGCGGAGCAGGCTCGAGGGGCCGATTGGCCTACTCCTGCTCCTATTTCTTATGTTCTTATGACCTTATGTTACCACAATTCCTCTTCCACCCCTACTCTCCAACCCCCTCTCTCCAACTCCTCCTTCACCCCTACTCTCCAACCCCCCTCACCCCAACTCCTCTTTCACCCCTACTCTCCAAACTCCTCACCCCAACTACTCTTTCACCCCTACTCTCCAAACACCTCACCCCAACTCCTCTTTCACCCCTACTCTCCAACCCCCTCACCCCAACTCCTATTTCAGCCCTACTCTCCAAACCCCCTCACTCCAACTCCTCTTTCACCCCTACTCTCCAACCCCCCTCACCCCAACTCTTCTTTCACCCCTACTCTCCAACCCCCTCACCCCAATTCCTCTTTCACCCCTACTCTCCAACCCCCCTCACCCCAACTCTTCTTTCACCACTACTCTACAACCCCCCTCACCCCAACTCCTCTTTCACCTCAACTCTCCAACCCCCCTCACCCCAACTCCTCTTTCACCCCTTGCGGTAAACCACTGCTAACTCTGTACATGTCTGTGTGGTAAACCACTCTTAACTATGTACAGGTCCGGGCATGTCTCCGCCCCTGGCTCCACCCCTAAGCCCGGATATAAAGGTGACTCACCACCCTTCCCCCGGTAGCTACCAGGATGGATCCACTAGCAGAGGCATGCTCCAGTTCTTAGTCAATAAAAGCCTACTTCGTATAAGTTCAACTCGTAGTCTTTTGTGTTGATGATAGTGCATCACCCCTACTCTCCAAACCCCCTCACCCCAACTCCTCTTTCACCCCTACTCCCCAACCCCCTCACCCCAACTCCTCTTTCACCCCTACTCTCCAAACCCCCTCGCCACAACTCCTCTTTCCCCCCATACTCACCAAACCCCCTCACTCCAACTTCTCTTTCAACCCTACTCTCCAACCACTCACCCCAAATCTTCTTTCACCCCTACTCTCCAAACCACCTCACACAAACTCCTCTTTCACCACTACTCTCCAACCCCCCTGACCCCAACTCCTCTTTCACCCCTACTCTCCAACACCCTCACCCCAACTCCTCTTTCACCACTACTCTCCAACCCCCTCACCCCAACTCCTCTTTCACCCCTACTCTCCAAACCCCCTCACCACAACTCCTCTTTCACCCCTACTCTCCAAACCCCCTCACTCCAACTCCTCTTTCAACCCTACTTCTCCAACCCCTCACCCCAAATCTTCTTTCACCCCTACTCTCCAAACCCCCTCACCCCAACTCCTCTTTCACCCCTACTCTCCAACCCCCCTCACCCCAACTCCTCTTTCAACCCTACTCTCCAACCCCCTCACCCCAACACCTCTTTCACCCCTACTCTCCAACCCCCCTCACCCCAACTCCTCTTTCACCCCTACTCTCCAACCCCCCTCACCCCAACTCCTCTTTCAACCCTACTCTCCAACCCCCTCACCCCAACACCTCTTTCACCCCTACTCTCCAACCCCCTCGCCCCAACTCCTCTTTCACCCCTACTCTCCAACCCCCCTCACCCCAACTCCTCTTTCACCCCTACTCTCCAACCCCCCTCACCCCAACTCCTCTTTCACCCCTACTCTCCAACCCCCCTCACCCGAACTCTTCTTTCACCCCTACTCTCCAACCCCCCTCACCCCAACTCCTCTTTCACCCCTACTCTCCAACCCCCCTCACCCCAACTCCTCTTTCACCCCTACTCCCCAACACCCTCACCCCAACTCCTCTTTCACCCCTACTCTCCAAACCCCCTCACCCCAACTCCTCTTTCACCCCTACTCTCCAACCCCCTCATTCCAACTCTTCTTTCACCCCTACTCTCCAACCCCCTCACCCCAATTCCTCTTTCACCCCTACTCTCCAAACCCCCTCACCCCAACTCCTCTTTCACCCCTACTCTCCAACCCCCCTCACCCCAACTCCTCTTTCACCCCTACTCCCCAACACCCTCACCCCAACTCCTCTTTCACCCCTACTCTCCAAACCCCCTCACCCCAACTCCTCTTTCACCCCTACTCTCCAACCCCCTCACCCCAACTCTTCTTTCACCCCTACTCTCCAACCCCCTCACCCCAATTCCTCTTTCACCCCTACTCTCCAACCCCCCTCACCCCAACTCTTCTTTCACCACTACTCTACAACCCCCCTCACCCCAACTCCTCTTTCACCTCAACTCTCCAACCCCCCTCACCCCAACTCCTCTTTCACCCCTTGCGGTAAACCACTGCTAACTCTGTACATGTCTGTGTGGTAAACCACTCTTAACTATGTACAGGTCCGGGCATGTCTCCGCCCCTGGCTCCACCCCTAAGCCCGGATATAAAGGTGACTCACCACCCTTCCCCCGGTAGCTACTAGGATGGACCCACTAGCAGAGGCATGCTCCAGTTCTTGGTCAATAAAAGCCTACTTCGTATAAGTTCAACTCGTAGTCTTTTGTGTTGATGATAGTGCATCACCCCTACTCTCCAAACCCCCTCACCCCAACTCCTCTTTCACCCCTACTCCCCAACCCCCTCACCCCAACTCCTCTTTCACCCCTACTCTCCAAACCCCCTCACCACAACTCCTCTTTCCCCCATACTCACCAAACCCCCTCACTCCAACTTCTCTTTCAACCCTACTCTCCAACCACTCACCCCAAATCTTCTTTCACCCCTACTCTCCAAACCACCTCACACAAACTCCTCTTTCACCCCTACTCTCCAACCCCCCTGACCCCAACTCCTCTTTCACCCCTACTCTCCAACCCCCTCACCCCAACTCCTCTTTCACCACTACTCTCCAACCCCCTCACCCCAACTCCTCTTTCACCCCTACTCTCCAAACCCCCTCACCACAACTCCTCTTTCACCCCTACTCTCCAAACCCCCTCACTCCAACTCCTCTTTCAACCCTACTTCTCCAACCCCTCACCCCAAATCTTCTTTCACCCCTACTCTCCAAACCCCCTCACCCCAACTCCTCTTTCACCCCTACTCTCCAACCCCCCTCACCCCAACTCCTCTTTCAACCCTACTCTCCAACCCCCTCACCCCAACACCTCTTTCACCCCTACTCTCCAACCCCCCTCACCCCAACTCCTCTTTCACCCCTACTCTCCAACCCCCCTCACCCCAACTCCTCTTTCAACCCTACTCTCCAACCCCCTCACCCCAACACCTCTTTCACCCCTACTCTCCAACCCCCCTCGCCCCAACTCCTCTTTCACCCCTACTCTCCAACCCCCCTCACCCCAACTCCTCTTTCACCCCTACTCTCCAACCCCCCTCACCCCAACTCCTCTTTCACCCCTACTCTCCAACCCCCCTCACCCGAACTCTTCTTTCACCCCTACTCTCCAACCCCCCTCACCCCAACTCCTCTTTCACCCCTACTCTCCAACCCCCCTCACCCCAACTCCTCTTTCCCCCCTACTCCCCAACACCCTCACCCCAACTCCTCTTTCACCCCTACTCTCCAAACCCCCTCACCCCAACTCCTCTTTCACCCCTACTCTCCAACCCCCCTCACCCCAACTCCTCTTTCACCCCTACTCCCCAACACCCTCACCCCAACTCCTCTTTCACCCCTACTCTCCAAACACCCTCACCACAACTCCTCTTTCACCCCTACTCTCCAAACCCCCTCACCCCAACTCCTCTTTCACCCTACTCTCCCGACCCCACTCCCACCGACCTGCAGCTTCGCCCGGCGACCGCGCGAGGCTTTTTTAGTAAAGTCGGTGAGGGACACGTGACCCGGGCCCATTGCCTGATTGACGGGAGCTTCCGACCAATAGGGAGCGAGCGGGGCGGGGTTGGAGGAGCGAGCCGGCGGCAGGTCCTCCAACCAATCGGGGAGCCCGAGGGGCGGGACTAGCGCCGGCTGATTGTCTGATCCGCAGGGCAGCGAGTTTCTCCAGTCCCTTGTTCAGGGCCCGGGGCCAGGGGAGGCTGTGGGCCTTTATTCCCCTTATTGGACACAAGGCTCTTTGTCTCACAACACACTGGCTCAGGTTTTAATACAGACTTTTAAAATTCATAAATAAAAGCAGATAAACCCCGTGCTTCTGTAGAACAAACTTTCTAATATTTTGTAGAATCATAGAATGGTTACAGCACAGAAGGAGGCCATTCGGCCCGTCGCGCCTGTGCCGGCTCTCTGCAAGACCACTTCAGCGAGTCCCACTCCCCGCCCTTTCCCCGTAACCCTGCAAATTTCTTTACTTCAGGTACTTATCCAATTCCCTTTTGAAAGCCGTGATTGAATCTGCCTCCACCACCCTTTCAGGCAGTGCATTCCAGATCCTAACCACTCGCTGTGTGTAAAAAAGTTTTCCCTCACATCACTAATCTAGTCTCATATTCTCTCTTTGCCCCTCTTATTCCCTTTTAAATCTCCTCTGTACTTTCTATATTCAGCTTGGTTCTCTATTGTACTCTGTCATAAGCCTCATTGTCTGTCTCATTTTAACCTCTCTCTATCTTTTGTCATCGAGGGAGCTCTAGCTTTGGATGCCCCTCCTTTCCCCCTTGTGGGAATGTGTCTACTCTGTTCTCGAACTATCTCCTGGTTGAAGGCCTCCCATTGTTCAATTACTGTTTTGCCTACCAATTTTGTATTCAAATCCACCTGAGCCAAATCCCTTTTTAACTCGTTTAAGTTAGCCCTCCTCCAGTTAAGTATTTTTATGCTTGACTGTTCCTTGTTCTTTTCTGTAACTATTCTAAACCTGATGACATTGTGATCAGTGTTCCTGAAAGGCTCTCCCACTGAAACATGCTCCACTTGCCCCATTTCATTCCCCAGAACTAGATCCAGCACTGCTTCTTTCCTCGTTGGGCTGGAAAAAGTGTTGAAGAAAGTTCTCTTGTACACATTTCAGGAATTTCTACCCCTCTGTGCCCTTTACACTGTTACTATCCCAGTCTATATTAGGATAACTGAAGTCCTACATTATTACATTATTACGACACCACAGTTCCTGTATCTTTCTGTAATTTGCCTGCAAATTTGCTTCTCTATCTCCTTCCCACCTATAGTATACACCCAGTAGCATAATGGCTCCTCTACTGTTCCTTAAAACTAACCAAATAGATTCTGTTTCTAACCTCTCTGATAGAATCATAGAATGGTTACAGCACAGAAGGAGGCCATTTGGCCCGTCGAGCCCATGCCAGCTCTCTGCAAGACCACTTCAGTTAATCCCACTCACCGCCCTTTCCCCGTAGCCCTGGAAAAAAAATTCCTTCAGTTACTTATCCAATTCCCTTTTGAAAGCCATGATTGAATCTGCCTCCACCACCCTTTCAGGCAGTGCATTCCAGATCCTAACCACTCGCTGCGTAAAAAAGTTTTTCCTTATGTCCTCTGGTTCTCGACCCTTCCGCCAATGGGAACAGTTTCTCTCTACTCTGTCCAGAACCCTCATGATTTTGAACACCTCTAGCAGATCTCCTCTCAACCATCTCTGCTCTAAGGAGAACAACCCCAGCTTCTCCAGTCTATCCACGTAACTGAAGTCCCTCATCCCTGGAATTATTCTTGTAAATCTTTTCTGCACCATCTCTAAAGCCTTCACATCCTTCCTAAAGTGCGGGGCCCAGAATTGGATGCAATACTCCAGTTGAGGCCGAGCCTGTGTTTTCTGAAGGTTCATCATAACTTCCTTGCTTTTGTACTCTGTGCCTTCCTTGCTTTTGTTGCCAGCTCCAGGCACTGGAGCGGTTCCTGTGTGTTCAGCTCTCAGCTGCAGTCAGTACCTGGGCCGGGCTCAGCACTTTACCCAGCACATCTATGTCCACGTTGTCATACTTGACACGGAGGGGCTGCGCAGGCTTCTCATCCACCTCGGTCAGGACGAGAGGTCCCGACCACTCGTACAAGTCTACGGGCATGTTGCGGCCGCACTGCGGACAGACCGGGCTTAGGCTGCGCGAGCTGGAGCCGCGTGAGCTACACTGGAGAAGGTTGAGATTCCAGAAATAGTGGGGAACCAAGGGACTAATGAGAGTGAGGAACTTAAAGTAATTCATATCAGTCCAGAAAAAGTACTTGAGAAACTAATGGGACTAAAAGCCAACAAATCCCCTGGACCTGACGGCCTACATCCTAGGGTTCTAAAAGAGGTGGCTGCAGAGATAGTGGATGCATTGGTCGTGATCTTCCAACATTCCCTAGATTCTGGAAAGGTCCTCGTGGAATGGAAGGTAGCAAATGTAACCCCGCTATTCAAGAAAGGAGGGAGAGAGGAAACAGGGATCTACAGGCCAGTTAGCCTGACATCAGTCCTCGGGAAAATGCTGCAATCCATTATTAAGGAAGTGGAACAGGGCACTTAGAAAATGATTATATGATTAGGCAGAGTCAACATGGTTTTATGAAAGGGAAATCATGTTTGCATAAAGCTCCAAAGTGGGTTCCAAATCATTAATGCTCCAGCTTCTAAGATTGGGAAGTGAACAGCTGTGAAATGGTAGGTTTTAGACCACTTCTGCAGCTTTCACCTATTCACAGCAATCCACAGTGATTGAGAACCCGACATACTCACCTGACCTGATAGTCGCTCTCCGGGAACCTTGTTAAAAACCTGGGAAAATGGTAAGTACATGGGAAAATGGTGCTTAACTACGTTTTAACAAGCTTTAAAGTATCTAAATTGGCTGACCCACCGCTTGGTGTCGGGTCTGTTCAGGGATGACAGACCCGACATTTAGGAAACTCACAAGGAGGCGTTTCAGAGCAGGATACCGACCCACTGTCAGTTTTTGTGATTTTGACAGCGGACTCGCCTCCAAACCCACACACTGAGCGCCGGCAAAAATCAGCCCTTAGAGAACTGCGCCCAGTTCTGGTCGCCATATTATAAAAAGGATATAGAGGCACTGGAGAGGGAGGAGAGAAGCTTTAGAAGGATGATACCAGAAATGCGAGGGTATACATATCAGGAAAGGATGAATAGGCTGGGTCTCTATTCTCTTGAAAAAAGGCTGAGGGGTGACCTAATAGAGGTCCTTAAATTTATGAAAATTTTTGATAGAGTGGATACAGAGAGAATGTTTCCACTTGTGGGGAAGAGCATAACTAGAGGCCATCAATATAAGATAAGTCACCTAGAAATCCAATAGGGAATTCAGAAGAAACTTCTTTACCCAGCGAGTGGTGAGAATGTGGAACTCGCTACCACAGGGAGTGGTTGAAGTGAATAGTATCGATGCATTTAAGGGGAGGCTGGACAAGCAGATGAGGGAGAAGGGAATAGAGGGTTATGCTGATAAATTTAGATGAGGAAAGACGGGAGGAGGCTCGAGTGGAGCATAAACGCCGGCATGGACTGGTTGGGCCGAATGGCCTGTTTCTGTGCCGTATATCCTGTGTAATTCTAACAATCTCAGTTTTGCAATTTTCAATTCACTATTCCCTGCAAACCTATTTTTAAAACCTGAGCCAGTGTGTTGTGAGACAAAGAGCCTTGTGTCCAATAAGGGGAATAAAGGCCAACAGCCTCCCCTGGCCCCGGGCCCTGAACAAGGGACTGGAGAAACTCGCTGCCCTGCGGATCAGACAATCAGCCGGCGCTAGTCCCGCCCCTCGGGCTCCCCGATTGGTTGGAGGACCCGCCGCCGGCTCGCTCCTCCAACCCCGCCCCGCTCGCTCCCTATTGGTCGGAAGCTCCCATCAATCAGGCCGTGGGGCCAGGTCACGTGTCCCCGAGGAGATCACGTGTACCGTCCAACTGATGGCGCTCGGTCCGGGGCCTCACGGACTCTCAGGTTTTTCTATTTCTCTTTATTCTCTCCCAATCCACCCCTCCCCCCTCCACCCAATCGGAGCGGAGAAAACTCACTTTGCGTCACCGATCGCGACTCTGTAACCGACACCAAGGCCTTTCCCCGGAATGCCCCGTGCCGACTCAGCTCGACAGGATCCGAGTGCGCAGGCATAGCCCCGAATGGGGGAGGTGGTTTGGTCTCCTCTGGGCATGCGCGGTTATTACCCTTGGTGACCGGGAGGGGTCGCTGTACTGGAATCAGCCCAAACAGCCGTCCTGAGTGCACATGCGCGGACTCTGGCTGTCCTCATTAGGAGCAGGAGTGGCCATTCCGCCCCTCGAGCCTGCTCCACCATTCAATGAGATCATTGCTGGTCATCACCTCAACTCCATTCACCGGCCCTATCGCCACATCCCTTGATGCCCTTACTGGTCAGAAATCTATCGACTTCTGTTGTGAATATACCCAATGACTGAGCCTCCACAGCCATCTGGGGTAGAGAATTCCAAAGATTCACCACCCTCTGTGTGAAGACATTTTTTCTCATCTCAGTCCTGAATGGCCGACCCTTTATCCTGAGGCTGTGGCCCCTGGTTCTAGACCCCCCAGCCAAGGGAAACAGTCTCCCAGCATCCACCCTATCAAGCCCTGTAATAATTCTGTATGCTTCAATGAGATCCCCTCTCATTCTTCTGAATTCAAGAGAATACAGGCCTAGTTTACTCAATCTCTTCTCATACGACAGTCCCGCCATCCCAGGAATCAATCTCGTGAACCTTCGTTGCACTCCCTCTATGGCAAGTATATCCTTCCTTAGGTAAGGAGACCAAAATTGTACACAGTACTCCAGGTGTGGTCTCACCAAGGCCCGATATAATTGGAGTAAGACTTCTTTACTCCTGTACTCAAATCCTCTTGTAATGTCAATCAACCATCAGCTAGAAGAGGTCACTGGTGAGACCAGTGAAGAAAGAAAGACTTGCATTTATATAGCACCTTTCACCACTACCGGACATCCCAAAGTGTTTAACAGCCAATGAAGTACTTTTGAAGTGTAGTCACTGTTGTAATGTGGGAAACGCAGCAGTCAATTAGTGCACAGCAAGCTCCCACAAACAGCAATCTGATAATGACCAGATAATCTATGTTTTTGTTATGTTGATTGAGGGATAAAGACATTGGCTCGGACACCGGGGATAACTCCCCTGCTCTTATTCAAAATAGTGCCATAGGATCGTAGACGTCCACCTGAGAGAGTAGACAGGGCCTCAGTTTAGCGTCTCATCCGAAAGACGGCACCTCCGACAGTGCCGCACTCCCTCAGCAGTGCACTGGAGTGTCAGCCTAGATTTTTGTGTTTAAGTCTCTGGAGTGAGACTTGAACCCACAACTATTCTGCCTCAGAGGTGAGAGTGCTACCAACTGAGCCACTGGCTGACACTAAAGAACAAGCAGATCTGACAAAAGGTCATCGACCTGAAACGTTAACTCTGTTTCTGTCTCCACAGATGCTGCCTGACCTGCTGAGTGTCTCCAGCAGTTTCTGTTTTTATTAAAGAAACGAGGGAGTGATTGCTGACAGGAAGAATGTTGGGTCGTCCTGCACATGCGCACCTCCCTGGCGGCTGAGGCGAAACACCGACTCGCCCCCACCTGAGCCACACACGCGTACCAGATGTTGTGGCACCGCATGCGCGCACGATGTTTCAACCGCGGGGTTTTGTGTGCTTAGCATGCGCGTTGCGGACCGATCGGGACGGGCGATTGTGGAGCAGGAGGGAGAGCGCGGGGGCCATGAGGCACATGCGGGACTCAGAGTCAACAGAGCGCTTTCTGGAGCGCGGGGACTTGTGGGTATTACAGCCGCCATTACTGCTGATCCTTTCAACCAACCTGTGCAGCAGCTGGGGCCTGAAAATCAGTTTCACTGCCCCGAGGGTTGGAAAGGGGAAAATTAAACAACAGTTTGCCTCTGATCCTTTTCTGATCTCAATTTACAGGGTTATAGAAGTGGAGCAGTTACAGGCGGGAAGCTCAGGCCAAACATCACGTCAAAATCTGACAGTGTCGCTCGAATCATCCGGACCTGAATATCATCAGCCTTTGCACATGGAAGGAGAAAGCAGCGATCGCAGTGATGACAAACCGCACATGTGTTCGGTGTGTGGACGCGGATTCAGCCGATTGCCTGACCTGGTGAGACACGTGCACCGTCACACCGGGGAGAAACCGGGTAAAGGTGGGGACAGTGGGAAGGGATTCAGTTCCCCGTCTGCATTGGAAGTTCAACGGCGCAGTCACACCAGGGACATTCCGTTCACCTGCTCCGTGTTTGGAAAGGGATTTGTTCGTTCATCCCACCTGAAAACACACCAGCGAGTTCACACTGACGAGAGACCATTTCAGTGTTCTGACTGTGGGAAGAGCTTTAAAAGCCCCCGGGATCTGAAGGGACACCAGCTTGTTTACACTGATGAGAGACCCTTTCAGTGTTCTGACTGTGGGAAGAGCTTTAAAAGCCCCTGGGATCTGAAGGAGCACCAGCGAGCTCACACTGATGAGATACCTTTTCACTGTCCTGACTGTGGTAAGAGCTTTAAAAGCCCCCAGGAGCTGAAGGGACACCAGCTTGTTCACACTGCGGGGAGGCCATTCATCTGCTCCGTGTGTGGGAAGGGATTCACTCGGCCCTCCAACCTGCTGGTACATCAGCGAGTTCACACTGACGAGAGACCCTTTAAATGTTCTGACTGTGGGAAAAGCTTGAAAAGCTCCGGGGAGCTGAAGCGACACCAACACCTACACACTGGGGAGAGACCCATTAAAAGTTCTGAGTGTGGGAAGAGTTTTAAAAGCCCCCGGGAGCTCAAGCAACACCAGCGAGTTCACACTGGGGAGAGGCATTCACCTGCTCCATGTGTGGGAAGGGATTCACTGTGTCATCCAACCTGCAGACACACCAGCTTGTTCACACTGACGAGAGACTCTTTAAATGTTCTGAGTGTGGGAAGAGTTTTAAAAGCCCCCGGGAGCTCAAGCAACACCAGCGAGTTCACACTGGAGAGAGACCATTCACCTGCTCCATGTGTGGGAAGGGATTCACTCTGTCATCCCACCTGCTGGTGCATCAGCGAGTTCACACTGGAGAGAGACCATTCACCTGCCCCATGTGTGGGAAGGGATTCACTCAGGCATCCAACCTGCTGGTACATAAGCGAGTTCACACTGACGAGAGACCCTTTAAATGTTCTGACTGTGGGAAGAGCTTAAAAAGCTCCGGGGAGCTGAAGAAACACCAACACCTACACACTGGAGAAAGACCGTTCACCTGCTCTGTGTGTGGGAAGGGATTCACTGTGTCATCCCACCTGCTGGAACATCAGCTTGTTCACACTGATGAGAGACCCTTTAAATGTTCTGACTGTGGGAAGAGCTTTAAAAGCTCTAAGAGCCTTAAGGGACACCAGCGTGTTCACACTGATCATCGAATCTAACAGCACAGAAGGAGATGATTCAGCCCATCGTGTCTGTGCCGGCTCTTTGAAAGAGCTGTCCAATTTAGTCCCAAACCCCAGCTTTATCCCCAGAACTCTGCAAACTAGTCCTCTTCAAGTACATGTCCAATTACCATTTGAAAGTTCCTGTGGAACCTGATTCCAGCATCCTTTCAGATGGTGCGTTCCAGATCTTAACAACCCTCTGTGTGAAAACAATTCTCCTCATTCCCCTCTAGTTCTTTTAGCAACTATTTTAAATCTGTGACCTTTGGTTACCAACCCACTTGCCAGAGTGAACAGTTTCTCCCTACTTGCTCGATCAAAACCCCTCATCATTTTGAACACCTCTATTAGGTCTCCTCTTAACCTTCTCTGCTCTAAGGGGAACAATCCCAGCTTCTCCAATCTCTCCACATAACTGAAGTCCCTCATCCCTGGTACCATCCTGGTCAACCTCCTCTGTACCCTCTCCAAGGCCTTGACATCCTTCCTAAAGTGTGGTGCCCAGAACTGTACACAAGACTCCAGCTGAGGCCAAAACCCTGCAGCTGTACAAAACCCTGGTTAGACCACACCTGGAGTACTGTGAGCAGTTCTGGGCACCACACCTTAGGAAGGATATATTGGCCTTGGAGGGAGTGCAGCGTAGGTTTACCAGAATGATACCCAGACTTCAAGGGTTAAGTTACGAGGAGAGATTACACAAATTAGGGTTGTATTCCCTGGAATTTAGAAGGTTAAGGTGTGATCTGATCGAAGTTTTCAGGATATTAAGGGGAACAGATAGGGTAGATAGAGAGAAACTATTTCCGCTGGTTGGGGATTCTAGGACTGGGGGCATAGTCTTAAAATTAGAGCCAGACCTTTCAGGAGTGAAATTAGGAAACACGTCTACACACAAAGGGTGGTAGAAGTTTGGAACTCTCTTCCGCAAACGGCCATTGATGCGAGATCAATTGTTAATTTTAAATCTGAAATTGATAGGTTTTTGTTACCCAAAGATATTAAGGGATATGGGCCAAAGGCGGGTGTATGGAGTTAGGTCACAGATCAGCCATGATCTCATTGAATGGCGGAACAGGCTCGAGGGGCTGAATGGCCTCCTCCTGTTCCTATGTTCCTAACTAGTGATTTGTAAAGGTTTAGTGTAACTTCCTTGTTTTTGTATTCAATGGCCCTATTTACAAAGCCAAGTATCCCATACGCTTTCTGAACCGCCTCACCAACTTGCCGCGGCACTTTCAAAGATTTGTGAATATGGACCCCCAGGTCCCTCTGCTCTTGCACCCCCTCAAAATAGTCCCATTTAGATTATACGGCCTCTCCCTGTTGTTTCTCCCAAAGTGCATCACTTCACACTTATCCTCATTTAATGTCATCTGCCTTGTGTCTGCTCATTTCACAGCCTGTCTCTGTCCTCCTGAAGTCTGCTACTACTATGCTCACTAGTTACTACGTTGCCAAGTTTTGTATCATCCATAAACTTTGAAATTTTACACCTATACCCAAGTCCAGGTCAGTTATATATAACAAGAAAAGCAATGGTCCTAATCCTGACCCCTGGGGGAACCCACTGCATACTTCCCTCCAGTCAGAAAAACATCCCTCAGCACTGCTCACTGTCTCCTCTCCCTTAGCCAATTATACCCAAATTACCATCAGCCCTTTAATTCCCTGTGCTTCTATTTTCCGAGTAAGTCTCTTATGTGGTACTTTACCAAATGCCTTTAGAAAGTCCATGTATACAACATCTGCTACACTACCTTCATCAATCCTCTGTTACTTCATCAAAGAACTCAATCAGGTTAATCAGACAGGATTTACCTTTAACAAATCCACACTGGCTGCCCCTTATTAACCCATGCTTCTCCAAGTGAGAATTAATTTTGTCATTGACAATGGTCTCTAGTCATTCACCCATCAATGATATTAGACTGATTGGCCTGTAGTTACCAGGTTTATCCCTCTCCCCTTTTTTAAACAGGGTGTAACATTTGCAATCCTCCAGTCTTCTGGCACCACTCCCATATATCTGAGGGAGATTGAAAGATTGTGGTCAGAGCTTCTGCTATCTCCACCCTAGCTTCCCTCAGCAACCTAGGATGCATCCCATCTGGACCGGGTGACTTGTTAACTTTGAGTGATGACAACCTATTTAGCACCTCCTTTCTATCTATTTTTATCCAATTTCTCTACTCCCCCCTCCTCTACTGCGACATTAACTTCATCCTCTTCTTTTGTGAAGACAGATGCTAAGTATGCATTCAGTACCTCAGCCACACCCTCTGCCTCCGTATGATGAGCTCCTATTTGGTCCCTAATCGGCCCCACCATTCCTTTAACTATCCTTTTACTTTTCATATGTTTATAGAAGATTTTTGGGTTCTCTTTTATGTTACCTGCTAATCTTTTCTCATAATGTCTCTTTGCCCTTCTTATATCCTGTTTCAATTTCCCCCGCACTCTCTGTATTCTGCCTGGTTTTTGAATGTATTCTGTACCTGACATTTGTCGTAAACCTCCTTTTTCTGTTTTATTCTAACCTCGATATCCTTTGTCATCGGGAGCTCGAGCTTTGGACGCTCCATCTTTCCTCCTTATGGGAATATGCTTGGTTTGTACCCGAACTATCTCAGCCTTGAAGGCCTGCCATTGGACATTCACTGTTTTCCTGGACAATCTTTGTTTCCAGTCCACCTGTGCTCGATCCCTTCTCAAATCATTGAAATTGGCTCTCTTCCAGCTGGGTATTTTCACCGTTGATTTTTCTTTGTCCCTTTCCATAACTACTTTAAACCTAATGATATTGTGATCACTGTTAACCAGATCCCTCCTGCCCCAGAACCGATGAGAGACCCTTTAAATGTTCTGACTGTGCAAAGAGGTTTCAGAGTTCATCCCATCTGAGTCACCAGCGAGTTCACACAGATCTTCAAAGAAAGGAAGAAGTTTTAGAAAGACTGGTGGCACTAAAAGTTCGCAGCCATCTCAGAGTAGTGATCCTTTAATTACAATCTCACAGAACAAGAAGAATCACTGTCCCTTTAACTGCCACAAATCCCTGTGTGGAGGAGAAGGGAGATACAGTCTGTCCCAGTAACTGCCGCAGAACAGAATTAGTGACCCTCTCCCATAAGGGCTTGACCCTCCCCCACTCCCTGCTTTTCCTCAAGTGTCTCATCCTTAAAATTCTCATCCTTGTTTTCAAATCCCTCCATGGGCTCGCCCCTCCCTATCTCTGTAATCTCTTCTAGCTCCACAACCACCCCCCCCACCGCCCGAGATATCTGCGCTCCTCTAATTCTGGCCTCTTGAGCATCCCCGATTTTAATCGCTCCACCATTGGTGGCCGTGCCTTCAGGTGCCTGGGCCCTAAGCTCTGGAATTCCTTCCCTAAACCTCTCCATCTCTCTACCTCTCTGTTGTTCTTTAAGATGCTCCTTAAAACCTACCTCTTTGACCAAGCTTTTGGTCATCTGCCCGAATATCTCCTTATGTGGCTCGGTGTCAAATTTTGTTTTATAACGATCCTGTGAAGAGCCTTGGGACGTTTTACTACATTAAAGGCGCTTTATAAATACAAGTGGTTGTTGTTGTTTCCTGAAACTGATAATAAATTCCCCAGAGGGAAAGAAACTTGTACTTCTATGCCCAAATATTAAAAAGTTTGTTCTACAGAAGCACGGGGTTTATCTGCTTTTATTCATGAATTTAAAAAGTCTCTATTAAAACCTGAGCCAGTGTGTTGTGAGACAAAGAGCCTTGTGTCCAATAAGGGGAATAAAGGCCCACAGCCTCCCCTGGCCCCGGGCCCTGAACAAGGGACTGGAGAAACTCGCTGCCCTGTGGATCAGACAATCAGCCGGCGCTAGTCCCGCCCCTCGGGCTCCCCGATTGGTTGGAGGACCCACCGCCGGCTCGCTCCTCCAGCCCCGCTCGCTCCCTATTGGTCGGAAGCTCCTGTCAATCAGGCAATGGGCCCGGGTCACGTGTCCCTCACCAACTTTACTAAAAAAGCCTCGCGCGGTCGCCAGGCGAAGCTGCAGGTTGGTGGGAGTGGGGTCGGGAGATTAATAAACTGCGGGTAGGCCGCGCCGCAGGGTTTATAAAGTCGGAGTCGGCCTCAGGCCCGAATGTGATCCAGCGGCCCGGTCTGTGTTCCGCTGGACATCAGCGGTGAGGCTTTTTCTCGGTGACAGGCCCGGACAGACCGGTTCCACCTGCAGCATGGCGCATGCGCGGCCATCTTCTCTTCAGAGGCGGTCCCTGGGACCAAGGATGACGCATTTCCACTAACAATGGGTTGTCAGGTGACTGATGAGTGCGGCACCAGGAAACCCGGACAGAGAAACCACAACTGGATTGACACAGCAGAGCCGGCTTGTATCAGGGCGGTCGCTGGATGCGGAAGTCGCTCCCTGGCCGCCTGTGTTGGTCTGTTTGTTGCTTCAGTTTGAGCTGGAGTGGAGATGGAGGAGAAGCTGCTGGGTTTAACCCCCAGTACTTCTGAGCCCAGGAGGGCCCAACAATTTCCAATGTGAGACTGTTGTGGCGGTACCACCGGTTGTACCTTACATAAAGACACATAATTCCCTTTAACTTACCTTTTGATGCCGTTGCCCTTTTAACTTACCTGTTGGGGCCATTGCCCCTTTAAGACGCGCCCTAGCATGCTGACGTCACGTCACGTACGACGTGACGTGCGTGCGGCGGCTGCCGGCCCGACTCGGCCTTCCAGGATGGCCACTGGCACAGCCCGGCCTAGCGTCTTCGGCCACATCGGTCAGCCGACGGGAGTGACACGATCTTCTGCTCCCGCAGCATGCACCGGCTCAGCCTGGCCTCCAGCTCCCGCTCCCGACTTTGGCCTCAACGGCCAGCGACGCAACGACGCGCATCACGTGACACCCTAAGCGCGGGAAACGCGAACAACATGATGACGTCACAACACAGACGTGATGACGTCATCACGCTCCCCACAGGACTGCGAACTCAGTCCTCGTGGAGTCCCCGCTGGGACAAGACCTATACCACGGTGCTCCTACAGTCAGCCATCTTACCTGCCATCTTACCTGATGTAATTAGTCTGTTCCTGTAAATAAACAACTTGTTAATAGTTCGTCGAAGTCAAACTCTCTTATTTAGTGGTGATCTACACGAACCGCTACATTGGTGACCCAACGACGTGAGTACGGGAGCTCATCAATTCCAACACTACAATTGGTGAACCCATATCCGTGAATGATTTTCATGGTAGCAACGCACGCCTGAACCTTATCTTCCCACAAGATGACCAACGTACAACCGATGAACAACCACAGAACAGCAACCGCCTCACTCCGCCAAAGGTGACCCCATCTTTGCGAACGTATTCGCAAGGTAAGCGCAGCCTGGAGCAGATCCCATTTGACACGGACAAACCTCAACTGGACCCCGTTCATTTTTTTGTGAGCAATTTTCACAGAAGAAGCACGCCATGGAAGGACGAGCCGTTTTGCTGTCACTACCGCAATCCAGGGAGCCACAGTCTCCCTCGTGCTTTATACCGGTAGAAGCCCCGTTCGACGAGAACATCGATGCGGTGCCGACCACGCACTTGCTCACGGTCCCCGGACTCGTCTTTCCTACCGCCACACGGATCGTCCGCCTCTACGTCCACAGCGACAGTAAGTATAAACCTCTCCAAGCGCGGGGTACAGCATGTTCAGGCCCACAAAATTGGAGTGCGCCCTGCGGGGATACCACGAGGACTCACCCCCGCGAAACACGAGGACCCACTCCTCGCGCATGAGGACCCATCCCTCGCGAACCACGAGGGCCCATCCCTCGTGAAAAACGATGACTCTTTCTCCGCTGATGACGCACCAGCCCTTCAGCCTGCTGGTTGTGTTACCTACTACACGATTCGGCGTGAACAAAAGCGTGCCGCCCTCCCGGCTGTTTTCTCCTAAATCTACAACAGTTTCAAGTGTTGCCGACCTCCAGGCAGAGTTCACCCCACCCGAAAGTGACAACAACCTGGACCGTTGCTGCCCTTTATCCAGTTTTCCCTTTAGCAAATGAAAATGTCTACTGAAGCTGCACACATCGAGGACAGGTCCAACGGGCATCCTGCGGCCGCGATCAGCCACATGAAAGTTGCTGGCCTCACCGATCACTGATCAACGTAGCAACTCTTCACCCTCTGTTGTGTTCATGCCATAGCACTATGGCATGCACCATTTCGCATGTTCCAGCCTCCTGAAGGTTTTGCTCGCCTGTCGGCGAGTTCACTGACCTCGCCAGTCTAGTCCTTCTGGATCGCCCGTTGGCGTTCCTGCAGATTTTGTCAGAACAAGGACTTGTTCCAACATCAACAGAGTCATCGCCCACGCCCGCCCGTTCTGCCCATCACTCTGACAAGTCCTGCTGTTTCGCACGTCTCCACGGTCCTTCGCCTGACGGATACGTTTTATTCACCATGACGCGCGTAAGGATCCGCTCATGAGCAGCATCTTCAGACCTCGCCTACCAAGTCGAGACAGCACGACCATCATGACCACCAGCTCGTCAGACCATCTCATCCTTGGACTTTCATTAAAGCAAATTCTGGGGGGGCCCATGTGGCGGTACCACTGGTTGTACCTTACATAAAGACACATAATTCCCTTTAACTTACCTTTTGGGGCCGTTGCCCTTGTAACTTACCTGTTGGGGCCATTGCCCCTTTAAGACGCGCCCTAGTGTGCTGAGGTCACGTCACGTACGACGGGACGTGCGTGCGACGGCTGCTGGCCTGACTCGGCCTTCCAGGACGGCCGCTGGCACAGCCCGGCCTAGCGTCTTCGGCCGCATCGGCCAGCCGACGGGAGTGACATGATCTTCCGCTCCCGCGGCATGCACCGGCTCAGCCTGGCCTCCAGCTCCCGCTCCCAACTTCGGCCTCAATGGCCAGCGACACAACGACGCGCATCACGTGACGCCCTAAGCGCGGGAAACGCGAACAACGTGATGACGTCACAACACAGACGTGATGATGTCATCACGCTCCCCACAGGACTGCGAACTCAGTCCTCGTGGAGTCCCCGCTGGGACAAGACCTATACCACGGTGCTCCTACAGTCAGCCATCTTACCTGCCATCTTACCTGATGTAATTAGTCTGTTCCTGTAAATAAACAACTTGTTAATAGTTCGTCGAAGTCAAACTCTCTTATTTAGTGGCGATCTACACGAACCGCTACACTGTCAAGGGAGTTGAATTCTAGGGGAGATTAGGTTGTTAATGTAAAAGAGTATTGTTTTAGGAACAAGTATTTCTGTAAAGGCTTTTAATCCATTTTACATATGCAGATTTTTTTATTCATTCTTGAGATGTGGGCGTCGCTGGTAAGGAAATCATTTATTGCCCATCCCTAGTTGCCTTTGAGAAGGTGGTGGTGAGCTGCCTTCTTGAACCGCTGCAGTCCATGTGGTGAAGGTGCTCCCACAGTGCTGTTAGGGACGGAGTTCCAGGATTGTGAACCAGTGACAATGAAGGAATGGCGATATATGTCTAAGTCAGAATGGTGTGTGACTTGCAGATGATGGTGTTCCCATGTACCTGCTGCCCTTTGCCTTCTAGGCGGTAGAAGTCGTGGGACAGGTAGGGTGGCAGGTTCCCTTCCATAAGAATACAAGAATTAGGAGCAGGAGTGAGCCATACGGCCCCTCGAGCCTATTCCGCCATTCAATAAGGTCATGGCTGCTCTTCGACCTCAACCTGACTTTCCCGCCCGATCCCCATATCCCTGAGGGACATCAGTGAACCAGTTGGGATTTTACTACGATCCGGCAGCTTTCATCGTTACTTTTTTTCTAGTACTGGCCCCACAAATTCCCAGATTTATTGAGCTCAATTTCAAAACCTGTCTTTGTGTTTTTGTGGGTTCTCTCTCTCACTCCCTTTTTCTTGTTTTATATTCATTTTACAGGGTATTCGAAGGGGAGGATTTGTAGACGGGAAATTTAACTCAAACGTCACATCAAGATCTGACAGTCACTCAATTCATCGGGACCTGAATATCATCAAACATAACATGGAAGCAAAAAGCACCGTTCACAGCGGGGAGAAACCGTACACATGTTCTGTGTGTGGACGAGGATTCAGTCGACCCTCTGGCCTGGCGAAACACAAGCGCAGTCACACCGGGGAGCAACCCTGGAAATGTAGGGACTGTGGGAAAGGATTCAATTTCCCGTCTGAGCTGGAAATTCATCGGCGCAGTCACACTGGTGAGAGGCTGTTCACCTGCTCCGTCTGTGGGAAGGGAGTCACTCAGTCATGTGACTTGCTGACAAACCAGTGAGTTCACACTGGGGAGAGACCGTTCACCTGCTCCGTGTGTGGGAAGGGATTCACTTCTTCATCCCACCTGCTGACACACCAACTTGTTCACACCAATGTGAGACCTTTTAAATGTTCTGACTGTGAGAAGAGTTTTAAAAGCAAAACGGATCTGCTGAGACACCAGCGAGTTCACACTGGGGAGAGGCCGTTCACCTCCTCCGAGTGTGGGAAGGGATTCACTTGTTCATCCACCCTGCTGAGACACCAGCGAGTTCACACTGATGAGAGAACTTTTAAATGTTCTGACTGTGAACAGAGCTTTAAAAGCAAAAATGATCTGTTGGCACACCAACGCATTCACACTGGGGATTGGCAGTTCACCTGTTCCGTGTGTGGGAATGGATTCCACAGTACTTCTCACCTTCTGACACACCAGCGTGTTCACACTGGGGAGAGGCTGTTCACCTGCTCCATGTGTGGGAAGGGATTCACTCGTTCATGCAACTTGCTGACACACCAGCGTGTTCACACTGGGGAGGGGCTGTTCACCTGTTCCGAGTGTGGGAAGGGATTCACTCATTCATCCAACCTGTTGAGACACCAGCGAGTTCACAAGTGATGGCAGGGGTTGGATTCTGCTGTTATTGCTGCTGTTAATCACATCCAGGACTGAACCATGTTCACTCTGACAGGAGTGGACGGTAAGAAAGCTGGGTTTCGGTATCCTGACAAATATATGGCGAGGAACCAGTGGAATCCTTACTAAGGAAATGACTGGGGTTTCACTGGCCAGCGTAGGTCTAGGGGTGAATGATGCCTGACTCCCTGAACTATCTTATATTGAACCCAGTTGAGATCAAGAGATCAGATGAATACATGGCTAGAGGAATGGTGCAAGGGGGAGGGATTCAAATTCCTGGGACATTGGAACCGGGTGGGACCAGTAGAAACTGGATGGTTTGCACCTGGGCAGGACGGGGACTGATGTCCTTAGGGGAGTGTTTGCTAGTGCTCTGGGGGAGGGTTTAAACTAAAATGGCAGGGGGTTGGGAACCTGAGCAGGGAGACAGAAGAAAGGGAAACAAGGATAGAAGCAAAAGAAAGGAAGGAGAAAAAGCTGGCAGTCAGAAATCAAGGGTTTAAATCAAACATGGCCACAGTAAATAATAATTCTAAAAGGTGCAAGAGTGTTAAAAAAACAAGCCTGAAGGTCTTGTGTCTTAATGTGAGCAGCATTCGTAATAAGGTGGATGAATTAGCTGCGCAAATAGAGGTAAACGGATATGATATGATTGGGATTACGGAAACATGGCTCCAGGGTGACCAAGGCTGGGAACTCAACATCCAGGGGTATTCAATATTCAGGAAAGATAGGCAAAAAGGAAAAGGAGGTGGGGTAGCATTGCTGGTTAAAGAGGGGATTAACACAATTGAAAGGAAGGATATTAGCTCTGATTATGTGGAATCTGTATGGGTAGAACTGAGAAATACCAAGGGGCAGAAAACAGTGGGAGTGGTATACAGACCTCCAAACAGTAATGCGGAGGTTGGGGATGGCATTAAATGGGAAATTAGAGACGCGTGCAATAAGGGCACAACAGTTATCATGGGTGACTTTAATCTACATATAGATTGGGCTAACCAAATTAGTAACGATACTGTGGAGGAGGAATTCCTGGAGTGTATGCGGGATGGTTTCCTGGACCAATATGTCGAGGAACCAACTAGAGACCAGGCCATCTTAGACTGGGTATTATGTAATGAGAAAGGAGTAATTAGCAATCTTGTGCGAGGCCCCTTGGGTCGGAGCGATATAATATGATAGAATTCTTCATTAAGATGGAGAGTGAAGTAGTTGACTCAGAGACTAGGGTCCTAAATTTAAATAAAGGGCCTGCGCACATTGGTGAGAGCAAAGTGTTCAATTGGTGAATCGGAAACAGTCTGACTCTTAGTGTTGAGCATCGCACCACTTCTACCCTCCCAATAATTTATCAACATAAACTCAGATAGTCCTCAGATACTATCTTAAATACACAGAATGTGGTGTAAGATAGTAAAATCTGCCATTACTAAATGAATGAAATGAGTGATCAATCGATCGATGGATTATATGTTGGATTGAAAGTCCACGTGGCTGTTTGACCGAGCGGCTCGAGTCTTTTGAAGCACAAGTAGCTCTTTGTGGACACTGTTTCTGCTTCAAAAAACTGAAGAACGTCAGAAGTCATTAACGGAGATGGGCACAGCATGCCAGCTCAACAAATGGCACCAAAGAATGGTGGGATGTGGGTTTATGCCCATTCTCCCTCACACTGCAAATCCTTAATCTCCACTGGACTGTCGGGAAGAAAGAGGGGGCCAACAGAAAGTGAGCGTGTCCCCACAAGGAAGTCCATTTGGAGGGTGAGACCCCACGGGCCACAGTAGAACGGCAGGGTCAGAGCAAGCTGCCCATCTGTTCCCTCGGCTGAGAATGCTTTGGTTGTGTGCAGGGACCTAAAGAGAAAAAAACACACAACAAAAAGTAAAAGGCAAAAGAAAACTTCAAAGGATTTGCTTAAAGTAAGAAAATACTATATTTGTAAAATAACTGCAGGTAGTTCTTTGGCTAAACTCTTACTTAGTCAAACAACCATATTCCAATAAGTGATATTGCAGCTTGCTGTTGATGATAATTAGAGATGTACTTTGTAGATAAATAGTGTACGAGGTTAAAAAGCAGAAAGCTTCCCATTTGGGGATTCGTGTTGCTGCGGAACTGCTCAGGCTGTTTCCATCATTATTTTATTGTCCTTTTGGCCATTTTTAGTAGTTGTCCTTCTAGTTCAGATATGCTGGGGGTAATTTGAACCTCCTCCACCTGACGGGATTGAATTTCCTGCCCGTTTTACACCTTCCCCGATTTTGCTCTCCAATGATTTCAGTCAAAAGTGAAATCGGGCGGGTGTAAAACAAGCGTCCGATCTGATCGCATTAGTTTTCCGCCGGGTGCGTGAGGTTAAAATCACCCCCTGCTGTTTCCAAACACAACCCAAGCAAATTTCTCCTGACAATAGTTTGGTTCTGATCCTTAATAATGTTCCAGTTACTCTTATCACCACAATTGCTTTAATTCTGACATTTGGCCTGTGATCTGACAGCAAAGCAGTGATCTCTTCACATGCAGTGAGCAAATGGGAACAAACTGGAGGTCCATTGTGCAGGAAGAAACCCAGACACGCGACGACCTTTTCTCTCATTTGAAGATGTGCATTGCTGAAGAGGATAAGACAGCTTGTAATGTGGAGGACAATCTAGTGTCAGGCAATGTGCTTGGAGATGTCCAAATATTTATCATCATCCAGTCTGGTCTTCCGCATTGAAAACTCTTGGACCATCTCAGATTTGTGAAACATTGAGGTTGATTTTATTGGAAATATCAAATTCAGCTCTGATTTGCAAACCTTTATTATCGCAATGCTCTTGCCATTGAGATGCATCAGTCAGCTGAATAAGGTAGATTTGTCTATTTTCAATAAATACAGGGTTCAGTTACATATTTCCAAATATGATTGGCTTCCCAAGTCCATTAAACACCACAGATCAGATCATTCAGTCAGGCTCATTTTCAAAGAAAGGCTCAATTGCAACTGGCACATGGGCAAGAATGGAATGTCGATCCTTCTCTTGCAGCTGATCGGGGATCTTGGATGTGTTTGACGTTGCTGAGATTGCTGAGCTTAGATTTCTTGGGGCTGATTTTCATTCTGGGTGGACATCGGGCGAGTGGTGCGATGGTGCTGCCTGTCCAATGTCCTCGGCGAGAGGACCCAGCCATTTTGATGGCCAGGCCTCATCTGTCCAACTGCTAAACCAGGGCTGACAGGGAGCTTGCAGATCGGAGGGCGGGGGGTGGGTGAAACGGGAAATCTGGCGGCTGTTCCATGGAACAGAGACAGACACATTGATGCAGAAAATGTCAGATTCCATTTGGCCACCTCTGTTTGTGGTTGTGACTCCCCTGGTGCCTCGGAGACAATGACCCGCTTCCTGACGTTACGTGGGCTGGATCGCGTCCTACAAACCTGCTTGAGTTTTTTAAAGAAAATTTAACCCTTTTAGCACCGATATCATTCTGGTGAATCTGCGCCGCGACCCCTCACCAAGGCCAATATCTCCTTCCTGAGGTGCGGTGCCCAGATCTGAACGCAATACTCCAGGTGGGTTCTAACCAGAGCTCTGTACAGCTCCCAGCTGCTGAGACACCAGCGAGTTCACACTAGGGAGAGGATGTGTCCACCTGCTCCGTGTGTGGGAAGGGATTCACTTGGTCATCCAACCTGCTGACACACCAGCGAGTTCACACTGGGGAGAGGCCGTTCACCTGCTCCGTGTGTGGGAAGGGATTCACTCGGTCATCCAACCTGCTGAGACACCAGTGAGTTCACACTGGGGAGAGGCCGTTCACCTGCTCCGTGTGTGGGAAGGGATTCACTCGGTCATCCAACCTGCTGAGACACCAGTGAGTTCACACTGGGGAGAGGCCATTCACCTGCTCTGTGTGTGGGAAGGGATTCACTCAGTCATTCACCCTGCTGAGACACCAGCGAGTTCACCAGTGACTGCAGGGGTGGGATTCTGCTGTTAATCACATCCAGGACTGAACTGTGTTCATTCTGACAGTTGGGGTTCGTTTCTACTGATGTTAATAACCATATAACTGGGCTGGAGTTCAATATTCTGGATATAAATCAAATAAATCTGCTTTGTTTCGAACACACTGCTGGTTCAGGGAGAAATGTTGGCCAGGACTCCAGGGAGAACTCCCCTGCTCTTTATTATGTCCGTGTGTAATTGAGACACGGACTGCAGGAGTTGGTTATAACAGGTCTTTACTGAGTGGAGACAACCTGGAACTACTATGCAAAAGTTACTACACAGGCTTATATACAGGGGTGGTCACTACTGGTACTGCAGTATACAGGGGCTGCAGAACATAGTTCCTTCTGCAAAGTACATACACTACAATTCCTCCCCTTTTAGCTAAACAGTACATAACATTCGATTAATAATTAAATAACATATTTACAATTACAGTTGCTAGATACATTAGTTGAAGTTAAGCAATTATAGGTTCAGTCTTTGAGGAGGCTTCCTGATTCTGTCTGGATAACGCCTCTTTAGGGTATCAGGTTCTTCTGGCAAAGTTGATTCGTGGATCAACGTCGTTGTTTGGTTCGTCTGCTTCCAATATCACCGATTCTGAGGTAGATGCAATTGGTACTTCGGTTTCATCACCAGGTGTATTGGGTCGTGGTGTGGAATTGACGTTTTCCAGTGACTCTAGAATCTGGTCAGCATGGTGTCTTACAAAGCTCTCTCCAACGTCCACGGTATACATTAGAGGTCCTTGCCGTGTACAGATCGTTCCTGGCTGCCATTTCTCTGTGCGGTAGTCCCGGGCCAAAACTGGTTGACCTATCTTAAAACTCCTGGTCGGCCTTTCATTCATATTCTGAAACTGCCTGTTCTCCACATCTCTTCTGATGTTTGGCTTAACCAAATCCAAGCGGCATCGTAGTCTTCGATTGAAGAACATCATGGCTGGAGTTTGGTTGGTAACCGCATGTGTCGCATTCCGGTAGGCAAACAAGAAGTTGTCCACCTTGTGTTGTAGGGGTATGTCTTCATTACACATTGCCTTGATAGCCTTCTTGAATGTTTGAACGAACCTCTCAGCCAATCCATTGGTGACTGGATGATATGGGGCGGATGTGTAATGCTTAACACCATTGTTCTTTAAGAACCTCCGGAACCCTTCAGGCACAAACTGTGGTCCATTGTCAGAGCAAATCTGTTCAGGCAGCCCATTTCTGGCGAATATGGTTCATAAGACTGTGATAGTTTTTTCTGTGGTGGTTGAGGACATTTTTATTACCTCTGGCCACTTTGAATGTGCATCCACCGCAATTAAAAACATCAAGTCCATAAATGGACCAGCAAAATCAAGGTGCACCCTTTGACAAGGAGATGAGGGCCACTCCCAAGGATGTAGAGGGGCTTGTGGTGGGGTGTTTTGGACCTTCTGGCATCCTGTACAGCTCTTGGTCATCTCTTTGATTTCTCTATCGATTCCCGGCCACCACACAAATGCTCTGGCTAAGTTCTTCATTTTTACCCCTCCCAGATGATCCTCATGAAGCTCATTGAGCACTCTATCCTTCAATTTGGGTGGAATTACTACTCTGGATCCACACATCAAGGCTCCTCTGCATACTGACAGCTGTTCTCTTCTCGGCGAGAATGCTGGCAGCAGCGGTTCACCATGTGCTGGCCATCCCTTCACCATTAAATCATAGACCCAGGAGAGTGTCGGGTCATTTCGTGTTTCCTTTTCTATGTTTGCATTCGTCACAGGGAGACATTCGACTATGGTCGAGTGGAATATCTCCACTGGATCCACTGCAGGTGCTGCTTCCACCGTCGGCAACAGTAGACGCGACAATCCATCAGCATTCCCATGCTGTTTAGTTCCTTTGTACTCGATGTCATATTGGTGTGCCCCTAGGAAAAGGGACCACCTCTGTAGCCGTTGTGCTGTCATTATCGGTACGTCCTTCTGAGGGTTGAAAATGGAGACAAGAGGTTGATGATCAGTTAGTAGAGTAAATTTCTGGCCGTGCAGGTAGTGATTGAACTTCTTCACCCCCCACACCAGGCTGAGGGCCTCTCTGTCAATCTGGGCGTAGTTACGCTTGGCTGAAGTTAACGAGCGTGACGCAAAAGCGATCGGCCTCTCTGAACCATCAAGGAATTTATGTGACAGTACCGCTCCAACGCCGTAGGGAGACGCATCACACGCCAGTTTTATCGGTAGTGATGGGTTGTAGTGAGCCAATACTTCTCTTGAAGTGATCAGGCCTTAACACTTCTGAAAGGCCCGCTTACATTCATCGCTCCATTTCTATGCTACTCCAATTTGTAGCAGGGCATTCAGTGGGTGCAGAATTGTGGACAAATTTGGCAAAAACTTATGGTAGTAATTCACCAATCCGAGGAATGACCTCAGTTGCGACACATTTTCAGGCGCTGGAGCCTTAACTACCGCTTCAATTTTGTCAGGGGACTTATGTAACCCCTCTTCATCAATCACGTGGCCACAATACGATATTTGTTTCTTTAAAAACTCGCACTTGGGGCGATTGGCTCGTAGCCCATGTTCTCTTAGTCTAGTGAGCACCTGCTCTAGGTTGGCAAGGTGTTCACTGTCATTTTCACCTGTCACTAGGATGTCGTCCAAGTAACACTGAGTCCCCGGAATCCCTTGCAGGACTTGTTCCATCGCTCTTTGCCATATAGCTGGAGCTGATGCAACTCCGAATACCAGTCGATTATACTGGTAAAGACCTTTGTGAGTGTTTATCGTGAGATATTTCCTAGAGAATTCTTCAACCTCCATCTGCAAATATGCTTGCGTTAGGTCAATTTTTGTAAAACGTTTCCCTCCAGATAGTGAGGCGAAAATATCTTCTATCCTCGGAAGAGGGTACTGTACTGTGTGAAGGACTGGGTTCACAGTCACCTTGAAGTCCCCACGGATGCGAACCTTCCTTGGCTCCTCAGACTTATTGTTTAACGTTTTCTTCATGACAGGAATGATGGGTGTTGCCCACTCGCTCCAGTCTACCTTAGTTAACACGCCTGCATTCTCCAGATTCTCCAGCTCTGCCTCGACGGCTGGGCGAATTGCATACGGTACCGGTCTTGCTTTGAAAAACTTGGGAATTGCATTCTCTTCTATTTTTATCAAGGCGGTTACGCCTTTAAGAGTTCCCAGTTCTTGTTGAAATACCTCTTTAGCGTTAGCCAAGATTTTTGACAATCGTCCAGGTGTGACGTCGTCATCCTTTTTACCAGCCACAGTCAGTGCCTGAATGGAGTGCCAGTCTAAACTTATCTTTCTGATCCATTCACGTCCCAATAACGGTGGTCCACCATCTTGCAGTATGGAGAGATACAATTTCTGTACTTCCTTGCCGTTGTATTCGACAGGCACCCTTATTTTCCCTCTGGGGTATACTTTCTGCCCCGTATATGTCTTCAAGACAATGGATGTGTCTTTCAAGGGTATGTGTGAGAATAGCCACTCGTAGTCTCGTCGATTCATGATGGTCAGGGCTGATCCTGTATCCAATTCCATTTTGACTTGGGACCCTGCTATCATGAGGGTGACCCAAATGGTTCGGTGATCCTCTTTTGTGATTACGTTGTGTAGTTTGAGACAGCTTAGTCTCTTGTTCCCGGATTCACTATCGCTCTTCTGGTCTTTGGAACTACTGTCCATCATCTTTTGTACTTTCCTGTACTTTTCCTTAGTAGTCTTTTTGTTGTCGTTCGTCTTCTTCCCGGACCTGCAAACTCGTGCAATGTGTCCCATCTTTCCGCATTGCCTGCATGTTTTGTCCTTCGACCAGCAGTCCTTCTGGTCATGGGTTGTTCTGCCGCAGCAATAAAATTTTTCAAATCCCCGTGTCATTTTGTGGGTGCCATATTCCTGTGGCTTTTGCTGTATTTCCACAGCTCCCCTTGCTGCTGCTTCATATGATACTGCCACGCTGAAAGCCTTATCTAGCGTCAGCTCTTTCTCTGAGAGTAACCTCTTCTGGGTTCCTTCACTCAGGAGTCCACAGACAAATTTGTCCCGTAGGGTATCTGCCAGTCCTGCTCCGAACTGGCAGTGCTTTGATAGCTTGCGTAGTTCTGTAAGGCAATCAGCATTGCTCTCATCTTTATGCTGATTTCTCCTGTGGAATTTAAATCTTTCTGCTATCAGCAGCGGTGTAGGATTTAGGTGTTCCTGTAGGATATCAACAATTTCATTAAAACTCTTCGCCTTCGGTTTGGCTAGAGTAATCAGGTTCCGCAATAGGCCGTACGTTCTTGCACCCATTAAGTTTAGTAGTACTGATGCCTTTTTCTCATCGGCTACTTCGTTTGCCTCACAATATACCTCGACTCTTTCCACATACGTGGTCCAGTCTTCTATTGCATTATCGAAGGCAGTAATATTGCCAGTCTTCGGCATCTTGGAAATCTAAGATGGCGCCTCCCGCGCTTTGCCTTCTTCCCCGATTTACAAAATGGCGCCTCCCGCGCTTTGCCTTTTTCCCCACTGGATTAAGATGGCGCCTCCCGCGCTTTCTGCCTTCTCCACTGCTGCTAGCGCTGTTGCTGGCGTTTTATGCCTTGATGGCGATGCCCTATGGTCTTCGCGCACTTCCCCCCACGCTGCTGCTAACGCTGCTCTCCGCGGTTCCTGTAGCAAACTGCAGCTCCTCGCGGCTTTCTGCGCTTCTAATTTTATTTTATTATTTCCCCGTCGTTGGAGCAACCCTGCGGAACACTTGCCTCCCTCTTCTCGGGTCTGTACACTGCCCGGCTTCGTAGCACCGGCCACGCCCTGTGTGCTCCACCCTCTCTCTCTCTCCTCTTCCCGACAATGCTGCTCGGCCCCGTTGAAAAGCCACCCGATCGAGCTCTAGACCACTGCAGCCAGGAAGGATCAGTGTACTACCTGCCACCAGCCCAATTAGCTGAAATACCATCGACAGGATAACCAAGCCCCGCTCTCGACAGCCTCTCCTGCAAATCTTCAACTCCGATGAATCAGAGGCGGATGCCCACAGTCGACGCCCGTTTCTTCTGTTCGTTTGATTTTTTTTTTTCTTTCTTCTGGCCTCGACCTCTGATAACTTCGCTTCAGGGATGGATCCCCATGAGGTGGTGCAGACTATAGGTAAGTTCGGATCTGCTCATCGCCAGTATTATGTCCGTGTGTAATTGAGACATGGACTGCAGGAGTTGGTTATAACAGGTCTTTACTGAGTGGAGCCAACATGGAACTACTATGCAAAAGTTACTACACAGGCTTATATACAGGGGTGGTCACTACTGGTACTGCAGTATACAGGGGCTGCAGAATATAGTTCCTTCTGCAAAGTACATACACTACACTCTTCGAAATAACATCATGGGATCTTTTACGTCGGCTTGAGAGGGCAGAGGGGGCCTCGCTTGAACGTCTCGTCCGAAGACAGCACCTCTTTCAGTGCAGTGCTCCCTCAGTACTGCATTGGAGTATTGGCCTAGATTGTGTTCTCAAGTCTCTGGAGGTGGACTTGCTCCCACAACCTCCTGACTCAGAGACAAGAGAGAGAGAGAGAGAGAGAGAGTGCTCCCACTGAGACAGAGAGAGAGAGAGAGAGAGAGAGAGTGCTCCCACTGAGACAGAGAGAGAGAGAGAGAGAGAGTGCTCCCACTGAGCCACGACTAACATACATTCAGTTACTCTCATGGACAAATCCCAACTCCCCAAACCATCCAGAGTGCCTCTCCTAGCCTTGGTATCCAGGGGAGGTATTGGTAACACGTCCCTGTACCTGCCCTGGGAGTGTTTGCTGGGACAGTGCAGAGGGAGCTTTACCCTGTATCTAACCCGTGCTGTACCTGTCCTGGGAGTGTTTGATGGGACAGTGTAGAGGGAGCTTTGCTCTGTATCTGACCCGTGCTGTACCTGTCCTGGGAGTGTTTGATGGGACAGTGTAGAGGGAGCTTTACCCTGTATCTAACCCATGCTGTACCTGTCCTGGGAGTGTTTGATGGGACAGTGTAGAGGGAGCTTTGCTCTGTATCTAACCCATGCTGTACCTGTCCTGGGAGTGTTTAATGGGACAGTGTAGAGGGAGGTTTGCTCTGTATCTAACCCGTGCTGTACCTGCCCTGGGAGTGTTTGATGGGACAGTGTAGAGGGAGGTTTACTCTCTATCTAACCCGTGCTATACCTGCCCTGGGAGTGTTTGATGGGACAGTTTAGAGGGAGCTTTACTCTGTATCTAACCCGTGCTGTACCTGCCCTGGGAGTGTTTGATGGGACTGTGTAGAGGGAGCTTTACTCTGTATCTAACCCATGCTGTACCTGCCCTGGGAGTGTTTGATGGGACAGTGTAGAGGGAGCTTTACTCTGTATCAAATCAAATCAATCAAATCAACTTTTATTGTCATTGTTAGTGCACAAGTGCAGTACAACGAAATGTAGGCTTGCGGCTCCCGAGAGTGTACATTTAGATTAAGACATTTAAACATTCAACATACATTTGGCTTGTAATACATTAACATAAGCATAACCATAATAAAGTGCATTGGCAGATGTGCAGGCTTTAGAGTTTATTTGTGGAGTTCAGTAGGATGACAGCCCTGGGAAAGAAGCTGTTCCTAAATCTGGTCATACGGGTGCGAATGCATCTGTAGCATCTCCCAGATGGCAGGAGGGCGAACAGACTGTG
Organism: Somniosus microcephalus; assembly: GCF_052327205.1. Taxonomy (NCBI): domain Eukaryota; kingdom Metazoa; phylum Chordata; class Chondrichthyes; order Squaliformes; family Somniosidae; genus Somniosus; species Somniosus microcephalus. The sequence continues at coordinate 35,020,020 of NC_140990.1, read as the reverse complement.
GCTGGGGTGGGTAGGGTCTTTGATGATGGACCGTGACCTCCGTAAACAGCGTTTCTGGTATATGTGCTCTATGGTCGGTAGCCGGGTGCCGGTAATGCGTTGGGCAGTTTTGACTACCCGCTGCAGGGCTTTCCGGTCATAGTAGCTACAGCTGCCATACCATACTGTGATACAGTTCGTCAGGATGCTCCCTATTGTGCAGCGGTAAAAGTTAGAGAGGATCAGGGGTGACAGGTTACATCCCTTCAGCCTCCTTAGGAAATACAGGCGCTGCTGGGCCTTCTTCACCAGAGAGGAGGTATTGAGGGACCAGGAGAGGTCTTCCGTGATGTGGACTCCGAGGAACTTAAAGCTGTCCACCCTTTCCACCACAGCCCCATTGATATGGATGGGGGTGTGACTTCCGCATTTAGACTTCCTGAAGTCCACAATGATTTCTTTGGTTTTCTTGATGTTAAGGGCCAGGTTGTTATCGGCGCACCACTTCACGAGATGCTGGACCTCGTCCCTGTAGGCTGACTCATCGTTGTTGGTGATCTGGCCTACTACCGTGGTGTAGAGGGAGCTTTACTCTGTATCTAACCCGTGCTGTACCTGCCCCGGGAGTGTTTGATGGGGCAGTGTAGAAGGAGCTTTACTCTGTATCTAACCCGTGCTGTACTTTCCCTGGCAGTGTTTGATGGGACAATGTAGATGGAGCTTTACTCTGTATCTAACCTGTGCTGTACCTGCACTGGCAGTGTTTGATGGGACAGTTTAGAGGGAGCTTTACTCTGTATCTAACCCGTGCTGTACCTGCCCTGGCAGTGTTTGATGGGACAGTGTAGAGGGAGCTTTTCTCTGTATCTAACCCATGCTGTACCTGTCCTGGGAGTGTTTGATGGGACAGTGTAGAGGGAGCTTTACTCTGTATCTAACCCGTGCTGTACCTATCCTGGGAGTGTTTGATGGGACAGTGTAGAGGGAGCTTTAGTCTGCATCTAACCTTTGCTGTACCTGCCCTGGGAGTGTTTGATGGGACGGTGTAGAGGGAGCTTTACTCTGTATCTAACCCGTGCTGTACCTGCCCTGGGAGTGTTTGATGGGACAGTGTAGAGGGAGCTTTACTCTGTATCTAACCCGTGCTGTACCTGCCCCAGGAGTGTTTGATGGGGCAGTGTACAAGGATCTTTACTCTGTATCTAACCCATGCTGTACTTGCCCTGGCAGTGTTTGATGGGACAATGTAGAGGGAGCTATACTCTGTATCTAACCTGTGCTGTACCTGCCCTGGCAGTGTTTGATGAGACAGTTTAGAGGGAGCTTTACTCTGTATCTAACCCGTGCTGTACCTGTTCTGGGAGTGTTTGATGGGACAGTGTAGAAGGAGCTTTACTCTGTATCTAACACATGCTGTACCTGCCCTGGGAGTGTTTGATGGGACAGTGTAGTCAGAGCTTTACTCTCTATCTAACCCGTGCTGTACCTGCCCTGGGAGTGTTTGATGGGACAGTGTAGAGGGAGCTTTACTCTGTATCTAACACGTGCTGTACCTGCCCTGGGAGTGTTTGATGGGACAGTGTAGATCAGGGGTTCTCTGAGGCCCCTCCTGTGTTATAAAAATTCCGTGGACCCCCTGTAACACAACACAAGTATCCATTGTCTGTACGATAGCAAAATACTGCAGATGCTGGAAATCCGGAATAACAACAGAAAATGCTGGAAAAACTCAGCAGGCCAGGCAACATCCGTGGAGAGAAAATAGAGTCAACGTTTCAGGTGAACCCTTTGTCAAGACTAAAGAAATGAAATAGATTAAGAGGCCAGGATCCATTGTCTGTAAAGTGCTTTGGGACATCCTGAGATCACAGAAGCCTCTCTATAAATGCAAGTCTTTCCATTTCAAATCAGTGTGCTTTATTTTTTGAAATAAATAGTTATTTGACGATTAATTGCGGTAATAGTATGTTTTAAACTCCCTCCTCCTTGATTCTCCAATACAAGAGGCCCAGTGACCTCACAAGCTGCCTTGTGGCCGCCTTCCTTCCAGCCCACGTGCTCTGCTCACCTGAGCGAAGCCCAGCTCCCGGGTGGAGGCGGGGAGTGCACTGATTGGCCCTTTACCGCCCCGCCCACCCCGGCAGCCACCAATCGGAGAGTGAGCAGGGTGCAATGGGCGGAGTTGGCCTTTGATTAACAGTTTGAGCTCCTGCTCGCGCCGTTTTGAATTTCAGCCCAATAATGGACGGCGGTTGGAGGCGGGACTTGGTCCAAGCGGATTGGCTGCTGGCCTTTGATTCACGTTTGACTGGACCAATCCTCGGGGCCGCGGGCTGTCCTGCTCAGTGGCGCTGCCTGGTGTGAGGGCGAGTGGCGGCTGGAGCTGCGGGTCCCGCAAACTGCGCCTGCGCACTGCTCCTGTCAAACATAGAAACAGACGATCGGAGCAGGAGTAGGCCATTGGCCCCTTGAGCCTGTTCCGCCATTTAATGAGATCATGGCTGATCATCCAAATTCAGTACCCTGTCCCTGCCTTCTCCCCATATCCCTTGATCTCTTTAACCTTAAGAAATATATCCAAATCCTTCTTGAATATATTTAATGAATTGGCCTCTACTGCCTTCTGTGGTAGAGAATTCCACGGGTTCACCACTCTCTGGGTGAAGAAATTCTTCCTCATTTCTGTCCTAAATGGCTTACCCCTTATCCTTAGACTGTGACCCCTGGTTCTGGACTCCCCAACCATCGGGAACATCCTTTCTGCATCTAGTCTGTCCAGTCATGTCAGAGCTTTATAGGTTTCAATGAGATCCCCTCTCATTCTTCTGAACTCCAGCGAGTACAAGCCCAATCGACCCAATCTCTCCTCAGACGTCATTCCTGCCATCCCAGGTGTCAGCCTGGTGAATCTTCGCTGAACTCCTTCCATGGCAAGAACATCCTTCCTCAGATAAGATGACCAAAACTGCACACACTACTCAAGATGTGGTCTCACCAAGGCCCTGTACAACTGCAGCAAGACATCCTTGTTCCTGTACTCAAACCCTCTCGCTATGAAGGCCAACATACCATTTGCCTTCTTAACCGCCTGCTGCACCTGCATGCTTACTTTCAGCGACTGGTGCACAAGGACTCCCAGGTCTCATTGCACTTCCCCTTCTCCCAATCTATTGCCATTCAGATAATAATCTGCCTTCCTGTTTTTGCCACCAAAGTGGACAACCTCACATTTATCCACGTTATATTGCATCTGCCATGCTTTTTCCCAATCACCCAACCTGTCCAAATCATCCTGGAGTTTCCTGGCATCCTCCTCACAGCACACACGCCCACCCAGCTTTGTGTCGTCTGCAAATTTGGAGATATTACATCTAGTTCCCTTGTCTAGATCATTAATATATATTGTGAATAGCTGGGGCCCAAGGACTGATCCCTGCGGTACCCCACTAGTCACTGCCTGCCACTTGGAAAAATATCCATTTATTCCAACTCTTTGCTTTCTGTCTGCCAACCAGTTCTCTATCCAAGTCAATACCTTGCCCCCAATCCCATGTGCCTTAACTTTACACGCTAATCTCTTATGTGGGACCTTATCGAAAGCCTTCTGAAAGTCCAAATACGCCACATCCACTGGTTCTCCTTTATCTATTTGACTAGTTACATCCTCAAAAAATTCCAGTAGATTAGTCAAGCACGATTTACCTTTTGTAAATCCATGTTGACTTTGCCCGATCCTGTCACTGTTTTCCAAGTGCTCTGCTATTACATCTTTTATAAGATAGCAGGGAACATAAAAACTGACTGTAAAAGCTTTTATAGATATGTGAAGAGAAAAAGATTGGTGAAGTCAAGCGTAGACCCCTTACAGTCAGAATCAGGGGAATTTATAATGGGAAACAAGGAAATGGCAGACCAACTAAATACATACTTTGGTTCTGTCTTCACAAAGGAGGACACAAATAACCTCCCAGAGATGCTGGGGAACATAGGGTCTGATGAAAGGGAGGAACTGAAAGAAATCAGTATTTGTAGGGAAATGGTGTTAGGAAAATTGATGGGACTGAAAGCCGATAAATCCCCAGGGCCTGATGGTCTATATCCCAGGGTACTTAAGGAAGTGGCCCTAGAGATAGTAGATGCATTGCTGGTCATCTTCCACAACTCGATAGACTCTGGAACGGTACCCATGGATTGGAGGGTAGCTAATGTTACCCCACTATTCAAAAAAGGTGGTAGAGAAAAAGCGGGGAATTATAGACTGGTAAGCCTGACATCGGTAGTGGGGAAAATGCTAGAGTCTATTATAAAAGATGTAATAGCAGAGCACTTGGAAAGCAGTGACAGGAACGGACAAAGTCAACATGGATTTACAAAAGGTAAATCATGCTTGACTAATCTACTGGAATGTTTTGTGGATGTAACTGGTAAAATAGATCAGGGAGAACCAGTCAATGTGGCGTATTTGGACTTTCAGAAGTCTTTCGATAAGGTCCCACATAAGAGATTAGCGTGCAAAATTAAGGCACATGGGATTGGGGGCAAGGTATTGACTTGGATAGAGAACTGGTTGGCGGACAGAAAGCAAAGAGTTGGAATAAATGGGTCATTTTCTGAGTGACAGGCAGTGACTAGTGGGGTACCGCAAGGATCAGTCCTAGGACCCCAGCTGTTCACAATATATATTAATGATCTGGACAAGGGAATTGGATGTAATGTCTCCAAATTTGCAGACAACACAAAGCTGGGTGGGAGGGTAAGCTGTGAGGAGGATGTCGTGAAACTCCAGTACGATTTGGACAGGTTGGGTGATTGGGCAGAAACATGGCAAATGCACTATAATGTGGATAAATGTGAGGTTATCGACGTTGGTGGCAAAAACAGGAAGGCAGATTATTATTTGAATGGCAATAGATTGGGAGAAGGGGAAGTGCAAAGAGACCTGGGTGTCCTTGTGCACCAGTCGCTGAAGGTAAGCATGCAGGTGCAGCAGGCGGTTAAGAAGGCAAATGGTATGTTGGCCTTCATAGCAAGAGGGTTCGAGTACAGGAACAAGGATGTCTTGCTACAGTTGTACAGGGCCTTGGTGAGACCACGCCTTGAGTACTGTGTGCAGCTTTGGTCACCTTACCTGAGGAAGGACGTTCTTGCCATGGAGGGAGTGCAGCGAAGATTCACCAGGCTGATACCTGGGATGGCAGGAATGACGTATGAGGAGAGATTGTGTCGATTGGGCTTATACTCACTGGAGTTTAGAAGATTGAGAGGGGATCTCATCGAAACTTATAAAATTCTGTCAGGTCTGGACAGACTAGATGCAGGAAGGATGCTTCTGATGGCCGGGGAGTCCAGAACCAGGGGTCATAGTCTAAGGATAAGGGGTAAGCCATTTAGGACAGAAATGAGGAGGAATTTCTTCACCCAGAGAGTGCTGAACCTGTGGAATTCTCTACCACAGAGGGCGGTGGAGGCCAGTTCATTAAATATATTCAAGAAAGAGTTGGATATATTTCTTGAGGCTAAAGGGATCAAGGGATATGGGGAGAAGGCAGGGACAGGGTACTGAATTTGGATGATCAGCCATGATCTCATTGAATGGCGGAGCAGGCTCGAAGGGCCGAATGGCCGACTCCTGCTCCTATCTTCTATACTTCTATGCTTCAATCTCCCTCAGATATATGGGAGTGGTGCCAGAGGACTGGAGGATTGCAAATGTTACACCCTGTTTAAAAAAGGGGAGAGGGATAAACCTGGTAACTACAGGCCAATCAGTCTAACATCAGTGGTGGGTGAACGACTAGAGACCATTGTCAAGGACAAAATTAATTCTCACCTGGAGAAGCATGGGTTAATAAGGGGCAGCCAGTATGGATTTGTTAAAGGTAAATCGTGTCTGACTAACCTGATTGAGTTCTTTGATGAAGTAACAGAGGGTTGATGAAGGTAGTGCAGCAGATGTTGTATATATGGACTTTCAAAAGGCATTTGATAAAGTACCACATAAGAGATTTACTCGGAAAATAGAAGCACAGGGAATTAAAGGGCTGATGGTAATTTGGGTATAATTGGCTAAGGGAGAGGAGACAGTGAGCAGTGCTGAGGGATGTTTTTCTGACTGGAGGGAAGTATGCAGTGGGTTCCCCCAGGGGTCGGGATTAGGACCATTGCTTTTCTTGTTATATATAACGGACCTGGACTTGGGTATAGGTGGACAAGTTTGAAGTTTACGGATGAAACAAAACTTGGCAATGTAGTAAATAGTGAGCATAGTAGTAGCAGACTTCAGAAGGACAGAGACAGACTGTGAAATGAGCAGACACAAGGCAGATGAAATTAAATGAGGATAAGTGTGAAGTGATGCACTTTGGGAGAAACAACAGGGAGAGGCCGTATAATCTAAATGGGACTATTTTGAGGGGGTGCAAGAGCAGAGGGACCTGGCGATCCATATTCACAAATCTTTGAAAGTGCCACTGCAAGTTGGTGAGGCGGTTCAGAAAGCGTATGGGATACTTGGCTTTGTAAATCGGGCCATTGAATACAAAAACAAGGAAGTTACACTAAACCTTTACAATTCACTAGTTAGGAACATAGGAACAGGAGGAGGCCATTCAGCCCCTCGAGCCTGTTCCGCCATTCAATGAGATCATGGCTGATCTGTGACCTAACTCCATACACCTGACTTTGGCCCATATCCCTTAATACCTTTGGTTAACAGAAACCTATCAATCTCAGATTTAAAATTAACAATTGATCTCGCATCAGTTGCCGTTTGCGGAAGAGAGTTCCAAACTTCTACCACCCTTTGTGTGCAGAAGTGTTTCCTAATTTCACTCCTAAAAGGTCTGGCTCTAATTTTTAGACTGTGCCCCCAGTCCTAGAATCCCCAACCAGCGGAAATAGTTTCTCTCTACCTACCCTATCTGTTCCCCTTAATATCCTGAAAACATCGATCAGATCACACCTTAACCTTCTAAATTCCAGGGAATACAACCCTAATTTGTGTAATCTCTCCTCGTAACTTAACCCTTGGAGTCCGGGTATCATTCTGGTAAACCTACGCTGCACTCCCTCCTAGGCCAATATATCCTTCCTAAGGTGTGGTGCCCAGAACTGCTCACAGTACTCCAGGTGTGGTCTAACCAGGGTTTTGTGCAGCTGCAGGGTTTTGGCCTCAGCTGGAGTCTTGTGTACAGTTCTGGGCACCACACTTTAGGAAGGATGTCAAGGCCTTGGAGAGGGTACAGAGGAGGTTGACCAGGATGGTACCAGGGATGAGGGACTTCAGTTATGTGGAGAGATTGGAGAAGCTGGGATTGTTCCCCTTAGAGCAGAGAAGGTTAAGAGGAGACCTAATAGAGGTGTTCAAAATGATGAGGGGTTTTGATCGAGCAAGTAGGGAGAAACTGTTCACTCTGGCAAGTGGGTCGGTAACCAAAGGTCACAGATTTAAAATAGTTGCTAAAAGAACTAGAGAGTAAATGAGGAGAATTGTTTTCACACAGAGGGTTGTTAAGGTCTGGAACGCACCATCTGAAAGGATGCTGGAATCAGGTTCCACAGGAACTTTCAAACGGTAATTGGACGTGTACTTGAAGAGGACTAGTTTACAGAGTTCTGGGGATAAAGCTGGGGTATGGGACTAAATTGGACAGCTCTTTCAAAGAGCCGGCACAGACACGACGGGCCGAATCACCTCCTTCTGTGCTGTTAGATTCGATGATGAGTGTGAACACGCTGGTGACTCTTAAGGCTCTTAGAGCTTTTACAGCTCTTCCCACAGTCAGAACATTTAAAGGGTCTCTCGTCAGTGTGAACAAGCTGGTGTGACAGTAGGGTGGATGACAAAGTGAATCCCTTCCCACACACGGAGCAGGTGAATGGTCTCTCACCAGTGTGGTGGAGCCGATGTCTCTTCAGATCCCCGGAGCTTTTATAGCTCTTCCCACAGTCAGAACAGTTAAATGGTCTCTCATCAGTGTGAACAAGCTGGTGTCTCTTCAGCTCCTGGGGGCTTTTAAAGCTCTTCCCACAGTCAGAACATTTAAAGAGTCTCTTGTCAGTGTGAACAAGCTGGTGTGACAGGAGGGTGGATGACACAGTGAATCCCTTCCCACACATGGAGCAGGTGAACGGCCTCTCCCCAGTGTGAACTTGCTGGTGTCCCTTCAGTTCCCCGGGGCTGTTAAAGCTCTTCCCACAGTCAGAACAGTTAAAGGGTCTCTCGTTAGTGTGAACAAGCTGGTGTTGCTTCAGTTCCCCAGGGCTTTTAAAGCTGTTCCCACAGTCAGAACGTTGAAATGCTCTCTCATCACTGTGAACAAGCTGGTGTTTCTTCAGATCCCTGGGGCTTTTAAAGCTCTTCCCACAGTCAGAACACTGAAATGGTCTCTCCCCAGTGTGAACTCGCTGGTGTGTTTGCAGGTGGGATGAACAAACAAATCCCTTTCCACACACGGAGCAGGTGAACGGATTGTCCCTGGTGCGACTGCGCCGTTGAACTTCCAATGCAGACGGGGAACTGAATCTCTTCCCGCCGTCCCCACCTTTACCCGGTTTCTCCCTGGTGTGACGGTGCATGTGTCTCGCAAGGACAGGCGATCGGCTGAATCCGCGACCACACACCGAACACGTGTTCAGTTTGTCATCGCTGCGATCGCTGCTTTCTCCTTCCATGTGCAAAGGCCGATGATATTCAGGTCCTGATGAATCAAGCGACTCTGTCAGATCTTGATGTGATGTTTGGTCTGAGCTACCCGCCTGTAACTGTTCACTTCTATAACCCTGTAAATTGAGATCAGAAAAGGATCAGAGGCAAACTGTTGTTTAATTTTCCTCTTTCCGACCCTAGGGGCAGTGAAGCTGATGTTCAGGCTCCAGCTGCTGCACAGATTGGTTGAAAGGATCAGCAGTAATGGCGGCTGTAATACCCACAAGCCCCCGCGCTCAAGAAAGTGCTCTGTTGACTCTGAGTCCCGCGCATGTGCTCATGGCCCCCGCGCTCTCCCTCCTGCTCCACAATTGCCCATCCCGATCGGTCCACAACGCGCATGCTCAGCGCACAAAACCCCGTGGTTCGAACATCGGGCATGCATGCAGAGCCACAACATCTGGTACGTGTGCACGGCTCAGGTGGGGGAGAGTCTGTGTTTCGCCTCAGCCGCCAGGGAGGTGCGCATGCGCAGGATGACCCAACATTCTTCCTGTCAGCAATCACTCCCTCGTTTCTGTAATAAAAACAGAAAATGCTGGAAATACTCAGCAGGTCAGGCAGCATCAGTGGAGAAACAGAGTTAACGTTTCAGGTCGATGACCCTTCGTCAGAACTGCTTGTTCTTTAGTGTCAGCCAGTGGCTCAGTTGGTAGCACTCTCGCCTCTGAGTCAGAAAGTTGTGGGTTCAAGTTCCAGCCCAGAGACTTGAGAACAAAAATCTAGGCTGACACTCCAGTGCAGTGCTGAGGGAGTGCGGCACTGTCGGAGGTGCCGATTTTTGGAGCAGACGTTAAACCGAGGCCCCGTCTGCTCTCAGTTGGATGTCAAAGATCCTATGGCACTACTTCGAAGAAGAAAAGCAAAGAGAGGGCATGAAAAAATATTGGCAAGAAAAACCAAAAGATGTTTTATAACTACATTAAGAGCAAGAGGATAACTAAAGTAAGAGTGGAGCCTATTAGGGACTATAAAGGTAACCTGTGTGTGGAAGTGGAAGACATGGGTATGGTTCTTAATGAACACTTTGCATCTGTTTTCACAAACGAGAGGGACGATGCAGACATTGCAATCAGAGAGGAAGAGTGTGAAATATTAGATGAAACAAACATAGTGAAAGAGGAAGTATTAAGGGGTTTAGTATCTTTGAAAGTGGGTAAATCCCCAGGCCCAGATGAAATGTATCCCAGACTGTTAAGAGAAGTAAGGGAGGAAATAGCAGAAGCTCTGACCATCATTTTCCGATCCTCTCTGGCTACAGGTGTGGTGCCAGAGGACTGGAGAACTGCTAATGTGGTACCATTGTTTAAAAAGGGAGAAAGGGATAGACCGAGTAATTACAGGCCAGTCAGCCTAACCTCGGTGGTGGGAAAATTATTGGAAAAAAGTTCTGAGGGACAGGATAAATCTTTATTCAGAAAGAGACGGATTAATCAGGGACAGTCAGCATGGATTTAAGGGAAGGTCATGTCTGACTAACTTGATTGAATTTTATGAGGAGGTAACAAGGAGGGTCGATGAGGGGAGTGCGTTTGATGTAGTCTATATTGATTTTAGCAAGGCTTTTGATACTGGTCACGAAAGTAAAAGCCCTTGGGATCCAAGGCAAAGTGTCAAGTTGTATCCAAAATTGGCTCAGAGGCAGGAAACAAAGGGTAATAGTCGAAGGGTGTTTTTGTGACTGGAAGGCTGTTTCCAATGGGGTTCCGCAGGGCTCAGTACTGGGTCCTTTGCTTTTTGTGGTATATATCAATGACTTGGACTTGAATGTAGGAAGTATGATTAAGAAGTTTGCAGATGATACAAAAATTGGCCGTGTGGTTGATAATGAAGAAGAAAGCTGCAGACTGCAGGAAGATATCAATGGACTGGTCAGGTGGGCAGACAAGTGGCAAATGGAATTTAATCTGGAGAAGTGTGAGGTAATGCATTTGGGGAGGTCTAACAGGGCAAGGGAATACACTATAAATGGTGGGACCTTGAATGCATGTCCACAGATCCCTGAAGGTAGCAGGACAGGTAGATAAGGCGCATGCGCACACGGAGCAGCAGTTTGGGCAGAGTCCGGCACAGCAACCCCTCCCGGTCACCAAGTGCAACAACCGCGCATGCCCAGAGGAGACCAACCCCCTCCCCCACTCGGAGCTGCGCCTGCGCACTCGGATTCAGCCGGACCGAGTCGGCACGGGGCATTCCGGGGAAAGGCCTTGGTGTCGGTTACAGAGTCACGATCGGTGACGCAAAGTGAGTTTTCTCCGCTCTGATTGGGTGGAGAATCGCGCGGGGTGGTGGGGAGGGGTGGAGCAGGAGAGAATAAAAAGAAATAGAAAAACCTGAGAGTCCGCGAGGCCCCGGACCGAGCGGCGTCAGTTAGACGGAGCACGTGATCTCCTCGGGGACATGTAACCCGGGAGCTTCCGACCAATAGGGAGCGAGCAGGGCGGGGCTGGCGGAGCGAGCTGGCGGCGGGTCCTCCATGCAATCGGGGAGCCCGAGGGGCGGGACTAGCGCCGGCTGATTGTCTGATCTGCAGGGCAGCGAGTTTCTCCAGTCCCTTGTTCAGGGCCCGGGGCCAGGGGAGGCTGTGGGCCTTTATTCCCCTTATTGGACACAAGGCTCTTTGTCTCACAACACACTGGCTCAGGTTTTAATAGAGACTTTTTAAATTCATCAATAAAAGCAGATAAACCCCGTGCTTCTGTGGAACAAACTTTCTAATATTTTATAGAATCATAGAATGGTATTTATCCAATTCCCTTTTGAAAGCCGTGATTGAATCTGCCTCCACCACCCTTTCAGGCAGTGCATTCCAGATCCTAACCACTCGCTGCATAATAAAGTTTTTCCTCATGTCGCCTTTGGTTCTTCTGCCAATCACCTTAAATCTGTGTCCTCTGGTTCTCGACCCTTCCGCCAATGGGAACAGTTTCCCTCTATCTACTCTGTCCAGAACCCTCATGATTTTGAACATCTCTATCAAATCTCATCTCAACCTTCTCTGCTCTAAGGTTTCTCCAGTCTATCCACATAACTGAAGACCCTCATCCCTGGAACCCTTCTTGTAAATCTTTTCTGCACCCTCTCTAAGGCCTTCACATCCTTCATAAAGTGCAATGCCCAGAATTGGGCACAATACTCCAGTTGAGGCCGAATCAGGTAGTGCAGGGGTCCCCTGTGGCCATCCCCCTCTCAAACAGATATACCAATTTGGAAATTGTTGAGGGAGATGGCTTATCGGGGGAAGGCAGCAGCAGCCAACTTCCTGGCACCGTGGGTGGTTCTGCTGCACAGGACGGGAGGAAAAAGAGCGGGAGAGCTATAGTGATAGGGGATTCTATTGTAAGGGGAATAGATAGGCATTTCTGCGGCCGCAAACGAGACTCCAGGATGGTATGTTGCCTCCCTGGTGCAAGGGTCAAGGATGTCTCAGAGCCACTGCAGAGCATTCTGGAGGGGGAGGGTGAACAGCCAGTTGTCGTGGTGCATATAGGTACCAACGATATAGGTAAAAACCGGGATGAGGTCCTAAAAGCTGAATATATGGAGTTAGGAGGTAAATTAAAAAATAGGACCTCAAAGGTAGTAATCTCAGGATTGCTACCAGTGCCACGTGCTAGTCAGAGTAGAAATAGAAGGATATTTCAGATGAATACGTGGCTAGAGGAATGATGCAAGGGGGAGGGATTCAAATTCCTGGGATATTGGAACCGGTTCTGGGGGAGGTGGGACCAGTACAAACTGGACGGTTTGCACCTGGGCAGGACCGGGACCGACGTCCTAGGGGGAGTGTTTGCTAGTGCTGTTGGGGAGGGTTTAAACTAAAATGGCAGGGGGTTGGGAACCTGAGCAGGGAGACAGCAGAAAGGGAAACAAGGATAGAAGCAAAAGACAGGAAGGAGAAAAGCAAAAGTGGCAGTCAGAGAAATCAAGGGTTTAAATCAAATATGGCTACAGTAAATAATAATTCTAAAAGGTCTGAGAGTGTTAAAAAAAACAATCCTGAAGGCTTTGTGTCTTAATGCGAGGAGCATTCGTAATAAGGTGGATGAATTAGCTGTGCAAATAGAGGTAAACGGATATGATATGATTGGGATTACAGAAACATGGCTCCAGGGTGACCAAGGCTGGGAACTCAACATCCAGGGGTATTCAATATTCAGAAAAGACAGGCAAAAAGGAAAAGGAGGTGGGGTAGCATTGCTGGTTAAAGAGGAGATTAACACAATAGTAAGGAAGGATATTAGCTCTGATGATGTGGAATCTGTATGGGTAGAGCTGAGAAATACCAGGGGACAGAAAACGTTAGTGGGAGTGGTATACAGACCCCCAAACAGTAATGCCGAGGTTGGGGATGGCATTAAACGGGAAATTAGAGATGCGTGCAATAAGGGCACAGCGGTTATCATGGGTGACTTTAATCTACATATAGATTGGGCTAACCAAATTAGTAACAATACTGTGGAGGAGGAATTCCTGGAGTGTATACGGGATGGTTTCCTGGACCAATATATTGAGGAACGAACTAGAGATAAGGCCATCTTAGACTGGTTATTATGAAACGAGAAAGGATTAATTAGCAATCTTGTTGTGCGAGGCCCCTTGGGGCGGAGCAATCATAATATGATAGAATTCTTCATTGAGATGGAGAGTGAAGTATTTGACTCAGAGACTAGGGTCCTGAATTTAAATAAAGGAAACTATGATGGTATGAGGCACGAGTTGGGTAGGATGGATTGGGGAATGTTACTTAAAGGGTTGATGGTGGATAAGCAATGGCAAACATTTAAAGATCGCATGGATGAGCTACAGAATTTGTTCATCACTGTTTGGCATAAAAATAAAATAACAAATGTGACTCAACTGTGGATAACAAGGGAAATTAGGGATAGCATAAGATCCAAGGAGAGGACATATAAATTGGCCAGAAAAAGCAGCAAGCCTGAGGATTGGGAGCAGTTTAGGATTCAGCAAAGGAGGACAAAGGGATTAATTAAGAGGGGGAAAATAGAATATAAGAGTAAGCTTGCAGGGAACATAAAAACTAACTGTAAAAGCTTCTCTAGATATGTGAAGAGAAAAAGATTGATGAAGTCAATTCTAGGTCACTTGCAGTCAGAATCAGGGGAATTAATAATGGGGAACAAAGAAATGGCAGACCAATTAAATACATGCTTTGGTTCTGTCTTCACAAAGGAGGACACAAATATCCTCCCAGAGATGTCGGGGAACATAGGGTCTAATGAGAGGGAGGAACTGAATGAAATCAGTGTAGGGAAATGGTGTTAGGGAAATTGATGGGATTGAAGGCCAATAAATCCCCAGGGCCTGATAATCTACATCTTAGGTGTTGTGTCTCAAGGGATTTTATACCCTTACCTATATAACAATTAAGAAGGACTCCGGGGTGGAGAGTTTAGTTAACGGCCATTTTATTTAAAATGTGCTTCTTCACTCAATGCACTACATTTCCCATAGTGCATTACAAATCACCACTACGGTATCCCATGTGGGACAATTCTAATACACATTCCAAATACACAACATATTTCCTCCCCCTTAAAATAGAATGTCCACAAAACAGAACAACTGAAAATGACTATAACTTTGGAAGAGAGGGTAGACTGCCTCTACATTCCGCTAACACTGGGGATTATTCTGCCCCATGCACACAGGTTAGCACTAACTGTAACTCAGGTGCTCTGGAGGCTGTGTTTCTCTTTGGGGGTAACGCCTAGTCTCAGGAGCAGGCTCTGGCTGGCTCTCCCGTGACCCTGCAGGCATGGCTTCCTCCCTCGATGGCACAAGAGTGGATGGTGCCACCGTCTCAGGGTCGGACGACCAGTCCCTGCTGGAGCCCCCAGCAGGTCCTTGATCCTCTGTTTCTTGGGTTACCTGTGGCGACTGTCTTGGCAGTAACTGGTCTACATGCCGTCTCCATGTTCGGTCGTCTCCGGTGCGGACTCAGTATGAAACGGGGCCCGTCTTTTGAATGACCGTAGCCGGGGCCCACCGCTCCAGGGTGGTGTAGTTACGCGCGAGGACTTTGCCCCCCACCACAAAGTGTCATTCTTTGGACCTCTGAGCTCGTCTGCTGACTTGATCCTGCTGATTGGCTTGCACCACTGCTTCTGTGGACGTTGGCCTCAGTAGGTCAAGGTATGTCCATAGCTGCCTTCCCATGAGTAGGTAAGCAGGAGATGCTCCAGTCGTACCATGAGGCGTGTTTCGGTATTTCAGCAAGAAAGCATTCAGGCGCTGCTTTAGAGGAGCATCACTTCTTGCCGCTTTCAACGTGCGTTTCAGCGTTCTGACAAATCTCTCCGCCAATCCATTCGTGGATGGATGATAGGGCGTGGAGAATGTGTGCTGGATTCCATTGCTCTTGAGGAACTCCTCCATCTCCTGGGATGTGAACTGTGTTCCATTGTCGGTTATGATCTGCTCCGGCAGACCAAATCGCCCGAACATCTCTCTCAGAGTCTCGATGGTTTTCTCCATAGTGGTAGTGGACATTACTGCAACCTCCGGCCATTTGGAATGGGAGTCCACCACGACCAGGAACATCGCTCCTTCCACTGGTCCCGCGAAGTCCAGATGGATCCGTTGCCACGGTGTCGCCGGCCATTCCCATGGATGCAGTGGCGCTGCTCTTGGCGTATCCCTGGCTGTCTCGCATGATGGGCATGATTTTGCTTCAACTTCAATTTCATGATCCAGACCGGACCACCAGAAGTAGCTTCGTGCCAGCCCCTTCATCCGGACAATACCACAATGTCCTGAGTGCAGCTCGTTGAGGACATGTTTCCGCAGCTTTGGTGGTATGATCACTCGCATGCCCCAAAGGAGGCATCCTGACGTGACAGACAACTCCTTCCCTCTTGACAGGTAAGGTAGGAGCTCAGGTGGTGCGTCTGACACCCGTGATCCGTCTCCTCGCATCACCCAATCCAGCACCTTGGATAGCGTAGGGTCCACTCTGGTCTCTTTCTTGACCTGCCGGGCCATGACAGGGGCATTGCTCACCATGTCAAAGTAGAAAATCTTCTGCTCACAGCCTTCAGAGGGCACAGGCAGTGGAAGTCTTGACAATCCGTCCGCATTGCCATGTGATGCTGACCTCCGGTATTTGATGTTGTAATTGTGAGCACTTAACATCAGCGCCCAGCGCTGCATCATGCACGCTGCCAGGGAGGGTATTCCTGTGTGTGGACCAAAGATCGATGTCAGAGGATGATGATCCGTTAGCAAGGTGAATTTCCTTCCGAACAAGTAGTGATGGAACTTTTTGATTCCAAAGATGATGCCCAAAGTCTCTTTTTCGATCTGCGGGTATTTCACCTCCGCCTTGCTCAGGGACCTTGACATGAATGCAATCGGCTTCTCTTCGCCTGAGGGAAAGATGTGGGACACGACCGCACTGACGCCATAAGGCGACGCGTCACAGGCTAGCTGAATTTGCAACGACGGGTCAAAGTGCATCAACACTTTGGGGTCAGTCAAAGCTGCTTTGGCTTTCTTGAATGCAGCTTCGCACTCCTTCGTCCATGCCCAGGCCTTGCCCTGACACAGCAACTCATGTAATGGCTTCAACAGTGATGCCAGCTGTGGAATAAACTTTCCGTAATAGTTCAGGAGACCTAAGAATGACCGCAGCTGGCCGACATTTGTAGGTGCAGGAGCATCGGCAATGGCTTTCACTTTCGACGGTGCTGTGTGTAGGCCGTCCGCGTCGGTGACATGGCCTAGGTACTCCACTGATGGCTTGAAAAATTCGCATTTGTCCTTGCGAACGCGTAAGCCATATTCTTCAAGTCTTCCCAGTGTCTTCGTCAGGTTCTGCAGATGCTCGTTGTCGTCCTTTCCTGTGACAAGGATATCGTCGAGATAACATTGTACCCCTGGAATGCCGCTTAAGATCTGGTCCATAGCCAGCTGAAACAATGCTGGTGCTGATGTTATATCAAAGGGTAGGCGGCAGTACCTGTAGAGGCCCTTGTGGGTGGTGATGGTGAGGTACTTCTGTGAGTCCTCTTCTGCGTGCATCTGCAAGTAGGCTTGGCATAGGTCAATCTTGCTAAATTTCTGACCGCCTGCTAGACCCGCAAAAAGATCTTCAATGATGGGGGGGGGTACTGTTCAGCTGAGAGCACAGGATTCACTGTTACTTTGAAATCTCCACATAAGCGAACTGCGCCATCACTCTTCATCACTGGTACCACGGGCGTGGCCCACTCACTGTGCGAAACCGGCACCAGGACCCCTATCTTGACCAGACGCTCCAGTCAGCCTCCACCTTTGGTCTGAGGGCGTAGGGAACGTTCCTGGCCTTCAGGAATCGTGGCTGGCTGTCAGGCTTCACCTTGAGTTTGACCGTAATCCCCTTCATACTCTCCAATTCTCCGTCAAAGACAGCCGCATGCTTTGTCAACACTGCCGCTAGCCCCGCCTCTTCGACTGACACCGCATTCACTTTTTTCCAATCCAGATGGATTTTCTCCAACCATGGCCTGCCCATCAGGGATGGATAGTCACCCTTGACCACGTAAACTGGCAGCATCACAGTTTGTCCATTAAGCCCCACCTTGACCTCCGTCTTACCCAGCATTGGGACTGTTTCCCCAGTGTAGGTCTTTAAGATGAGCTTGGCCGGCGTCAGTGATAGGTGGTTCAGTTTTTCTTTGAATAGCTTCTCTGAAATCAAGGAGACAGCGGCCCCTGTATCCAGCTCCATTTTGACCGGTATTCCCTCTAGTAGTGGAGTGACTCCATAGCCTGATGAGCCTCCATTCACCGTTAACACATGGAGATTCAGCTCCCCATCAGAGTCTGTGTCACTGTCTTCCTGTTCTTGTTTCACCATGTGTAGGTTTTTCTTTTTAGAACGCCAGTTGGATGTGTTTCCTTGTTTGTTTTTGTGTATCACTGTGTAGGATTGTTTGCTTTGCCCTTTGCACACACGTTCAATGTGTCCTTTCTTTTCACATTTCCGACAGGTCAGGTCTTTACACCAGCAGTCAGATGGCTGATGACCTGACCTTCCACATCTGTAACACTCTCTGGCGCCCCTTGCATGCTTATCCGGTGTAGCTGCTACCCTGTGCACTCTTGTTGCAGCCCCCAACAGCTGTGCATCTTTAGCTGCTAACTCCATAGACACAGCGAGCTCCACTGCTGATTTAAGCGTCAGTTTGTCAGTCGTGAGCAAGCGCTTCTGTGTTGCTTCACATCTTAATCCACACACAAAACTATCACGGACAGTGTCATTTAGAGTTTCACCAAACTCACAATGCTCAGTTAGCTTCTTTAGCACTGCAACATATTCGGCTATGGACTCACCCGCCCCTTGGTTTCATCTGTGAAACCTGAACCTCTCGGCAATCAGCAGCGGCTTGGGTGCAAAATGTGTTTCCAAAACTTCCACAATCTGATCATATGTCTTAGCGCCAGGCTTATCAGGGTGCATCAAACTCTGTAACAAGCCAAATGTTTTTGCTCCGATCACACTGAGGAACGTTGCCACTTTCACGTCATCTTTAATGCCATTTGCAGTCACGAAAAATCCAAAACGCTCTGTATAAGCACGCCATTGCTCCGCCATTTCATCAAATGGTCCAAACGCTCCGGTTAGCATAGCCATTTTGTTATCTTTTGTTTTCTTTCTTTACAGTCCTTTTCCTCCACTTTTTTTGTTATTTTTACAGTCCTTTTCCTCCACTTTGTTTCACTGTACCGTTACTCTCCCCTTCTTATTTGTGTAACACACGAACTGCCACCTTTACGAGGCGATTGCATCAGCACTAAACTGCGGGCGCGCCATTGAGAAAAGACAGGAACTTCTTACTTTAAACATCGCCGATTCCAGTGCAAAGTGATGCGCATGTCCATCGTCCTCGTTGCCAGTTTTGTTGTGTCTCAAGGGGTTTTATACCCTTACCTATATAACAATTAAGAAGGACTCTGGGGTGGAGAGTTTAGTTAACGGCCATTTTATTTACAATGTGCTTCTTCACTCAATGCACTACATTTCCCAAAATGCATTGCAAATCACCACTTTGGTATCCCATGTGGGACAATTCTAATACACATTCAAAATACACAACAGAGTACCTTCACCACACGGACTGCAGGAGTTCAAGAAGGCAACTCACCACCACCTTCTCAATGGGCAACTGGGGATTGGCAATATTTGCTGCTCTTGTGAGTGACGCCCACATCCCAAGAATGAATTAAAACAAATCTGTAGATGTAAACTGGATTAAAAGCCTCTACAGAAATACTTGTTCCTAAAACAATATTCTTTTACATTGTACGGACAGTGTCTGCTTAGCAACCTAATCTCCCCTAGAATCCACCTCCCTTGACAGTCTCACATTGGAAATTGTTGGGTCCTCCTGGGCTCAGAAGTACTGGGGGTTAAACCCAGCAGCTTCTCCTCCATCTCCACTCCAGCTCAAACTGAAGCAACAAAAAGACCTACACAGGCGGCCAGAGACCTACCTTCCGTCAGCCTGCAATAAAACTCTTCCCGACAGCCGCTGACTAATGGCGGCCGCAGCACCCACAATTCCCCGCGCCCCAGAAACCACTCTATCCAAGGCGCTGATTTCCCCGCTGAGAGTACACGCATGCTCCCCGGGGCCGTGGGACTTTCTGGGAGCCTGGCTCCTGTCCTTTTCCCGAGTCGGACTCGGTGGAACCGACTGAAGAAACCGGGAAGCGGTGGCTCGGATGGGAGAGGCGCTGCACCCTGGGTTTCCTGGTGCCGGGGCCCTAGCTGCACGTCCGCCAGGCCCGGCCACTCTGATTCTGATTGAGTTTTTTGATGAGGTAACAGAGAGGGTTGATGAGGGCAATATGGTTGACGTGGTGTACATGGATTTCCAAAAGGCGTTTGACAAGTGCCACATAATAGGCTTGCCAGCAAAATTGAAGCCCATGGAATAAAAGGGACAGTGGCAGCATGGATACGAAATTGGCTAAGTGACAGAAAACAGAGAATAGTGGTGAACAGTTGTTTTTCGGACTGGAGGAAGGCACACAGTGGTGTTCCCCAGGTGTCGGTGCTAGGATCACTGCTTTACTTGATATATATTAATGACTTGGACTTGGGTGTACAGGACACAATTTCAAAATATGCAGATGACACAAAACTTGGAAGTATAGTGAACAGTGAGAAGAATAATGATAAACTTCAAGAGGACATAGACAGGCTGGTGGAATGGGCGGACATGTGGCAGATGAAATTTAACGCAAAAAAGTGTGAAGTGATACATTTTGGTAGGAAGAACGAGGAGAGGCAATATAAACTAAAGGGTACAATCCTAAAGTGGGTGCATGAACAGAGAGACCTGGGGGTATGTGTGCACAAATCATTGAAGGTGGCAGGGCAGGTTGAGAAAGCGGTTAAAAAAGCATACGGGATCCTGGACTTTATAAATAGAGGCACAGAGTCCAAAAGCAAGGAAGTTATGATGAACCTTTATAAAACACTGGTTTAGTCTCATCTGGAGTATTGTGTCCAATTCTGGGCACTGTACTTTAGGAAGAATGTGAAGGCCTTAGAGAGGGTGCAGAAAAGATTTACAAGAATGGTTCCAGGGATAAGGGATGAGGGACATCAGTTACGTGGATAGGTTGGAGAAGCTGGGGTTGTTCTCCTCAGAGCAGCGGTAGCAGGTGAGCGGACCTGCGAGGGACGAGGCGGCTGAGCGGCGGCGGTTAAAAGCAGCTCCGAGACCAGGGAGGCCTCAGAGCAGCGGTGGCAGGCGGGCGGACCTGCGGGGAATGAGGTGACCGAGGCTGCGGTTTAAAAAGCGGCTCCGAGACCAGGTAGGTGTACTAATCTGCAGTCTCCGAGCTCAGAGGGATGGAGAGAAGCAAAAAGTAATCGAAGTGTGACGTCACCAGAAAGCAGGTAAGTGATTGGTTGGTGAGTATTTCTCTCTTTTTAAACTTTAACTCTGTGGTTTATAGTTGCTAAGGTCTCTCTGGTGTAGCGGGAATGGTTGGTAAGCCATTTAACTGTAGTGTAATTGGTGGGATTGATTTGATTCAATTTAATTTCAATTAATTAAAGGGTAAGTCATGTCAGGACGGCCCGGCCACGTGGTATGCTCCTCCTGCGCTATGTGGGAACTCAGGGACACTTCCTGTGTCCCTGACAACTATGTGTGCAGGAAGTGTATCCAGCTGCAGCTACTGACAGACTGCATTGCAGTGCTGGAGCTGTGATTGGATGCATACTGGAGCGTTCACGATGCTCAGGACATCGTGAATAGCATGTTTAGTGAGTTGGACACACCACAGGTAGAGGTTGGACAGGCAGAAAGGGAACGGGTGACCAACAGGCAGAGTACTAGGCACAGGTAGGTAGTGCAGGGATCCCCTGTGGACATCCCCCTCTCAAACAGATACACCACTTTGAGTCCTGTTGGGGGGGATGGCTTATCAGAGGAAGGCAGCAGCAGCCAACATCCTGGCACCAGGGGTGGTTCTGCTGCACAGGACAGGAGGAAAAAGAGGGGTACAGCTATAGTAATAGGGGACTCTATTGTAAGGGGAATAGATAGGCATTTCTGCGGCCGCAAACGAGACTCCAGGATGGTGTGTTACCTCCCTGGTGCAAGGGTCAAGGATGGCTCAGAGCAGCTGCAGAACATTTTGGAAGGGGAGGGTGAACAGCCAGTTGTCGTGGTGCATATAGGTACCAACGATATAGGTAAAAACCGGGATGAGGTCCTAAAAGCTGAATATAGGGAGTTAGGAGGTAAATTAAAAAATAGGACCTCAAAGGTAGTAATCTCAGGATTGCTACCAGTGCCATGTGCTAGTCAGAGTAGAAATAGAAGGATATTTCAGATGAATACGTGACTAGAGGAATGGTGCCAGGGGGAGGATTCAAGTTCCTGGGACATTGGAACCGGTTCTGAGGGAGGTGGGACCAGTTCAAACCGGACGGTTTGGACCGGGGCAGGGCTAGAACCGATGTCCTAGGGGGTGTGTTTGCTAGTGCTCTGGGGGAGGGTTTCAACTAAGATGGTAGGGGGTTGGGAACCTG
The DNA here is from genome assembly GCF_052327205.1 of Somniosus microcephalus. Taxonomy (NCBI): domain Eukaryota; kingdom Metazoa; phylum Chordata; class Chondrichthyes; order Squaliformes; family Somniosidae; genus Somniosus; species Somniosus microcephalus. The sequence continues at coordinate 34,998,277 of NC_140990.1, read as the reverse complement.
AGCAGGGGGACAGAGGAAAGGGAAACAAGGATAAAAGCAAAAGAAAGGAAGGAGAAAAACAAAAGTGGCAGTCAGAGAAATCAATGGTATAAATCAAACATGGCCACGGTAAATAATAATTCTAATAGGTCTAAAAGCGTTTTTAAAAAAGCCTGAAGGCTTTGTGTCTTAATGCGAGGAGCATTCGTAATAAGGTGGATGAATTGGTTGTGCAAATAGAGGTAAATTAATATGATTTGGTTGGGATTACAGAAACGTGGCTGAAGGATGGCCAAGGCTGGGAAATCAACATCCAGGGGTATTCGATATTCAGGAAAGATAGGCAAAAAGGAAAGGGAGGTGGGGTAGCATTACTGGTTAAAGAAGGGATTAAGACAATTGTAAGGAAGGATATTAGCTCTGATGATGTGGAATCTGTATGGGTAGAATTCAGAAATATCAAGGGGCAGAAAACGTTAGTGGGAGTGGTATATAGACCTCCAAACAGTAAGGTGGAGGTTGGGGATGGCATTAAAAGGGAAATTAAAGAAGCGTGCAATAAGGGCACAGCAGTCATCATGGGTGACTTTAATCTACATATAGATTGGGCTAACCAAATTAGTAACAATACTGTGGAGGAGGAATTCCTGGAGTGTTTACGGGATGGTTTCCTGGACCAATATGTCGAGGAACCAACCAGAGATCAGGCCATCTTAGACTGGGTATTATGTAACGAGAAAGGATTAATTAGCAATATTGTTGTACGAGGCACCTTGGGTCGGAGCGATCATAACATGATCGATTTCTTCATTAAGATGGAGAATGAAGTAGTTGACTCAGAGACTAAGGTCCTAAATTTAAATAAAGGAAACTATGATGGTCTGAGGCGCGAGTTGGGTAGGATTGATTGGGGAATGTCACTCAAAGGGTTGACGGTGGATAGGCAATGGCAAACATTCAAAGACCGCATGGATGAACTACAGAATTTGTTCATCCCAGTTTGGCACAAAAATAAAACAAAAAAGGTGACTCAACCGTGGCTAACAAGGGAAATTAGCGATAGCATAAGATCCAAGGAGAGCACATATAAATTGGCCAGAAAAAGCAATAATCCTGAGAATTGGGAGCAATTTAGGATTCAACAAAGGAGGACAAAGGGATTAATTAAGAAGGGGAAAATAGAATATGAGAGTAAGCTTGCAAGGAACATAAAAACTGACTGTAAAAGCTTTTATAGATATGTGAAGAGAAAAAGATTGGTGAAGTCAAGCGTAGGTCCCTTGCAGTCAGAATCAGGGGAATTTATAATGGGGAACAAAGAAATGGCTGACCAACTAAATACATATTTTGGTTCTGTCTTCACAAAGGAGGACACAAATAACCTCCCAGAGATGCCGGGGAACATAGGGTCTGATGAAAGGGAGGAACTGAAAGAAATCAGTATTTGTAGGCAAATGTTGTTAGGGAAATTGATGGCATTGAAGGCCGATAAATCCCCAGGGCCTGATAATCTACATCCTAGGGTACTTAAGGAAGTGGCCCTAGAAATAGTAGATGCATTGCTGATCATCTTCCAACATTCAATGGAATCTGGAACAGTACCCATGGATTGGAGGGTAGCTAATGTTATCCCACTATTCAAAAAAGGTGGTAGAGAGAAAACGGGGAATTACAGCCTGACATCGGTAGTGGGGAAAATGCTAGAGTCCATTATAAAAGATGTAATAGCAGAGCACTTGGAAAACAGTGACAGGATCGGACAAAGTCAACATGGATTCACAAAAGGTAAATCGTGCTTGATTAATCTACTGGAACATTTTTGAGGATTTAACTGGTAAAATAGATGAGGGAGAACCAGTGGATGTGGTGTATCTGGACTTTCAGAAGGTCTTTGATAAGGTCCCGCATAAGAGATTAGCGTGTAAAGTTAAGGCACATGGGATTGGGGGCAAGGTATTGACTTGGATAGAGAACTGGTTGGCAGACAGAAAGCAAAGAGTTGGAATAAATGGGTCGTTTTCCAAGTGGCAGGCAGTGACTAGTGGGGTACTGCAGGGATCGGTCCTTGGACCCCAGCTATTCACAATATATATTAATGATCTAGACGAGGGAACTAGATGTAATATCTCCAAGTTTGCAGACGACACAAAGCTGGGTGGGCGTGTGTGCTGTGAGGAGGATGCCAGGAAACTCCAGGATGATTTGGACAGGTTGTGTGATTGGGCAGATGCATGGCAGATGCAGTATAATGTGGATAAATGCGAGGTTGTCCACTTTGGTGGCAAAAACAGGAAGGCAGATTATTATCAAAATGGCAATAGATTGGGAGAAGGGGAAGTGCAACGAGACCTGGGTGTCCTTGTGCACCAGTCGCTGAAGGTAAGCATGCAGGTGCAGCAGGCGGTTAAGAAGGTAAATGGTATGTTGGCCTTCGTAGCGAGAGGGTTTGAGTACAGGAACAAGGATGTCTTGCGGCAGTTGTACAGGGCCTTGGTGAGACCACATCTTGAGTATCATGTGTAGTTTTGGTCGCCTTATCTGAGGAAGGATGTTCTTGCCATGGAAGGAGTTCATCGAAGATTCAACAGGCTGATACCTGGGATGGCAGGAATGACGTATGAGGAGAGATTGGGTCGATTGGGCTTGTACTCGCTGGAGTTTAGAAGTATGAGAGGTGATCTCATTGAAACTTATAAAATTCTGACAGGACTGGACAGACTAGATGCAGGAAGGATGTTCCCGATGGTCGGGGAGTCCAGAACCAGGGGTCACAGTCTAAGGATAAAGGGTCGGCCATTTAGGACAGAAATGAGGAGGAATTTCTTCACCCAGAGAGTGGTGAAGCTGTGGAACTCTCTACCACAGAAGGCGGTGGAGGCCAGTTCATTAAATATATTCAAGAAGGAGTTGGATATATTTCTTAAGGCTAAAGGGATCAAGGGGTATGGGGAGAAAGTAAGGACCGGGTACTGAATTTGGATGATCAGCCATGATCGCATTGAATGGCGGAGCAGGCTCGAGGGGCCGAATGGCCTACTCCTGCTCCTATCTTCTATGTTTCTATGTTTTAGCAGAGAAGGTTGAGAGGAGATTTGCTAGAGGAGTTCAAAATCATGAGGGTTCTGGACAGAGTAGATAGAGAGAAACTGTTCCCATTGGCGGAAGGGTCGAGAACCAGAGGACACAGGCTTAAGGTGACTGGCAGAAGAACCAAAGGTGACATGAGGAAAAACTTTTTTACGCAGTGAGTGGTTAGGATCTGGAATGCACTGCCTGAAAGGGTGGTGGAGGCAGATTCAATCACAGCTTTCAAAAGGGAATTGGATAAATACCTGAAGTAAATAAATTTGCAGGGTTACAGTGAAAGGGCGGGGAGTGGGACCAGCTGAAGTGATCTTGCAGAGAGCCGGCACGGGCTCAACGGGCCGAATGGCCTCCTTCTGTGCTGTAACCATTCTATGATTCTATAAAATATTAGAAAGGTTGTGCCACAGAAGCACGGGGATTATCTGCTTTTACTGATGAATTTAAAAAGTCTCTATTAAAACCTGAACCAGTGTGTTGTGAGACAAAGAGCCCTGTGTCCAATAAGGGGAATAAAGGCCCACAGCCTCCCCGGGCCCTGAACAAGGGACTGGAGAAACTCGCTGCCCTGCGGATCAGACAATCAGCCGGCGAAAGCCTCGGGCTCCCCGATTCGTTGGAGGACCCGCCGCCGGCTCGCTCCTCCAGACCCGCCCCGCTCGCTCCCTATTGGTCGAAAGCTCCCGTCAATCAGGTCGCGGGCCGGGGTCACGTGTTCCCGAGGAGATCACGTGCACTGTCCAACTGACGCCGCTCGGTCCGGGGCCTCGCGGACTCTCAGGTTTTTCTATTTCTTTTTATTCTCTCCCGATCCAACCCTCCCCCCCCAGCCCGCGCGATTCTCCACCGAATCGGAGCAGAGAAAACTCACTTTGCGTCACCGATCGCGACTCTGTAACCGACACCAAGGCCTTTTCCCGGAATGCCCCACGCCGACTCCTTCCGACAGGATCCGAGTGCGCAGGCGCAGCTCAGAGTGGGGGAGGGGGGTTGGTGTCCTCTGGGCATGCGCGGTTATTACCCTTGGTGACCGGGAGGGGTCGTGTGCCGGACTCCACCCAAACCGCCGTCCCGCGTACGCATGCGCAGACTCGGCTGTCAATCAACCAACAGCCAGAAGAGGTCGCTGGTGAGGCCAGTGAAGAAAAAGATTTGTATTTATATAGTGCCTTTCACCACCACCGGACGTCCCAAAGCACTTTACAGTCAATGAAGTACTTTTGCAATGTAGTCACTGTTGTAATGTAGGAAATGCGGAAGTCAATAATCGCACAGCAAGCTCCCACAAACAGCAATGTGATAATGACCAGATTATCTATCTTTTTGTTATGTTAATTGAGTGATACATATTGGCTAGGACACCGGGGATAACTCCCCTGCTCTTTCCCACATTACAACAGTGACTACACTCCAAAAGTACTTCATTGGCTGTAAAGCACTTCAAGACGTCTGCTGGTCATGAAAGCACTGTATAAATGCAAGCCTATCTTTCTCGAAATAGTGTCATGGGATCTTTTACATCCACCTGAGAGAGCAGACAGGGCCTCAGTTTAATGTCTCATCCGAAAGACGGCACCTCCGACAGTGCAGCACTCCCTCAGCACTGCACTGGAGTGTCAGCCTAGATTTCTATGTTCAAGTTCCTGGAGTGGAACTTGAACCCACAACTTTCTGACTCAGAGGCGAGAGTGCTACATTTTCTGTTTTTATTAAAGAAACGAGGGAGTGATTGCTGACAGGAAGAATGTTGGGTCGTCCTGCGCATGCGCACCTCCCTGGCGGCTGAGGTGAAACACCGACTCGCCCCCACCTGAGCCGTGCACACGTACCAGATGTTGCGGCTCCGCATGCGCACCCGGTGTTCCAACCGCGGGGTTTTGTGCGCTGAGCATGTGCGTTGCGGACTGATTGGGACGGGCGATTGTGGAGCAGGAGGGAGAGCGCGGGGGCCATGTGGCGCATGCACGGGACTCAGCCTCAACAGTGCGCTTTCTGGAGTGCCGGGGCTTGTGGGTATTACAGCCGCCATTACTGCTGATCCTTTCAACCAACCTGTGTAGCAACTGGAGCCTGAAAATCAGCTTCACTGCCCCTGGGTTCGGAAAGAGGAAAATTAAACAACAGTTTGCCTCTGATCCTTTTCTGATCTCAATTTACAGGGTTATAGAAGTGGAGCAGTTACAGGCGGGAAGCTCAGACCAAACATCATGTCAAGATCTAACACAGGCGCTCGATTCATCTGCACCTGAATATCATCGGCCTTTGCACATGGAAGGAGAAAGCAACGATCGCAGCGATGACAAACCGCACACGTGTTCGGTGTGTGGACGTGGATTCAGCCGATCGCCTGACCTGGCGAGACACATGCACCGTCCCACCGGGGAGAAACCGGGTAAAGGTGGGGACGGCGGGAAGGGATTCAGTTTCCCGTCTGCATTGGAAGTTCAACGGCGCAGTCACACCAGGGACAGTCCGTTCACCTGCTCCGTGTGTGGAAAGGGATTTGTTTGTTCATCCCACCTGCAAGCACACCAGCGAGTTCACATTGACGAGAGACCATTTCAGTGTTCTGACTGTGGGAAGAGCTTTAAAAGCTCCATAGATCTGAAGGGACACCAGCTTGTTCACACTGATGAGAGACCATTTCAATGTTCTGACTGTGGGACGAGCTTTAAAAGCCCCTGGGAACTGAAGCGACACCAGCTTGTTCACACTGGGGAGAGACCATTTCAGTGTCCTAACTGTGGGAAGAGCTTTAAAAGCCCCGGGGACCTGAAGAAACACCAGCTTGTTCACACTGGGGAGAGACCATTTCAATGTTCTGACTGTGGGAAGAGCTTTAAAAGCCCCTGGGAACTGAAGCGACACCAGCGAGTTCACACTGACGAGAGACCATTTCAGTGTCCTAACTGTGGGAAGAGCTTTAAAAGCCCCGGGGAACTGAAGGGACACCAGCAAGCTCACACTGATGAGAGACCATTTCAGTGTTCTGACTGTGGGAAAAGCTTTAAAAGCCCCCAGGATCTGAAGGCACACCAGCGAGTTCACACTGATGAGAGACCATTTCAGTGTCCTAACTGTGGGAAGAGCTTTAAAAGCCCCGGAGATCTGAAGCAACACCAGCTTGTTCACACTGATGAGAGACCATTTAACTGTCCTCACTGTGGTAAGAGGTTTAAAAGCTCCAGGGAGCTGAAGGGACATCAGCGAGCTCACACTGGGGAGAGACCCTTTAAATGTTCTGAGTGTGGGAAGAGTTTTAAAAGCCCCCAGAAGCTCAAGCAACACCAACACCTCCACACTGGGGAGAGGCCGTTCACCTGCTTCGTGTGTGGGAAGGGATTCGCTCAGTCATCCAATCTGCAGAAACACCAGCGAGTTCACACTGACGAGAGACCCTTTAAATGTTCTGACTGTGGGAAGAGATTTAAAAGCCCCCGGGAGCTCAAGCAACACCAGCGAGTTCACACTGGAGAGGGCTTGTTCACCTGCTCCGTGTGTGGGAAGGGATTCACTGGTTCATCCAACCTGCTGGCACATCAGCGAGTTCACACTGGAGAGAGACCATTCACCTGCTCCATGTGTGGGAAGGGATTCACTGTGTCATCCCACCTGCTGGTACATCAGCGAGTTCACACTGGAGAGAGACCATTCACCTGCTCCGTGTGTGGGAAGGGATTCACTCAGTCATGCACCCTCCTGTCACACCAGCTTGTTCACACTGATGAGAGACCCTTTAAATGTTCTGACTGTGGGAAGAGATTTAAAAGCTCCGTGGAGCTGAAGAGACATCGGCTCCTCCACACTGGTGAGAGACCATTCACCTGCTTCATGTGTGGGAAGGGATTCACTCAGTCATCCAACCTGCTGACACACCAGCTTGTTCACACTGACGAGAGACCCTTTAAATGTTCTGACTGTGGGAAGAGCTTTAAAAGTTTGAAGAGCCTTAAGAGACACCAGCGTGTTCACATTGATCATCGAATCTAACAGCACAGAAGGAGGTGATTCGGCCCATCGTGTCTGTGCCGGCTCTTTGAAAGAGCTGTCCAATTTAGTCCCAAACCCCAGCTTTATCCCCAGAACTCTGCAAACTAGTCCTCTTCAAGTACACGTCCAATTACCGTTTGAAAGTTCCTGTGGAACCTGATTCCAGCATCCTTTCAGATGGTGCGTTCCAGATCTTAACAACCCTCTGTGTGAAAACAATTCTCCTCATTCACCTCTAGTTCTTTTAGCAACTATTTTAAATCTGTGACCTTTGGTTACCGACCCACTTGCCAGAGTGAACAGTTTCTCCCTACTTGCTCGATCAAAACCCCTCACCATTTTGAACACCTCTATTAGGTCTCCTCTTAACCTTCTCTGCTCTAAGAGGAACAATCCCAGCTTCTCCAATCTCTCCACATAACTGAAGTCCCTCATCCCTGGTACCATCCTGGTCCACCTCCTCTGTACCCTCTCCAAGGCCTTGACATCCTTCCTAAAGTGTGGTGCCCAGAACTGTACACAAGACTCCAGCTGAGGCCAAAACCCTGCAGCTGTACAAAACCCTGGTTAGACCACACCTGGAGTACTGTGAGCAGTTCTGGGCACCACACCTTAGGAAGGATATATTGGCCTTGGAGAGAGTGCAGCGTAGGTTTACCAGAATGATACCCGGACTCCAAGGGTTAAGTTACGGGGAGAGATTACACAAATTAGGGTTGTATTCCCTGGAATTTAGAAGGTTAAGGTGTGATCTGATCGAAGTTTTCAGGATATTAAGGGGAACAGATAGGGTAGATAGAGAGAAACTATTTCCGCTGGTTGGGGATTCTAGGACTGGGGGCATAGTCTAAAAATTAGAGCCAGACCTTTCAGGGGTGAAATTAGGAAACACTTCTACACACAAAGGGTGGTAGAAGTTTGGAACTCTCTTCCGCAAATGGCAATTGATGCGAGATCAATTGTTAATTTTAAATCTGAGATTGATAGGTTTTTGTTACCCAAAGGTATTAAGGGATATGGGCCAAAGGCTGGTGTATGGAGTTAGGTCGCAGATCAGCCATGATCTCATTGAATGGCGGAACAGGCTCGAGGGGCTGAATGGCCTCCTCCTGTCCTATGTTCCTAACTAGTGATTTGTAAAGGTTTAGTGTAACTTCCTTGTTTTTGTATTCAATGGCCCTATTTACAAAGCCTAGTATCCCATACGCTTTCTGAACCGCCTCACCAATTTGCCGTGGCACTTTCAAAGATTTGTGAATATGGACCCCCAGGTCCCTCTGCTCTTGCACCCCCTCAAAATAGTCCCATTTAGATTATACGGCCTCTCCCTGTTGTTTCTCCCAAAGTGCATCACTTCACACTTATCCTCATTTAATTTCATCTGCCTTGTGTCTGCTCATTTCACAGTCTGTCTCTGTCCTCCTGAAGTCTGCTACTACTATGCTCACTAGTTACTACGTTGCCAAGTTTTGTATCATCCATAAACTTCAAACTTGTACACCTATACCCAAGTCCAGGTCAGTTATATATAACAAGAAAAGCAATGGTCCTAATCCTGACCCCTGGGGGAACCCACTACATACTTCCCTCCAGTCAGAAAAACATCCCTCAGCACTGCTCACTGCCTCCTCTCCCTTAGCCAATTATACCCAAATTACCATCAGCCCTTTAATTCCCTGTGCTTCTATTTTCCGAGTAAATCTCCGTGTCCTCGCCCCTCCCTATCTCTGTAATCTCCTTCAGTCACACAACCCCCCCCGCGATATTAGCGCTTCTCTAATTCCGGCCTCTTGAGCATCCCCGATTTTAATCGCTCCACCATTGGTGGCCGTGCCTTCAGTTGCCTGGGCCCTAAGCTCTGGAATTCCTTCCCTAAACCTCTCCATCTCTCTACCTCTCTCTCCTTCTTTAAGATGCTCCTTAAAACCGACCTCTTTGACATTTTCTAACACTCCTGTGAAGAGCCTTGGGATGTTTCACTACATTAAAGGCGCTTTATAAATACAAGTGGTTGCTGTTTCCTGAAACTAATAATAAATTCCCCAGAGGGAAAAAAACTTGTATTTTTACTCCCAAATATTAAAAAGTTTGTGCCACAGAAGCACGAGGTTTATCTGCTTTTATTGATGAATTTATAAAGTCTCTATTAAAACCTGAGCCAGTGTGTTGTGAGACAAAGAGCCTTGTGTCCAATAAGGGGAATAAAGGCCCACAGCCTCCCCTGGCCCCAGGCCCTGAACAAGGGACTGGAGAAACTCGCTGCCCTGCGGATCAGACAATCAGCCGGCGCTAGTCCCGCCCCTCGGGCTCCCCGATTGGTTGGAGGCCCACCGCCGGCACGCTCCTCCAGCCTCGTCCCGCTCGCTCCCTATTGGTCGGAAGCTCCCGTCAATCAGGCCGTGGGCCCGGGTCACGTGTCCCTCACCGACTTTACAAAGAAAGCCTCGCGCGGTCGCCGGGCGGAGCTGCAGGTCGGCGGGAGCGGGGCCGGGAGATTAATAAACTGCGGGTAGGCCACGCCGCAGGGTTTATAAAGTTGGGGGACGGCCTCAGGCCTGAATGAGATCCAGCGGCCCGGTCTGTGATCCGCCGGACGGCAACGGTGAGGCTTTTTCTCGATGAAAGGCCCGGGTTACGCGCCGCCATCTTGGTGGAGGAAAGGCAGACCGGTTCCACCTGCAGCATGGCGCATGCGCGGCCATCTTTGTACAAGAACAAAGAGTGGGCGGGGCTTCAGGGTCACCGTGACCATAGAGTTATACATCACAGAAAGAGGCCCTTCAGCCCATCGCGTCCGCGCTGGCCATCAGGCCCTGTCTAATCTAATCCCATTTTCCAGCATTTGGTCCGTAGCCTTGTATGCTATGGCATTTCAAGTGCTCATCCAAATGCTTCTTGAATGTTGTGAGGGTTCCTGCCTCTACCACCCTTTCAGGCAGTGAGTTCCAGATTCCAACCACCCTCTGGGTGAAAAAGCTTTTCCTCAAATCCCCTCTAAACCTCCTGCCCCTTAACTTGAATCTATGCCCCCTTGTTATTGACCCCTCTACTAAGGGGAAAAGTTCCTTTCTATCTACCCTATCTATGCCCCTCATAATTTTGTACACCTCAATCAGGTCCCCCCTCAGCCTTCTCTGCTCCAAGCAAAACAACCCCAGCCTGTCCAGTCTTTCTTCATAGCTGAAGCGCTCCAGTCCAGGTAACATCCTGGTAAATCTCCTCTGCACCCTCTCCAAAGCAATCACATCCTTCCTATAGTGTGGTGACCAGAACTGCACACAGTACTCCAGCTGTGGCCTTACCAGCATTTTGTACAGCTCCATCATAACCTCCCTGCTCTTATATTCTATGCCTCGGCTAATGAAGGCAAGTATCCCATATGCCTTTTTAACCACCTTATCCACCTGTTCTGCTGCCTTCAGGGATCTATGTACATGCACACCAAGGTCCCTCTGATCCTCTGTCTTTCCTAGGGTCTTACCATTCATTGTGTATTCCCTTGCCTTGTTAGTCCGTCCAAAATGCATCACCTCACACTTTTCAAGGTTAAATACCATTTGCCACTGTTCCGCCCATCTGACCAACCCATCTATATCGTCCTGAAGCCTGAGGCTTCCCTCCTCGCTATTTACCACCCCACCAATTTTCGTGTCATCTGCGAACTTACCCTTTACATTCACATCGAAATCATTAATGTAGACCACAAACAGCAAGGGACCCAGCACTGATCCCTGCGGTACCCCACTGGACACAGGCTTCCAGTCACAAAAACAACCTTCCACCATCACCCTCTGCCTTCTGCCACTAAGCCAGTTTTGGATCCAATGTGCCAAGGCACCCTGGATCCCATGGGCTCTTACCTTCCTGACCAGTCTCCTATGTGGGACTTTATCAAAAGCCTTACTGAAGTCCATGTAAACCACATCCACTGCACTACCCTCATCCACACACCTCGTCACCTCCTCGAAAAATTCAATCAAATTGGTCAGACATGATCTTCCCTTGACAAAGCCATGCTGGCTATCCCTAATTAATCCTTGCCTCTCCAAGTGGAGACTAATTCTGTCCCTCAGAATTTTTTCCAATAATTTCCCTACCACTGATGTTAGGCTCACTGGCCTGTAATTCCCTGGTTTATCCCTACTACCCTTCTTGAATAATGGTACTACGTTAGCTGTTCTCCAGTCCTCTGGCACATCCCCTGTGGCCAGAGAGGTTCTGAAAATTAGTGTCAGTGCCCCTGCAATCTCCTCCTTTGCCTCACATAGTAGCCTGGGATACATCTCGTCCGGGCCTGGGGATTTATCCACTTTTAAACCTGCTAAAACCGCTAGTACCTCCTCCCTCTCGATGCTAATATGTTCAAATATATCACAGTCCCCCTGCCTAATTTCTATGTCTACATCGTCCTCCTCCATAGTGAACACAGATGCAAAAAATTCATTTAAAACTCCACCTACATCTTCTGGCTCTACACACAGCTTGCCACTTTGGTCCCTAATGGGCCCTACTCTTTCCCTAGTTATCCTCTTGCCCTTAATATACTTATAAAACACCTTAGGATTTTCCTTTATTTTGCTCGCCAGTGTTATTTCATGGCCCCTCCTCGCTCTCCTAATTTCTTTTTGAAGTATCCCCCTGCACTTTTTATACTCCACCAGGGCTTCCTCTGTCTTTAGTCCTTTGTATCTGCCAAAAGCCCCCCTTTTTTTCCTAATCCATTCTCGTATATCCCTTGACATCCAAGGTTCCCTGGGCTTGTTGGTCCCACCCTTGACCTTTACGGGAACATGTTGCCATTGTACTCTCTCAATTTCCTTTCTGAAAGACTCCCATTGCTCCGATGTGGATTTTCCTTCAAGTAGCTGATCCCAGTCCACATTGGCCAGATCCTGCCTTATCATATTAAAATCGGCCTTCCCCCAATTTAGAACCTTTATTTCCGGTCCATCCTTGTCCTTTTCCATGACTACCTTAATCTCAGCGAATTATGGTCACTGTCACCAAAGTGCTCACCTACTAACACTTCTACCACTTGCCCGGCCACATTCCCTAGAATTAGGTCCAGTACCACCAGTACCAGGAGAGACAATCATTGCCTCATTGATTTTATTCTCACTCTGCACACAACGGGTGTAGAACTGAACCCAACCAGAGTAGAGGGAGGGGAAAAACTGGGAGTGGAGGAAAGAAATGTTAGCGATGGGTTTGGATTTCAGCACAGGGAGGAGGAAGAGTGTGCGGGACGGGGATTTACAGCTTTGGGGGAACGAGAGAGGAAAGAATGTTCCATAGAAACTAGAATTGTCTGTTCTGAATTTCTATCCTGTACTTACAGTGATGACTTTTGTAAACTCCTTTTACAGGGTATTAGAAGGGGAGGATTTACAGACGGGAAACTCAAACCAAACATCACGTCAAGATCTGACAGAGTCACTGGATTCACCAGGACCTGAATATCATCGGCCTTTGAATGTGGAAGGAGAAATGTTTGTCTGTTCTGTCTGTGGGAAAAGATTTCAGACATCAGTGTGACTGGTAAAGCACCAAGACACACACACCCGAGTGAGAGTGTTCCAGTGCACTGACTGTGGAAAGATCTTTAACCAGTTACACAGCCTGAAAAAACATCGCCCCATTCACAGCGGGGAGAAGCTGTACATGTGCTGTGTGTGTGGACAAGGCTTCAACTGATCATTCAACCTGGAGAGACACAAGGACACCCGCACCATGGAGAAACGTGAGGACTGTAAATGTGGGGACTGGGAAAGGATTCAATTACCCGTCAGATCCGGAAAAACATAGACGCAGTCACACCTGGGAGAGGCCGTTCACCTGCTCCGTGTGTGGGGAGGGATTCACTCAGACATGCAACCTTCTCAGACACCAGCGAGTTCACACTGGGGAGCGGCCATTCACCTGCTCTGTGTGTCGGGAGGGATTCATTCAGTCATCCGACCTTCTGACACACTAGCGAGTTCACACTGGCGAGAGGGCATTCACCTGCTCCATGTGTGGGAAGGCATTTACTCATTCATCCAACATGCTGAAACATCAGCGAGTTTACAAGTGACTGCAAGGGTTGGACTCTGCTGTTAATGCTGCTGTTAATCACATCATAGAAACATAGAAGATAGGAGCAGGAATAGGCCATTCGGCCCCTCGAGCCTGCTCCGCCATTCAATGAGATCATGGCTGATCATCCAAATTCAGTACCTGGTCCCTGCCTTCTCCCCATATCCCTTGCTCCCTTTAGCCTTATGAAATATATCTAACTCCTTGAATATATTTAATGAATTGGCCTCAACTGCCTTCTGTGGTAGAGAATTCCACAGCTTCACCACTCTCTGGGTGAAGAAATTCCTCCTCATCTCTGTCCTAAATGGCTTACCCCTTATCTTTAGACAGTTACCCCTGGTTCTGGACTCCCCAGCCATCGGAAACATCCTTCCTGCATCTAGTCTGTCTAGTCCTGTTAGAATTTTTTAAGTTTCAATGAGATCCCCTCTCATTCTTCTAAACTCCAGCGAGTATAAGCCCAATCGACCCAATCTCTCCTTATACGTCATTCCTGCCACCCCAGGTATCAGTCTGGTTAATCTTCGCTGCACTCCCTCCATGGCAACGAAGGCCAACATACCATTTGCCTTCTTAACTGCCTGCTGCACCTGCATGCTTACCTTCCGCGACTGGTGCACAAGGACACCCAGGTATTGTTGCACTTCCTCTTCTCCCAATCTATTGCCATTCAGATAATAAACTGCCTTCCTGTTTTTGCCACCAAAGTGGACAACCTCGCATTTATTCACATTATACTGCATCTGCCATGCATCTGCCCAATCACACAACCTGTCCAAATCATCCTGGAGTTTCCTGGCATCCTCCTCACAGCACACACGCCCACCCAGCTTTGTGTCGTCTGCAAACTTGGAGATATTACATCTAGTTCCCTCGTCTAGATCATTAATATATATTGTGAATATCTGGGGTCCCAGGACCGATCCCTGCAGTACCCCACTAGTCACTGCCTGCCACTCGGAAAAAGAGCCGTTTATTCCAACTCTTTGCTTCCTGTCTGCCAACCAGTTCTCTATCCAAGTCAGTACCTTGCCCCAATCCCATGTGCCTTAACTTTACATGCTAATCCGGGACTGAACCATGTTCATTCTGACAGTTGGGGATTGTTTCTGCTGATGTTAATAACCCTATAACTGGAGTTTAATATTCTTGATGTATAGCTGATTGACTTGTTGGGGCTGCAGTGTCCCTTTAAGAGCCGCAGTCTGTGATCATTCCCCTTAATTCAGGGACTCTCGTCAGAAATTTGTTTGCAATAAAATTATGAACTTTTACTTCAATCCTAAATTGATCTTTGGTACAAAATCTACAATTCAGTGTCTGAAAGATTCCACTGAGTAACATCTCTAAATAGAAAATGCTGATTAATCCTCGCTGACAATTCTTACTGACTTGCACGTTACACACAGTGGCACCTCCATTATCCGCCAGAAAGAAGGGGAATGGGAATTGGTGGAGAATCGAGAATGTTGCCCCTCCCGTCTGGTACAGCAATCCCCTCGGCACGGGAATGGGGACAAGTCCAATCCAAGTAACGGGCTGAGTTTAATCTTTGTGGGCCTGTGGGGTTGGTTTATATCAGACAGGAGGAGATTGGTGTCAGTGACTGTGGGGTTGGTTTATATCAGACAGTGGGAGATTGGTGTCAGTGACTGTGGGGTTGGTTTGTATCAGACAGGAGGAGATTGGTGTCAGTGACTGTGGGGTTGGTTTATATCAGACAGGAGGAGATTGGTGTCAGTGACTCTGGGGTTGGTTTATATCAGACAGAAGGAGATTGGTGTCAGTGACTGTGGGGATGGTTTATATCAGACAGGAGGAGATTGGTACCAGGGACTCTGGGGTTGGTTTATATCAGACAGAAGGAGATTGGTGTCAGTGACTGTGGGGCTGGTTTATATCAGACAGGAGGAGATTGGTGTCAGTGACTCTGGGGTTGGTTTATATCAGACAGGAGGAGATTGGTGTCAGTGACTGTGAGGTTGGTTTATATCAGACAGGAGGAGATTGGTGTCAGTGACTGTGGGGTTGGTTTATATCAGACAGGAGGAGATTGGTGTCAGTGACTGGGGCTGGTTTCTATCAGACAGGAGGAGATTGGTGTCAGTGACTGGGGTTGGTTTATATCAGACAGGAGGAGATTGGTGTCAGTGACTGTGGTGTTGGTTTTTATCAGACAGGAGGAGATTGGTGTCAGTGACTGTGGGGTTGGTTTATATCAGACAGGAGGAGATTGGTGTCAGTGACTGTGGGGTTGGTTTATATCAGACAGGAGGAGATTGGTATCAGGGACTCTGGGGTTGGTTTATATCAGACAGGAGGAGATTGGTGTCAGTGACTGTGGGGCTGGTTTATATCAGACAGGGGGAGATTGGTGTCAGTGACTGTGAGGTTGGTTTATATCAGACAGGAGGAGATTGGTGTCAGTGACTGTGGGGTTGGTTTATATCAGACAGGAGCAGTTAAAAGCGGCGGCAGCGAACGAGGCCCGACCAGAGAGCTTGGACCTGGGGGAGAGCAGGGGCGCAACCGGCGGCAGTTAAAAGCGGCGGCAGCGAACGAGGCCCGACCAGAGAGCTTGGACCAATTCAACAGCAGAGGAGAGAGGTAAAAAGTAATCCAAGTGTGACGTCACCAGGAAGCAGGTAAGTGATTGGTTGGTGAGTCTTTTATTACAAGATTAAGTTCTGCGGTTTATAATTTCTTGGGTCTCTGTGGTGTAGTGGGGACAGTTGGTAAATAAGTGCCCTAGAGTATATCTTTAACTGGTGGTATTGAATTAATTTAAATTAATTAAAGGGGTAAGTCATGCCAGGAGAGCCCAGCCCCGTGTTATGCTCCTCTTGCTCTATGTGGGAATTCAGGGATGCTGCCAGTGTCCCTGATGACCACGTATGCCAGAAATGCATCCAGCTGCAGCTACTAACGGGCCGTATTGCGGCGCTGGAGCTGCGGATGGATGGGTTGTGGAGCATTCACGATGCTGAGAGGGTCGTGGATTACACGTATGATGAGTTGGTCACACCGCAGGGTAAGGCTGCACAGGCAGAAGGGAAATGGGTGACCACCAGGCGGAGCAGTAGAAGCAGGCCGGTAGTGCAGGGGACCCCTGTGGCCAACCCCCTTTCAAACAGGTATACCAATTTGGATACTGTTGAGGGGGATGACTCACCAGAGGAAGGCAGCAACAGCCAACTTCCTGCCACCGGGGGTGCTTCTGCTGCTCAGGAAGGGAGGAAAAAGAGTGGGAGAGCAATAGTGGTAGGGGATTCAATCGTAAGGGGAACAGATAGACGGTTCTGTGACCGTAGACGTGACTCCAGGATGGTTTGTTGCCTCCCTGGTGCCAGGGTCAAGGATGTCACTGAATGACTGCAGGGCATTCTGAAGGGGGAGGGTGAACAGGCAGAGGTCGTGGTTCACATTGGGACCAACGACATAGGTAGGAAGAGGGATAAGGTCCTGCAACAAGAATTTAGGGAGCTAGGTAGCAGATTAAAGAGCAGGACCTCAAAGGTTGTAATCTCTGGATTACTCCCGGTGCCACATGCTAGTGAGTATAGGAATAGGAGGATAGAGCAGATGAATGCATGGCTAAAGAGTTGGTGCAGGAGGGAGGGCTTTAGTTTCCTGGATCACTGGGCCTGCTTCTGGGAAAGGTGGGACTTGTACAAGTCGGACGGGTTGCACCTGAACCAGAGCGGGACAAATATCCTTGTGGGGAGGTTTGCTAGCACTGTTCGGGGGGGTTTAAACTAAAATGGCAGGGGGTTGGGAACCTGAGCAGGGAGACAGAGGAAAGGAAAACAGGGATAAAAGCAAAAGATAGGAAGGAGAAAAACAAAAGTGGCAGTCAGAGAAATCAACGGTTTAAATCAAATGTGGCCACAGTAAATAATAATTCTAATAGGTCTAAGAACGTTAAAAAAACAAGCCTGAAGGCTTTGTGTCTTAATGCGAGGAGCATTTGTAATAAGGTGGATGAATTGGCTGCACAAATAGAGGTAAACGAATACGATTTGGTTGGGATTACAGAAATGTGGCTCAAGGATGGCCAAGACTGGGAACTCAACATCCAGGGGTATTCGATATTCAGGAAAGATAGGCAAAAAGGAAAGGGAGGAGGGGTAGCATTACTGGGTAAAGAAGGGATTAATACAATTGTAATGAAGGATATTAGCTCTGATGATGTGGAATTTGTATGGGTAGAATTGAGAAATACTAAGGGGAAAAAAACATTTGTGGGAGTGGTATATAGACCTCCAAACAGTAAGGTGGAGGTTGGGGATGGCATTAAAAGGGAAATTAAAGAAGCGTGCAATAAGGGCACAGCAGTCATCATGGGTGACTTTAATCTACATATAGATTGGGCCAACCAAATTAGTAACAATACTGTGGAGGAGGAATTCCTGGAGTGTTTATGGGATGGTTTCCTCGACCAATATGTCGAGGAACCAATCAGAGATCAGGCCATCTTAGACTGGGTATTATGTAACGAGAAAGGATTAATTAGCAATCTTGTTGTACGAGGCCCCTTGGGTCGGAGCGATCATAATATGATCGAATTCTTCATTAAGATGGAGAATGAAGTAGTTGACTCAGAGACAAGGGTCCTCAATTTAAATAAAGGAAACTACGATGGTCTGAGGAGCGAGTTGGGTAGGATTGAGTGGGGAATGGCGCTCAAAGGGTTGACGGTGGATAGGCAATGGCAAACATTCAAAGACCGAATGGATGAGCTACAGAATTTGTTCATCCCAGTTTGGCATAAAAAGAAAACAAAAAAGGTGACTCAACCGTGGCTAACAAGGGAAATTAGGGATAGCATAAGATCCAAGGAGAGAACATATAAATTGGCTAGAAAAAGCAATAATCCTGAGGATTGGGAGCAGTTTAGGAGTCAACAAAGGAGGACAAAGGGATTAATTAAGAAAGGGAAAATAGAATATGAGAGTAAGCCTGCAGGGAACATAAAAACTGACTGTAAAAGCTTTTATCGATATGTGAAGAGAAAAAGATTGGTGAAGTAAAGCGTAGGTCCCTTACAGTCAGAATCAGGGGAATTTATAATGGGAAACAAGGAAATGGCAGACCAACTAAATACATACTTTGGTTCTGTCTTCACAAAGGAGGACACAAATAACCTCCCAGAGATGCCGGGGAACATAGGGTCTGATGAAAGAGAGGAACTGAAAGAAATCAGTATATGAAGGAAAATGGTGTTAGGAAAATTGATGGGACGGAAGGCCGATAAATCCCCAGGGCCTGATGGTCTACATCCCAGAGTACTTAAGGAAGTAGCCCTAGAGATAGTAGATGCATTACAGGTCATCTTCCAGAACTCGATAGACTCTGGAACAGTACCCATGGATTGGAGGGTAGCTAATGTTACCCCACTATTCAAAAAAGGTGGTAGAGAAAAAGCGGGGAATTATAGACCGGTAAGCCTGACATCGGTAGTGGGGAAAATGCTAGAGTCTATTATAAAAGATGTAATAGCAGAGCACTTGGAAAGCAGTGACAGGATCGGACAAAGTCAACATGGATTTACAAAAGGTAAATCATGCTTGACTAATCTACTGGAATTTTTTGAGGATGTAACTGGTAAAATAGATAAGGGAGAACCAGTGGATGTGGTGTATTTGGACTTTCAGAAGGCTTTCGATAAGGTCCCACATAAGAGATTAGCGTGCAAAATTAAGGCACATGGGATTGGGGGCAAGGTATTGACTTGGATAGAGAACTGGTTGGTGGACAGAAAGCAAAGAGTTGGAATAAACGGGTCATTTTCCGAGTGGCAGGCAGTGACTAGTGGGGTACCGCAAGGATCGGTCCTAGGACCCCAGCTGTTCACAATATATATTAATGATCTGGACGAGGGAATTGGATGTAATATCTCAAAATTTGCAGATGACACAAAGCTGGGCGGGAGGGTAAGATGCGAGGAGGATGTCGGGAAACTCCAGTACGATTTGGACAGGTTGGGTGATTGGGCAGAAACATGGCAAATGCACTATAATGTGGATAAATGTGAGGTTATCCACTTTGGTGGCAAAAACAGGAAGGCAGATTATTATTTGAATGGCAATAGATTGGGAGAAGGGGAAGTGCAAAGAGACCTGGGTGTCCTTGTGCACCAGTCGCTGAAGGTAAGCATGCAGGTGCAGCAGGCAGTTAAGAAGGCAAATGGTATGTTGGCCTTCGTAGCAAGAGGGTTCGAGTACAGGAACAAGGATGTCTTGCTACAGTTGTACAGGGCCTTGGTGAGACCGCACCTTGAGTATTGTGTGCAGTTTTGGTCACCTTACCTGAGGAAGGACGTTCTTGCCATGGAGGGAGTGCAGCAAAGATTCACCAGGCTGATACCTGGGATGGCAGGAATGACGTATGAGGAGAGATTGTGTCGATTGGGCTTATACTCACTGGAGTTTAGAAGATTGAGAGGGGATCTCATCAAAACCTATAAAATTCTGTCAGGTCTGGACAGACTAGATGCAGGAAGGATGTTTCTGATGGCCGGGGAGTCCAGAACCAGGGGTCATAGTCTAAGGATAAGGGGTAAGCCATTTAGGACTGAAATGAGGAGGAATTTCTTCACCCAGAGAGTGGTGAACCTGTGGAATTCTCTGCCACAGAGGGCGGTGGAGGCTAGTTCATTAAATATATTCAAGGAAGAGTTGGATATATTTCTTGAGGCTAAAGGGATCAAGGGATATGGGGAGAAGGCAGGGACAGGGTACTGAATTTGGATGATCAGCCATGATCACATTGAATGGCGGAGCAGGCTCGAAGGGCCAAATGGCCTACTCCTGCTCCTATCTTCTATGTTTCTATGTCTATGGTGTCAGTGACTGGTTGGTTCGACAGGATAAACGAGTCAAATTGGGAGAAGATATGGTATTCCTATATTTAACGACCGGTAGGAAAGATTTTTTTTATTCATTCAGGTGATGTGGGCGTCGCTGGATGGCCCAGCATTTATTGCCCATCCCTAGTTGCCCTTGAGAAGGTGGTGGTGGGCTGACTTCTTGAACCGCTGCAGTCCGTTTGGTGAAGGTGCTCCCTCAGTGCTATTAGGGAGGGATTTCCAGGATTTTGACCCAGTGACGATGAAGGATCGGCGATATATTTCCATGTCGGGATGGTGTGTGACTTGGAGGGGAGCTTGGAGGTGGTGGTGTTCCCCTGCGCCTGCTGCCCTCGTCCCTCTGGGTGGTGGAGGTGGCGGGTTTGGGAGGTGCTGCCGAAGAAGCCTTGGCGAGTTGCTGCAGCGCCTCTTGTCGATCAGAGGTTCTCAACCAGGGTCCGTGAGAAGGTTTCAAGGGGTGGGCCCAGAAACTCTCTCCCTCTTTCATTCTTTCTCCCACAAGCAGCCCTCACACCGGGCGCCGGCTCAGTTCCCATTGAGCAGCCGCGGGGGAAGCGATGTGGGGCGCGATGGGGCCAAGGCTGCGGAAGCCGCCCCTCGCTCGCTCGCTGCCAATTGGGTTGATCCAGATTCCCATCATCTCCATCCAGCCTGTTGCCCCCATCTCGCCACTTCCCCCCTACAAATCCAGGCTGGGGTTTATTGGAGGGTGGGGCCATTCCCAATCCCAGGAGCCCAGCCCGTTGAACACCTTCTCCAACTGGAACAGGAGCAGTGCGCAGGCGCAGTTTGTGGGACCCGCAGCTCCAGCCGCCGCTCGCCCTCACACCAGGCGGCGCCACTGAGCAGGACAGCCCGCGGCCCCAGGGATTGGTCCCGTCAACCGTCAATCAAAGGCCAGCAGCCAATCCGCTTGGCCCAAGTCCCGCCTCCAACCGCCGTCCATTGTTGGGGCGAAATTCAAAGCGCCGCGAGCAGGAGCTCAAACTGTCAATCAAAGGTCAGCCCCGCCCTCTGCACCCTGCTCACTCTCCGATTGGTGGCTGTCGGGGTGGGCGGGGCGATAAAGTGCCAATCAGTGCACTCCCCGCCTCCGCCTGGGAGCTGGGCTTTGCTCAGGTGAGCAGATCACGTGGGCTGGAAGGAAGGCGGCAACAAGGCAGCTTCTGAGGTCACTGGGCCTCTTGTATTGGAGAATCAAGGAGGAGGGAGTTTAAAACATACTATTACCGCACTTAATCGTCAAATAACTATTTATTTCAAAAAATAAAGCACAGTGATTTGAAATGGAAAGACTTGCATTGATAGAGAGGCTGCTGTGATCTCAGGATGTCCCAAAGCGCTTTACAGCCAATGAATACTTGTGTTGTGTTACAGGGGGTCCGAGAATTTTTATAACACAAGAGGGGCCTCAGAGAACCCCTGATCTACACTGTCCCATCAAACACTCCCGGGGCAGGTACAGCACGGGTTAGATACAGAGTAAAGCTCCCTCTACACTGTCCCATCAAACACTCCCAGGGCAGGTACAGCACGGGTTAGATACAGAGTAAAGCTCCCCCTACACTGTCCCATCAAACACTCCCAGGGCAGGTACAGCACGGATTAGATACAGAGTAAAACTCTCTACACTGTCCCATCAAAAACTCCCAGGGCAGGTCCAGCACGGGTTAGATACAGAGTAATGCTTCCTCTACACTGTCCCATCAAACACTCCCAGGGCAGGTACAGCACGGATTAGATACAGAGTAAACCTCCCTCTACACTGCCCCATCAAACACTCCCAGGGCAGGTACAGCACGGGTTAGATACAAAGTAAAGCTCCCTCTACAGTGTCCCATCAAAGACTCCCAGGGCAGGTACAGCACGGATTAGATACAGGGTAAAACTCTCCCTACACGGTCCCATCAAACACTCCCAGGGCAGGTCCAGCATGGGTTAGATACAGAGTAATGCTCCCTCTACACGGTCCCATCAAACACTCCCGGGGCAGGTACAGCACAGGTTAGATACAGAGTAAAGCTCCCTCTACACTGTCCCATCAAACAGTCCCGGGGCAGGTACAGCATGGGTTAGATACAGAGTAAAGCTCCCTCTACACTGTCCCATCAAACACTCCCAGGGCAGGTACAGCACGGGTTAGATAGAGAGTAAAGCTCCCTCTGCACTGTCCCATCAAACAGTCCCGGGGCAGGTACAGCATGGGTTAGATACAGAGTAAAGCTCCCTCTACACTGTCCCATCAATCACTCCCAGGGCAGGTACAGCACGGGTCAGATACAGAGTAAAGCTCCCTCTACACTGTCCCATCAAACACTCCCAGGGCAGGTACAGCACGGGTTAGATACAGAGTAAAGCTCCCTCTACACTGTCCCATCAAACACTCCCAGGGCAGGTACAGCACGGGTTAGGTACAGAGTAAACCTCCCTCTACACTGTCCCATCAAACACTCCCAGGGCAGGTACAGCACGGGTCAGATACAGAGTAAAGCTCCCTCTACACTGTCCCATCAAACACTCCCAGGGCAGGTACAGCACGGGTTAGATACAGAGTAAAGCTCCCCCTGCACTGTCCCATCAAACACTCCCAGGGCAGGTACAGCACGGATTAGATACAGAGTAAACCTCCCTCTACACTGCCCCATCAAACACTCCCAGGGCAGGTACAGCACGGGTTAGATACAAAGTAAAGCTCCCTCTACAGTGTCCCATCAAAGACTCCCAGGGCAGGTACAGCACGGATTAGATACAGGGTAAAACTCTCCCTACACTGTCCCATCAAACACTCCCAGGGCAGGTCCAGCATGGGTTAGATACAGAGTAATGCTCCCTCTACACTGTCCCATCAAACACTCCCGGGGCAGGTACAGCACAGGTTAGATACAGAGTAAAGCTCCCTCTACACTGTCCCATCAAACAGTCCCGGGGCAGGTACAGCATGGGTTAGATACAGAGTAAAGCTCCCTCTACACTGTCCCATCAATCACTCCCAGGGCAGGTACAGCACATAGAAACATAGAAGACAGGAGCAGGAGTCGGCCATTCGGCACCTTGAGCCTGCTCCGCCATTCAATATGATCATGGCTGATCATCCAAACTCAGTACCCTTTCCCTGCCGTCTCCCCATATCCCTTGATCCCTTTAGCCTTAAGAAATATATCTAACTCCTTCTTGAATAAACTTAATGAATTGGCCTCAACTGCCTTCTGTGGTAGAGAATTCCACAGGTTCACCACTCTCTGGGTGAAGAAATTCCTCCTCATCTCTGTCCTAAATGGCTTACCCCTTATCTTTAGACTGTGACCCCTGGTTCTGGACTCCCCCGCCATCGGGAACATCCCTCCTGCATCTAGTCTGTCTAGTCCTGTTAGAATTTTATAAGTTTCAATGAGATCCCCTTTCATTCTTCTAAACTCTAGCGAGTTTAATCTCATACGTCATTCCTGCCATCCCAGGTATCAGTCTGGTGAATCTTCGCTGCACTCCCTCAATGGCATGAACATCCTTCCTCAGATAATGTAAGATTCGCAAAATTGAACATTGTCCTATAAGGGTCTATTGGCAGAAGAGGCCTTAATTTTAAAGACTGTTTTAAAAGAAGCCCAGAAAAAGGGGCATACAAAATGGCCGCCAGACCCCGTGACCAGCTTTTCGGGACACTTTAAAATGGTTCCTGCAGTCCCCAGACAGCCTTTGTGGATTCAGCCCACAGTAAGTCCTGGAAACGGAACCAGACAGAACCACATACATATGGATTGGATGCAGATCCAGTCAGATCGGCCTGTAGATAAAGGCCATCTAAATGTTTACCCAGACAAAGGGAAACAGTTTTATATTCATAGGGGAGCATCAAAGACCCATTAAAGACATCAAGAAGACATTCAAAACAATACAAGGTCATTCCAGACCAGAGATGGCCGTTACCGGCCATCCCAAAGTAGTTTAAAACATAATAACTACCCCGTTGTGATACCAGCCCGTCAAAAGTTAAACAAAGACTAACCTTGATTTGGCGGGAGATAAAGGCTTTTTTTTTAGAAGTATATCTGGGAGACCCGGGGTAGCGATCGAGGTTGTGAGAAAGATCGAGGTGCTGAGGAGGTTCACAGGATCCGGGGCTTCAGCTGGGCTTCTACATCGGTACGGAGTTCAAGCGGAGACGACGGAGGATCGAGGTTCGGGATGGGAGGTCGAGTCAGCATCTAGCCCCGGGGTAACTGTCGGGAGATCATCGACCAACCCCGGGACGCTGACAAGTATAGGTGAAACCTATATTAAAATGGTGAACCAACTGGGCTGTGCGACGAAACCCATACGAGAATGGTAAAACAGTTGGTCTCTCCCCGCACTGACTTCCAGGCCTGCTGACATCCAGCCTGTCCATGACCTTCACCTCGAGGAAGAAGAGAGAGTGTCGCAGCCCGCAGCGCTGACCACGTGGAGACAGGACGCCTGAAAGGTTCAAAACGCAGACCTGTTTCAAAACTCTATACTTTCCAACTG
Source organism: Somniosus microcephalus (assembly GCF_052327205.1). NCBI lineage: Eukaryota > Metazoa > Chordata > Chondrichthyes > Squaliformes > Somniosidae > Somniosus > Somniosus microcephalus. The sequence continues at coordinate 34,973,775 of NC_140990.1, read as the reverse complement.
GATTGGTGAGCATGTTTCTGGCCCCTCACAATCTGATCTAGATAGGCTTAGGGGGTGGGCCTTTAAAGGGTAATTTTAACAATGAGTTGTTGTCCCTCGATGTTCCGTGTGTTTCCCCATTTCGTGATGATTTTGTAAAGTATAACATGCCTGTACATATCTTAGCCAGTACTGTAGTATGATTTGTTTTTCCCTCCCATGTACCTTATTGGCTTGCAGTTTGATCTGTTCCTTTATGCAATAAAGTTTCATTTCGTTTTCATTAAACCTGGTCTGTAGAGTTTTCTCTGCATTGTAGTTCCTGCCCCAAAGTCCAGTGTCTAGAACCTAAGGGGCGAGTGGGTCGAACCACTCAAGGTTTTACTGTGCAAGAGAGAGAGGCCTCTAGAGAGAGAAACCTCTGCGATCTAAAACCCCTTACAATAAGGCGACCAAAACTGCACACAATACTCAAGGTGTGGTCTCACCAAGGCCCTGTACAACTGCAGCAAGGCATCCTGGTTCCTGTACTCAAACCCTCTCTCTACGAAGGCCAACATACCATTTGCCTTCTTAACCGCCTGCTGCACCTGCATGCTTACCTTCAGCGACTGGTGCACAAGGACACCCAGGTCTCGTTGCACTTGCCCTTCTCCCCATCTATTGCCGTTCAGATAATAATCTGCCTTCCTGTTTTTCCACCAAAGTGGATAACCTTGCATTTATCCATATTATATTGCATCTGCCATGCATCTGCTCAATCACCCAACATGTCCAAATCATACTGGAGTTTCTCGGCATCCTCCTCACAGCACACATGCCCACGCAGCTTTGTGTCGTCTGCAAACTTGGAGATATTACATCTAGTTCCCTCGTCTAGATCATTAATATATATTGTGAATAGCTGGGGTCCTAGGACCAATCCCTGCAGTACCCCACTAATCACTGGCTGCCACTCGGAGAAAGACCCATTTATTCCAACTCTTTTCTTCCTGTCTGCCAACCAGTTCTCTATCCAAGTCAGTACCTTGCCCCCAATCCCATGTGCCTTAACTTTACACACTAATCTCTTATGTGGGACCTTATCGAAAGACTTCTGAAAGTCCAAATACACCACATTCACTGGTTCTCCCTTATCTATTCTACCAGTTACATCCTCAAAAAATTCCAGTGGATTAGTCAAGCACGATTTACCTTTTGTAAATCCATGTTGACTGTCCGATCCTGTCACTGTTTTCCAAGTGCTCTGCTATTACATCTTTTATAATGGACTCTAGCACTTTCCCCACTACCGATGTCAGGCTTACCGATCTATAATTCTCCGTTTTCTCTCTACCACCTTTTTTTGAACAGTGGGGTAACATTAGCTACCCTCCAATCCATGGGAACTGTTCCAGAGTCTATAGAATTTTGGAAGATGACCAGCAATGCATCGACTATTTCTAGGGCCACTTCCTTAAGTACCCCAGGATGTAGATTATCAGGCCCTGGGGATTTATCGGCCTTCAATCCCATCAATTTCCCGAATACCATTTCCCTACAAATACTGATTTCATTCATTTCCTCTCTCTCATTCGACCCTATGTTCCCCGACATCTCTGGGAGGTTATTTGTGTCCTCCTTTGTGAAGACAGAACCAAAGTATGTAGTTAATTGGTCTGCCATTTCTTTGTTCCCCATTATAAATTCCCCTGATTCTGACTGCAAGGGACCTACACTTGACTTCACCAATCTTTTTCTCTTCACATATCTATAGAAGCTTTTACACTCAGTTTTTATGTTCCCTGCTAGCTTACTCTCATACTCTATTTTCCCCCTCTTAATTAATCCCTTTGTCCTCCTTTGCTGAATCCTAAACTGCTCCCAATCCTCAGGTTTACTGCCTTTTCTGGCCAATTTATATGTCCTCTCCTTGGATCTTATGCTATCCCTAATTTCCCTTGTTAGCTACGGTTGAGTCACCTTTTTTGTTTTTGCACGGGTTAGATACAGAGTAAAGCTCCCTTTACACTATCCCATCAAACACTCCCAGGACAGGTACAGCATGGGTTAGATACAGAGTAAAGCTCTGATGGGCCTTCAATAACCACAAAACTAGAAGTTATAGACTTAAACAAGTTGGCTTTTAATCACTAAGATCAGAGCTAACATCTCAACACGCCGACTGGTTCACAGGAATGAGTCATACAGATCCTGGGATCTTTATGTAAGAGAAGTCAGGGGCGGTGCCAAGAGCCAAGACCTGGAACCTCCCAGGTTAGTCGGGAAAGAGGAAGTGAAACTATACACAGTGGGGGAGGGTAATATACATGAGTGCAAAACGAATACAGGACCAAGACAAACAGATTTCATTACATTCACCCCTTCTATAGATTTAGTCCATCGGGGTGATGTTTCTTAAAAGTTGGTATAAGTGAGTCTGTCAGGAGGTTTTGCAGTTCTCAGTGATCGGCGCAAAGCCGGTTGGGGTGCCTCTAGGGGAGTGGATTCTGGTTCCTCCGCTGTCCGGGCCTCCGCAGTGTCTTCCAGGTTATCTGCAGTGTCCTCCAGGTTAAAGTTGGGTATTGATACCTCTGGGCGTCCTGTCTCTTTGTTGTGTAGGTCTTCATCGGGTAGTCTCCCATCGTTCTCTCCGCTCCCTGAGGGAGCGAGGTCTTTTATGGAAACAGTGTCCTCTCGCCTGTCAGAGTATTCGATATAGGAGTACTGAGGGTTTGCATGGAGGAGCTGTACCTTTTCCACAAGGGGGTCCATTTTATGGCCTCTCACGTGCTTCCGCAATAGTACTGTCCCCGGAGACGTCAGCCACGCGGGTAGAGATATGCCCGAGGTGGATTTCCGGGGGAAAATGAACATCTTTTCGTGAGGGGTAGCATTAGTGGCAGTACATAACAGAGACCTTATGGAGTGGAGCATGTCTGGGAGGACTTCCTGCCAGCGGGAGGTCGGAAGGCCTTTTGACTTTAAGGCTAACATGACAGCCTTCCAAACAGTAGCATTCTCCCTTTCCACTTGCCCATTACCCCGGGGGTTGTAGCTAGTGGTTCTGCTAGTGGTTATCCCCTTCGAGAGCAAGAACTGGCGCAGCTCGTCACTCATGAATGACGTCCCCCTATCGCTGTGTATGTAGTTCGGCATGCCAAACATGCAGAATAGATTACAGAGACACTTGATGACCGTGGCACTGGTCATGTCTGGGCAGGGAATGGCGAAGGGGAAGTGGGAATATTCATCAATGATATTGAGGAAGTATACGTTACAGTCGGCAGAGGGAAGGGGTCCCTTGAAGTCCAGACTTAGGTGCTCGAATGGCCGTGTGGCTTTGATAAGGTGTGCACGGTCAGGCCTGTAGAAACAAGGCTTGCATTCCGCACAGATGCGGCAGGTTCTGGTCATTGCCCTGACCTCCTCGGTGGAGTGGGGCAGATTGTGGGACTTTATAAAATGGTATAGTCGGGTGACCCCTGGGTGACAGAGGTCATTGTGGAGACCCTGTAATTTGTCCGTATGAATGCTGGCACACAGTCCCCGCGATAGGGCATCTGGGGGTTCATTAAGGGCTCCCGGCCTGTACATAATATCATAGTCGAACGTGGATAGTTTGATCCTCCACCTGAGTATTTTGTCATTCTTGATTTTCCCCCTTTGTTTGTTATTAAACATGAAAGCCACCGACCGCTGGTCGGTGAGCAGGGTGATACGTTTGCCGGCTAGGTAGTGTCACCAGTGCCGCACTGCCTCCACTATAGCCTGTGCCTCCTTCTCGACAGAAGAGTGCCTGATTTCAGGTCCCTGAAGGGTTCGGGAGAAGAAGGCCACAGGCCTCCCAGCCTGATTGAGGGTCGCAGCTAAGGCAAAGTCTGACGCATCGCTTTCGATTTGAAAGGGAATGCATTTGTCCACTGCACACACTGCAGCCCTTTCAATGTCCTGTTTAATACTGGTGAAAGCCTCCCGAGCTTCAGCTGATAGTGGGAAGGACGTCGATTTAATGAGGGGTCGGGCCTTATCAGAGTAATTGGGCACCCATTGGGCATAATACGAAAAAAATCCCAGGCACCTTTTTAAAGCTTTGGGATTGTGTGGCAGGGGCAGTTCCTTTAGGGGGCGTAATCGGTCAGGGTCCGGTCCAATTACCCCATCTTCCACCACACAGCCGAGGATACAGAGACGGGTTGTGCTGAAGACACATTTGTCTTCGTTGTAGGTTAGATTCAGCTTTAGGGCAGTTTTTAAAAATCTCGCAAGATTTAGATCGTGGTCTTGCTGGTTGTGCCTGCAGATAGTGACATTGTCCAGATAGGGGTAGGTAGCTTGTAGTTTATTCTCGTCAACCATCTCACATTGGAAGACCGAGACCCCATTTGTTACCCCGAAGGGCACTTTGAGAAAATGGTAGAGGCGCCCATTCGCCTCAAAGGCGGTGTATGGGCGGTCCTCCGTTCTAATGGGGAGCTGGTGATACGCGGATTTGAGGTCGATAGTCAAGAAGACTCGGTATTGCGCAATCTGGTTGACCATTTCTGATATGCGGGGTAAAGGGTAGGCGTCCAGCTGGGTATAAATATTAACAGTCTGGCTGTAGTCAATTACCATCCGTTTCTTTTTGCTATTTTTAACTATGACTACTTGGGCACGCCACGGGCTGGTACTGCATTCAATAATGCCTTCCCGCAGGAGTCTGTCCACTTCCGCCTTGATAAAGTGTCTGTCTTCCAGACGGTACCGTCTACTTTTGGTCGCTATGGGCCTATAGTTCAGAGCGAGATTAGCGAATAAAGAGGGCGGGCTGATTTTTAAGGTTGATAGGTCACAGACTGTGAGTGGTGGCTGGGACCCGCCATATGCTAGCGTGACACTTTCGTGGTGGCACTGGAAGTCCAGGCCCAAGATTACATTAACACAGAGTTCTGGCATCACGAGGAGTTTAAAATCCTTGTAGTCCGTGCCTTTTACAGTCAGTGTTACCACACAGTAGCCCAAAATGTCTGAAGTGTGGGGCTTAGCAGCCATAGCAATTCTGCTCCGTGTAGGGGTTACCGTTAATGAGTGCCGCCGTACCAGGCTAGGGTGGATATAACTCTCGGTACTCCCACAGTCAATTAAACATTTCGTTAAATTCCCGTTTACCTGTATGTCCATCATGGATTTTGTCAACGGGTGTGGCCTGGATTGATCCACCGTGATCGAAGCCACTGTTGGGCCCTGGGCGGCCGTTGAGTCGGGAAAAGATGGCGGATCCCAAGATGGCGGCCCGCACGGCACGCACGAGGCGGTGACGGAGTTGGAAATCGGATTCCCCCTGCAGACTTTGCTAAAATGCCCCTTTTTCTTACATTTGAAGCATGTAGCGTCCTTCGCTGGGCATCGTTGTCTGGGGTGCTTGGCCTGGCCGCAGAAGTAGCATTTCGGGCCTCGAGACATTGCCGCTGTAGTAGGACTCCTGGGTGAACTTCTGTGTGGGGACTCCGGCGGCGTAGAGCTGGTCTGAGACCTGGATGGGGAAGATGGCTGATTCCAAGATGGCAGCCCCCTCGGCGCGCACGAGGCAGTGAGGGCCGCATGGCTGGAAGAATAAGAGTTGAGTTTTTCTGGGCCACGTCCAGCGATCGCGCAGTGGCCACTGCCTTTTTTAAGTCCAGGACCTCCTTCTCCAGCAGTCTCTGCCGGATATAATTCGATTTGAGGCCCGTGATGAAGGAATCGCAGACCAATTTGTCAGAGTACACGTTGGCCGTCACGGCCTTGCAGTTACAGTCCCGGACCAGGTCCTTTAAGCCCTGTAAGAAATCGTCCATTGATTCCTCTGGTCGCTGCCTGCGTGTAGCCAGCAGATGTCTGGCGTACACTTCGTTTACCGGCCTCTGGTATTGGGCCTTCAGGATAGTGATGGCCTCTGTGTAAGAGGTGGCGTCCCGGATGAACAAATAAATCCGATGACTTACGCGAGTAGTCAGTAGACTCAGTTTATCTACCTCGCTAGCGGATGAGGCCCCCGCGAAGAGTTCGAAGCATTTGAGCCAGTGTCCAAATTGATTTGATGCTTCAGCAGAATGTGGATCCAAGTCCAGACGCTCTGGTTTTAGGAGTCGATCCATCCTAGTATTCTTTAGTGATTAAAATTGATGGGCCTTCAATAACCACAAAACTAAAAGTTATAGACTTAAACAAGTTGGCTTTTAATCACTAAGATCAGAGCTAACATCTCAACACGCCGACTGGTTCACAGGAATGAGTCATATAGATCCTGGGATCTTTATGTAAGAGAAGTCAGGGGCGGAGCCAAGAGCCAAGACCTGGAACCTCCCAGGTTAGTCGGGAAAGAGGAAGTGAAACTATACACAGTGGGGGAGGGTAATATACATGAGTGCAAAACGAATACAGGACCAAGACAAACAGATTTCATTACAAGCTCCCTTTACACTGTCCCATCAAACACTCCCAGGACAGGTGCAGCACGGGTTAGATACAGAGTAAATCTCCCTCTACACTGTACCATCAAACACTCCCAGGGCAGGTACAGCATGGGTTAGATACAGAGTAAAGCTCCCTCTACAAAGTTCCATCAAACACTCCCAGGGCAGGTACAGCACGGGTTGGATACAGAGTAAAGCTCCCTCTACACTATCCCATCAAACACTCCCAGGGCAGGTACAGCACGGGTTAGATACAGGAGGCGAGTGTGCAGTGGAGAGTCAGGGTCGGGCTAGGTGTCTGAGGGATGAAGGAGGCGAGTGTGCAGTGGAGAGTTAGGGTCGGGCTGGATCACTGAGGGATGAAGGAGGCGAGTGTGCAGTGGAGAGTCAGGGTTGGGCTAGGTCACTGAAGGATGAAGGAGACGAGTATGTTGTGCAGTGTCAGGGAAAAGGAAAATTGAAAACCAGGTTTGCAGGTATGATGCTCTATTCACACATCAAATGTGAGAGAGATGCTGTGGGACACACGTTAAGCCCAGTAAGCTGTAAGTGATTAACAGACTGTGTTTTGTGTTTAGTGATCCCGGGCATGTTACCGATACCATCCCTGGATACCAAGGCTAGGTGAGGCACTCTGGAAGGTATGGGGAGCTAGGACTTGTCCATGAGAGTAACCGAAGGTATGAGAACTGAAACAATCTAGAGTTACAAAGGAGAAAAGGCCCAAAAATGGAGCAGTCTGTAACAGGACATCAAATAGTCTCCTCTTATCTTGGAGAAATCAAATACTCAAAACATTGAGTGTTTGAAGCAAAGCTGATTTATTCAACAGATATCCAGAATATTAAACACCAGCCCAGTTATTGGGGTTATTAAGATCAGCAGAAATAAACCCCAACTGTCAGAATGAACTTGGTTCAGTCCTGGACATGATTAACAGCAGCAATAACAGCAGAATCCAACCTCTGCAGTCACTTGTGAACTCGCTGGTGTCTCAGCAGGTGGGATGAAAGGGAGAATCCCTTCCCACACACGGAGCAGGTGAACGGCCTCTCCCCAGTGTGAACTCGCTGGTGTGTCAGCAGGTAAGATGACTGAGTGAATCCCTTCCCACACTCAGAGCAGGTAAATGGCCTCTCCCCAGTGTGAATACGCTGGTGTCTCAGCAGGTTGCAGGTCTGAATGAATCCCTTCCCACACTCGGAGCAGGTGAACGGCCTCTCCCCGGTGTGAATGCATTGGTGATTAAGCAGATCCCTTTTGCTTTTAAAGCTCTGCTCACAGTAAGAACATTTAAATGGTCTCTTACCAGTGTGAACAAGGTGATGTGCAGTGAGGTGGGATGACTGAGTGAATCCTTTCCCACACACGGAGCAGGTGAACGGCTTCTCCCCGGTGTGAACAGACTGGTGTGTCCGCAAGTTGGATGAATTTGTGAATCCCTTCCCACACACGGAGCAGGTGAACGGTCTCTCTCCGGTGTGAGTGCGTTGGTGTTGCATCAGATGCTTTCTGCTTTTAAAGCGCTTCTCACAGTCAGAACATTTAAACGGTCTCTTATTAGAGTGAACAAGTTTGTGTGCAGTGAGGCTGGAGGAGTTAGTGAATCCCTTCCCACACATGGAGCAGGTGAACGGCCTCTCCCCGGTGTGACTGCGTCGATGCGTTTCCAGCTCAGATGGGTAATTGAATCCCTTCCCACAGTCCCCACATTTCCACGGTTTCTCCATGGTGCAAATGTCCTTGTGTCTCTCCAGGTTGGACGATCAGTTGAAGCCTCATCCACACATAGAACACGTGTACGGTTTCTCCCCGCTGTGAACAGTGTGATGTTTTTTCAGGCTGTGTAACTGGTTAAAGCTCTTTCCACAGTCAGTGCACTGGAACACTCTCACTCGTGTGTGTGTGTCTCGGTGCTTTTCCAGTCACACTGATGTTTGAAATCTTTTCCCACAGACAGAACAGACAAACATTTCTCCTTCCACATTCAGAGGCCGATGATATTCAGGTCCTGGTGAATCCAGTGACTCGCTCAGATCCTGACGTGATGTTTGGTTTCAGTTTCCCGTCTGTAAATCCTCCCCTTCTAATACCCTGTAAAAGGAGTTTACAAAATTCATCACTGTAAGTACAGGATAGAAATTCAGAACAGACAATTCTAGTTTCTATGGAACATTCTTTCCTCTCTTGTTCCCCCAAAGCTGTAAATCCCCGTCCCACACACTCTCCCTCCTCCCTGTGCTGAAATCCAAACCCATCGCACCATCTCCAACATTTTTTCCTCTGCACCCATTTTTCTTCCCCCTCTGAAGGTGCTGACTCTGGCTGGGTTCAGTTCTACACTCACTGGTTCCCCTCCCTCTCCTCCCCTGAAGGTGCTGACTCTGGCTGGGTTCAGTTCTACATTCACTGGTTCCTCTCCCTCTCCTCCCCTGAAGGTGCTGACTCTGGCTGGGTTCAGTTCCACTCTCACTGGTACCCCTCCCTCTCCTCCCCTGAAGGTGCTGACTCTGGCTGGGGTCAGTTCTACACTCACTGGTTCCCCTCCCTCTCCTCCCCTGAAGGTGCTGACTCTGGCTGGGTTCAGTTCTACACTCACTGGTTCCCCTCCCTCTCCTCCCCTGAAGGTGCTGACTCTGGCTGGGTTCAGTTCTACACTCACTGGTTCTCCTCCCCTGAAGGTGCTGACTCTGGCTGGGTTCAGTTCTACACTCATTGGTCCCCCTCCCTCTCCTCCCCTGAAGGTGCTGACTCTGGCTGGGTTCAGTTCAACACTCACTGGTTCCCCTCCCTCTCCTCCCCTGAAGGTGTTGACTCTGGCTGTGTTCAATTCTACACTCACTGGTTCCCCACCATCTCCTCCCCTGAAGGTGCTGACTCTGGCTGGGTTCAGTTCTACACTCACTGGTTCCTCCCTCTCCTCCCCTGAAGGTGCTGACCCTGTCTGGGTTCAGTTCTACACTCACTGGTTCTCCTTTCTCTCCTCCCCTGAAGGTGCTGACTCTGGCTGGGTTCAGTTCTACATTCACTGGTTCCTCTCCCTCTCCTCCCCTGAAGGTGCTGACTCTGGCCGGATTCAGTTCTACACTCACTGGTTCCCCTCCCTCTCCTTCCCTGAATATGCTGACTCTGGCTGGGTTCAGTTCTGCACTCACTGGTTCCCCTGAAGGTGCTGACTCTGGCTGGGTTCAGTTCTACACTCACTGGTTCCCCTCCCTCTCCTCCACTGAAGGTGATGACTCTCCGTGGGTTCAGTTCTACACTCACTGGTCCCCCTCCCTCTCCTACCCTGAAGGTGCTGACTCTGGCTGGGTTCAGTTCTACACTCACTGGTTCCTCTCTCTCCTCCCCTGAAGGCGCTGTCTCAGGCTGGGTTCTGTTCCACACTCACTGGTTCTCCTCCCTCTCCTCTGCTGAAGGTGCTGACTTTGGCTGCGTTCAGTTCTACACTCACTGATTCCCCTCCCTCTCCTCCCCGGAAGGTGCTGACTCTGGCTGGGTTCAGTTCTACACTCACTGGTTCCCCTCCCTCTCCTCCCCTGAAGGTGCTGACTCTGGCTGGGTTCAGTTCTACACTCACTGGTTCCCCTCCCTCTCCCCCCCCTGAAGGTGCTGACTCTGGCTGGGTTCAGTTCTATAGTCACTGGTTCCCCTCCCTCTCCTCCCCTGAAGGTGCTGACTCTGGCTGGGTTCAGTTCTACACTCATTGGTCCCCCTCCCTCTCCTCCCCTGAAGGTGCTGACTCTGGCTGGGTTCAGTTCAACACTCACTGGTTCCCCTCCCTCTCCTCCCCTGAAGGTGTTGACTCTGGCTGTGTTCAATTCTACACTCACTGGTTCCCCACCATCTCCTCCCCTGAAGGTGCTGACTCTGGCTGGGTTCAGTTCTACACTCACTGGTTCCTCCCTCTCCTCCCCTGAAGGTGCTGACCCTGTCTGGGTTCAGTTCTACACTCACTGGTTCTCCTTTCTCTCCTCCCCTGAAGGTGCTGACTCTGGCTGGGTTCAGTTCTACATTCACTGGTTCCTCTCCCTCTCCTCCCCTGAAGGTGCTGACTCTGGCCGGATTCAGTTCTACACTCACTGGTTCCCCTCCCTCTCCTTCCCTGAATATGCTGACTCTGGCTGGGTTCAGTTCTGCACTCACTGGTTCCCCTCCCTCTCCTCCCCTGAAGGTACTGACTCTGGCTGGGTTCAGTTTTACACTCACTGGTTTCCCTCCCTCTTCTCCCCTGAATGTGCTGACTCTGGCTGGGTTCAGTTCTACATTCACTGATTCCCCTCCCTCTCCTCCCCTGAAGGTACTGACTCTGGCTGGGTTCAGTTCTGCACTCACTGGTTCCCCTGAAGGTGCTGACTCTGGCTGGGTTCAGTTCTACACTCACTGGTTCCCCTCCCTCTCCTCCACTGAAGGTGATGACTCTCCGTGGGTTCAGTTCTACACTCACTGGTCCCCCTCCCTCTCCTACCCTGAAGGTGCTGACTCTGGCTGGGTTCAGTTCTACACTCACTGGTTCCTCTCTCTCCTCCCCTGAAGGCGCTGTCTCAGGCTGGGTTCTGTTCCACACTCACTGGTTCTCCTCCCTCTCCTCTGCTGAAGGTGCTGACTTTGGCTGCGTTCAGTTCTACACTCACTGATTCCCCTCCCTCTCCTCCCCGGAAGGTGCTGACTCTGGCTGGGTTCAGTTCTACACTCACTGGTTCCCCTCCCTCTCCTCCCCTGAAGGTGCTGACTCTGGCTGGGTTCAGTTCTACACTCACTGGTTCCCCTCCCTCTCCCCCCCCTGAAGGTGCTGACTCTGGCTGGGTTCAGTTCTATAGTCACTGGTTCCCCTCCCTCTCCTCCCCTGAAGGTGCTGACTCTGGCTGGGTTCAGTTCTACACTCACTGGTTCCCCTCTCCTCCCCTGAAGGTGCTGACTCTCCCTGCGTTCAGTTCTACACTCACTGGTTTCCCTCTCTCTCCCCCCCCCTGAAGGTGCTGACTCTGGCTGGGTTCAGTTCTACACTCACTGGCTCCCCACCTTATGAATTGCTTCGGGCACTTTGTTAAACACACACACAACAGAAGCACATTAATCTGATGGGAGATCACTGACACACGAGCAGCCAGCAGTGTGGAGCCTCCCGAGAAGTCCGGCTCCTTTACAGCCATTATTTGCAGGATCTGGGACACAGAAAAAAGTCTAATTCAAATTAGTAATATATTTATTCACACAAACTAAGCACCAAAATAATGAATCATTTCTCCTTCATTTACAGACGCTCCCTGACCAGTCTAAAAATGACTGTGGTAATTATTCCATGAAGATTTAACATGTTTATATCAAATAAATCAGCTTTGTGTCAAACACACAGTGTGTCAAATATTTGATTTCTCTAAGATAAGAGGAGACTAATTAATGTCCTGTTACCGACTGCTCAATTTTTGGGCCTTTTCTCCTTTCTAACTCTAGATTATTTCAGTTCTCATACCTTTGGTTACTCTCATGGACAAGTCCCAGATCCCCATACCTTCCAGAGTGCCTCTCCCAGCCTTGGTATCCAGGGAAGGTCTCGGTAACACGCCCGGGATTAGTAAACACAAAACCCAGTCCGTTAATCACTTTCAGCTACTGGACTTAGTGTGTGACCCACAGCATCTCTCTCACCTTCGATGTGTGAATAGAGCATCATGCCTCAGAACCTGGTTTTAATTTAAATTTTAATCCACTCAGCAAATGTTTTTTTTTAAATGAACAAGTAAACAGATCACATCAAACAATTAGCAAAGGATTAGAGTCAATAAGATGAACAATTAAACACATCACGGCCCAATAATGCAGCTCTATATTCACAGGAGTAAGTCTGTTATCTAACTGCTCGAGTGGACAGAATACAGAAAGATCCCAGCTCTAAGAAACCCTCAGATCGTTTGTAATCATTGTCTCCTGCAATGGCTCCTCTTCCTGCTCCCGCACCGTTAGAATATTTTAAAGTGGCCCAAATGGTCGGATATCCCAGCATGCTTTGCTTGACCATTCTAGCCAGAGAGCGAATGTGGAGAAAAGGGGAAGTTGAATCTTGTCTCTGTGTGTGAGCAGCAGACAGTTCAAAGACAGAGAATACTGAAATGATAAACACCCAGGTCAAGAGAAGGCCGTTACCAAGATAAGGGAGACAGTTGCTCAGAGAGCCACATAGCTAAAGACCCAATAACACTGGGAATTGCTCAGGCAGTAGACTTGTTGATACCGTGCGAGGTCAGGGGTCAGTTCATATTCTGATAACAGAAGCTTACACATTCCTAACAGGGACATGCTGTTTCTTCAGCCCAGATAAGAGCTGCGATCTGGAATTCCGTGGCAATACGTGGCACAACCCATCCGTGGTTAACGCAGTGTCAGGATGGGGGTGGGATTAATGACTAAGACATTAGGACAGCAATGCCTCAAATTTAAAATTCTCATCCTTGTTTTCAAATCCCTCCGGGGCCTCACTTCTCCCTATCGATGCAACCTCCTCCAGCCATACAATCCTCCGAGATCTCTGCGCTCCTCCAATTCTGCATCTTGCCCGTCCCCTATTTTAATCACTCCACCATAGGCGGGTGTGCTTTCAGCTGCCAAGGTCCTAAGTTATTGAATTCCCTCCATAAATCTCTCTTTCCACCTTTAATAAGATCCTTAAAATGATATTCTTAAAGTTAGAACTAGGTAATTGAGGAGTGACATCAGATGGCACTTTTTCACACACAGGGCAGTAGAAATGTGGAACTCTCTCCCCCAAAAGGCTGTGGATGCTGGGGGTCGATTGGAGCTTTCAAGACTGAGATGATCGATTTTTGTGAGGTAATTGTTCCAAGGGATGTGGAATAAAGGCGGGTAAATGGAGTTAAGATACGGATCAGCCTGATCTAATTGAATGGTGGAGCAGGCTCGAGGGGCTGAATGGCCTCCTCCTGTTCCTAATGTTCCTGTGACACCCTCAGAAATGCCCCGGAGCAGTGAAATCCCACTGGGCCCCAGCACATGCTCAATGGAAAGCCCAGGTCAAGGGCAAACCCAGCGTGCCCTCTCTGAACCCGGTTTGCTGCTCCCTCTGTGCCCAGCACTGCCTGCACCCCCGGCGCACGGCAGTGGAATTTCAGCCTCAGTGTTACAAGTTTCATCGGTTACAGGCTGGAGAGAGGAATCATTCAATCTGTCACTGAGCTGTGTGATTGATTCAGTCTCCACTAATATTGACTCTCAGAAATGCCCAAGAAGCAGTTTTTGACTAATATCGGCTCCCACAGGGATGAGGAATTCACAGAGTTACAGAGAGTCTGCAGCACAGAAACAGGCCATTCGGCCCAACTGGTCCGTGCCGGTGTTTCTGCTCCACACGAGCCTCCTCCTGCTCCTCTTCATCCAAACCAATCCAATTACATGGGAGCGTAGGGATGAAAAAGGGTTGGGGTGAGGGGTTGGAGAGTAGGGGTGAAAGAGAAGTTGGGGTGAGGGGCGTTGGAGAGTAGGGGTGACAGAGGAGTTGGGGTGAGGGGGGTTGGAGAGTAGGGGTGAAAGAGGAGTTGGGGTGAGGGAGTTGCAGGGTAGGGATGAAAGGGGAGTTGGGGTGAGGGGGATGGAGAGTAGGGGTGAAAGAGGAGTTGGGGTGAGGGGGTTGGAGAGTAGGGGTGAAAGAGAAGTTGGAGTGAGGGGGTTGGAGAGTAGGGGTGAAAGAGGAGTTGGGGTGAGGGGGTTGGAGAGTAGGGGTGAAAGAGGAGTAGGGGTGAGGGGGGTGGAGAGTAGGGGTGAAAGAGGAGTTGGGGTGAGGGGGTGAGAGAGTAGGGGTGATAGAGGAGTTGGGGTGAGGGGGTTGGAGAGTAGGGGTGACAGAGGAGTTGAGGTGAGGAGGGTTGGAGAGTAGGGGTGAAAGGGGAGTTGGGGTGAGGGGGGTTGGAGAGTAGGGGTGAAAGAGGAGTTGGGGTGAGGGGGTTGGAGAGCAGGGGTGAAAGAGGAGTTGGGGTGAGGGGGTTGGAGAGTAGGGGTGAAAGAGGAGTTGGGGTGAAGAGGGTTGGAGAGTAGGGGTGAAAGAGGAGTTGGGGTGAGGGGGGTTGGAGACTAGAGGTGAAAGAGGAGTTGGTGTGAGGAGGGTTGGAGAGTAGGGGTGAAAGGGGAGTTGGGGTGAGGGGGGTTGGAGAGTAGGGGTGAAAGAGGAGTTGGGGTGAGGGGGTTGGAGAGTAGGGGTGAAAGAGGAGTTGGGGTGAGGGGGGTTGGAGAGTAGGGGTGAAAGAGGAGTTGGGGTGAGGGGGTTGGAGAGTAGGGGTGAAAGAGGAGTTGGGGTGAGGGGCATTGGAGAGTAGGGGTGAAAGAGGAGTTGGGGTGAGGGGGGTTGGAGAGTAGGGGTGAAAGAGGAGTTGGGGTGAGGGGGTTGAGAGTAGGGGTGAAAGAGGAGTTAGGGTGAGGGGGGTTGGAGAGTAGGGGTGAAAGAGGAGTTGGGGTGAGGGTGTTGGAGAGTAGGGGTGAAAGAGGAGTTGGGGTGAGGGGGTTGGAGAGTAGGCGTGATGGAGGAGTTGGGGTGAGGGGGTTGGTGAGTGGGGTGACAGAGGAGTTGGGGTGAGGGGGGTTGGAGAGTAGGGGTGAAAGAGGAGTTGGGGTGAGGGGGTTGGAGAGTAGGGGTGAAAGAGGAGTTAGGGTGAGGGGGGTTGGAGAGCAGTGGTGAAAGAGGAGTTGGGGTGAGGGGGTTGGAGAGTAGGGGTGAAAGCGGAGTTGGGGTGAGGGGGTTTGGAGAGTAGGGGTGAAAGAGGAGTTGAGGTGAGGGGGGTTGGAGAGTAGGGGTGATAGAGGAGTTGGGGTGAGGGGGGTTGGAGAGTAGGGGTGAAAGAGGAGTTGGGGTGAGGGGGTTTGGAGAGTAGGGGTGACAGAGGAGTTGGGGTGAGGGGGTTGGAGAGTAGGGGTGAAAGCGGAGTTGGGGTTAGGGAGTTTGGAGAGTAGGGGTGAAAGAGGAGTTGGGGTAAGGGGGGTTGGAGAGTAGGGGTGAAAGAGGAGTTGGAGTGAGGGGGTTTGGAGAGTAGGGGTGAAAGAGGAGTTGGGGTGAGGGGGGTTGGAGAGTAGGGGTGAAAGAGGAGTTGGGGTGAGGAGGGTTGGAGAGTAGGGCTGAAAGAGGAGTTGGGTGAGGGGGTTGGAGAGTAGGGGTGAAAGAGGAGTTGGGGTGAGGGGAGTTGGAGAGTAGGGGTGAAAGAGGAGTTGGGGTGAGAGGGGTTGGAGAGTAGGGGTGAAAGAGGAGTTGGGGTGAGAGGGGTTGGAGAGTAGGGGTGAAAGAGGAGTTGGGGTGAGGGGGGTTGGAGAGTAGGGGTGAAAGAGGAGTTGGGGTGAGGAGGGTTGGAGAGTAGGGCTGAAAGAGGAGTTGGGTGAGGGGGTTGGAGAGTAGGGGTGAAAGAGGAGTTGGGGTGAGGGGAGTTGGAGAGTAGGGGTGAAAGAGGAGTTGGGGTGAGAGGGGTTGGAGAGTAGGGGTGAAAGAGGAGTTGGGGTGAGAGGGGTTGGAGAGTAGGGGTGAAAGAGGAGTTGGGGTGAGGGGAGTTGGAGAGTAGGGGTGAAAGAGGATTTGGGGTGAGGGGAGTTGGAGAGTAGGGGTGAAAGAGGAGTTGGGGTGAGGGAGTTGGAGAGTAGGGGTGAAAGAGGAGTTGGGGTGAGGGGGGTTGGAGAGTAGGGGTGAAAGAGGAGTTGGAGTGAGGGGGTTTGGAGAGTAGGGGTGAAAGAGGAGTTGGGGTGAGAGGGGTTGGAGAGTAGGGGTGAGAGAGGAGTTGGGGTGAGGGGGTTGGAGAGTAGGGGTGAAAGAGGAGTTGGGGTGAGGGGAGTTGGAGAGTAGGGGTGAAAGAGGATTTGGGGTGAGGGGAGTTGGAGAGTAGGGGTGAAAGAGGAGTTGGAGTGAGGGAGTTTGGAGAGTAGGGGTGAAAGAGGAGTTGGGGTGAGAGGAGTTGGAGAGTAGGGTGAAGAGGAGTTGGGGTGAGGGGGGTTGGAGAGTAGGGGTGAAAGAGGAGTTGTTGTGAGGGTGTTGGAGTGTAGGGGCGAAAGAGGAGTTGGGGTGAGGGGAGTTGGAGAGTAGGGTGAAAGAGGAGTTGGGGTGAGGGGGTCTGGAGAGTAGGAGTGAAAGAGGAGTTGGGGTGAGGGGGTTGGAGAGTAGGGGTGAAAGAGGAGTTGGGGTGAGGGGGGTTGGAGAGTAGGGGTGAAAGAGGAGTTGGGGTGAGGGGGTTGGAGAGTAGGGGTGAAGGAGGAGTTGGGGTGAGGGGTTTGGAGAGTAGGGGTGAAAGGGGAGTTGGGGTGAGGGGTTTGGAGAGTAGGGGTGAAAGAGGAGTTGGGGTGAGGGGGTTGGAGAGTAGGGGTGAAAGGGGAGTTGGGGTGAGGGGGTTGGAGAGTCGGGGTGAAAGAGGAGTTGGGGTGAGGGGGTTTGGAGAGTAGGGGTGAAAGAGGAGTTGGGGTGAGGGGGGTTGGAGAGTCGGGGTGAAAGAGGGGTTGGGATCAGGGGGTTGGAGAGTAGGAGTGAAAGAGGAGTTGGGGTGAGGGGGTTGGAGAGTATGGGTGAAAGAGGAGCTGGGGTGACGGGGGTTGGAGAGTAGGGGTGAAAGAGGGGTTGGGATCAGGGGGTTGGAGAGTAGGAGTGAAAGAGGAGTTGGGGTGAGGGGGTTGGAGAGTAGGGGTGAAAGAGGAGTTGGGGTGAGGGGGGTTGGAGAGTAGGCGTGATAGAGGAGTTGGGGTGAGGGGGTTGGAGAGTCGGGTGACAGAGGAGTTGGGGTGAGGGCATTGGAGAGTAGTGGTGAAAGAGGAGTTGGGGTGAGGGGGGTTGGAGAGTAGGGTTGAAAGCGGAGTTGGGGTGAGGGGGTTTGGAGAGTAGGGGTGAAAGAGGAGTTGGGGTGAGGGGGTTGGAGAGGCGGGGTGAAAGAGGAGTTGGGGTGAGGGGGTTGGAGAGTAGGGGACAAGCGGAGTTGGGGTTAGGGGGTTGGAGAGCAGGGGTGAAAGCGGAGTTGGGGTTAGGGGGTTTGGAGAGTAGGGGTGAAAGAGGAGTTGGGGTGAGGGGGTTTGGAGAGTAGGGGTGAAAGAGGAGTTGGGGTGAGGGGGGTTGGAGAGTCGGGGTGAAAGAGGAGTTGGGGTGAGGGGGCTGGGGAGTAGGGGTGAAAGAGGAGTTGGGCTGAGGGGGGTTGGAGAGTAGGGGTGAAACAGGAGTTGGGGTGAAGTTGATTGGAGAGTAGGGGTGAAAGAGTTGTTGGGGTGAGGGGGGGTTGGAGAGTAGGGGTGAAAGAGGAGTTGGGGTGAGGGGGGTTGGAGAGTTGGGGTGAAAGAGGAGTTGGGGTGAGGGGGGTTGGGGAGTAGGGGTGAAAGAGGAGTTGGGGTGAGGGGGTTGGAGAGTAGGGGTGAAAGAGGAGTTGGGGTGAGGGGGTTTGGAGAGTAGGGGTGAAAGAGGAGTTGGGGTGAGGAGGCTTGGAGAGTAGGGGTGAAAGAGGAGTTCGGGTGAGGGGGGTTGGAGAGCAGGAGTGAAAGAGGAGTAGGGGTGAGGGGGGTTGGAGAGTAGGGGTGAAAGAGGAGTTGGGGTGAGGGGGGTTGGAGAGTAGGGGTGAAAGAGGAGTTGGGGTGAGGAGGCTTGGAGAGTAGGGGTGAAAGAGGAGTTGGGGTGAGGGGGGTTGGAGAGTAGGGGTGAAAGAGGAGTTGGGGTGAGGGGGGTTGGAGAGTAGGGGTGAAAGAGGAGTTGGGGTGAGGGGGTTGGAGAGTAGGGGGGAAAGAGGAGTTGGGATGAGGGGAGTTGGAGAGTAGGGGTGAAAGAGGAGTTGGGGTGAGGGGGTTGGAGAGTAGGTGTGAAAGAGGAGTTGGGGTGAGGGGTGTTGGAGATTAGGGGTGAAAGAGGAGTTGGGGTGAGGGGAGTTGGAGAGTAGGGGTGAAAGAGGAGTTGGGGTGAGGGGGTTGGAGAGTAGGTGTGAAAGAGGAGTTGGGGTGAGGGGGTTGGAGAGTAGGGGTGAAAGAGGAGTTGGGGTGACGGGGGTTGGAGAGTAGGGGTGAAAGGGGAGTTGGGGTGAGGGAGTTGGAGAGTAGGGGTGAAAGAGAAGTTGGGGTGAGGGGGTTGGAGAGAAGGGGTGAAAGAGGAGTTGGGGTGACGGGGGTTGGAGAGTAGGGGTGAAAGGGGAGTTGGGGTGAGGGAGTTGGAGAGTAGGGGTGAAAGAGGAGTTGGGGTGAGGGTGGTTGGAGAGTAGGGGTGAAAGAGGAGTTGGGGTGACGGGGGTTGGAGAGTAGGGGTGAAAGAGGAGTTGGGGTGAGGGGGGTTGGAGAGTAGGGGTGAAAAAGGAGTTGGGGTGAGGGGGGTTGGAGAGTAGGGGTGAAAGAGGAGTTGGGGTGAGGGGGTTGGAGAGTAGGGGTGAAAGAGGAGTTGGGGTGAGGGGCATTGGAGAGTAGGGGTGAAAGAGGAGTTGGGGTGAGGGGGGTTGGAGAGTAGGGGTGAAAGAGGAGTTGGGGTGAGGGGGTTGAGAGTAGGGGTGAAAGAGGAGTTAGGGTGAGGGGGGTTGGAGAGTAGGGGTGAAAGAGGAGTTGGGGTGAGGGTGTTGGAGAGTAGGGGTGAAAGAGGAGTTGGGGTGAGGGGGTTGGAGAGTAGGCGTGATGGAGGAGTTGGGGTGAGGGGGTTGGTGAGTGGGGTGACAGAGGAGTTGGGGTGAGGGGGGTTGGAGAGTAGGGGTGAAAGAGGAGTTGGGGTGAGGGGGTTGGAGAGTAGGGGTGAAAGAGGAGTTAGGGTGAGGGGGGTTGGAGAGCAGTGGTGAAAGAGGAGTTGGGGTGAGGGGGTTGGAGAGTAGGGGTGAAAGCGGAGTTGGGGTGAGGGGGTTTGGAGAGTAGGGGTGAAAGAGGAGTTGAGGTGAGGGGGGTTGGAGAGTAGGGGTGATAGAGGAGTTGGGGTGAGGGGGGTTGGAGAGTAGGGGTGAAAGAGGAGTTGGGGTGAGGGGGTTTGGAGAGTAGGGGTGACAGAGGAGTTGGGGTGAGGGGGTTGGAGAGTAGGGGTGAAAGCGGAGTTGGGGTTAGGGAGTTTGGAGAGTAGGGGTGAAAGAGGAGTTGGGGTAAGGGGGGTTGGAGAGTAGGGGTGAAAGAGGAGTTGGAGTGAGGGGGTTTGGAGAGTAGGGGTGAAAGAGGAGTTGGGGTGAGGGGGGTTGGAGAGTAGGGGTGAAAGAGGAGTTGGGGTGAGGAGGGTTGGAGAGTAGGGCTGAAAGAGGAGTTGGGTGAGGGGGTTGGAGAGTAGGGGTGAAAGAGGAGTTGGGGTGAGGGGAGTTGGAGAGTAGGGGTGAAAGAGGAGTTGGGGTGAGAGGGGTTGGAGAGTAGGGGTGAAAGAGGAGTTGGGGTGAGAGGGGTTGGAGAGTAGGGGTGAAAGAGGAGTTGGGGTGAGGGGGGTTGGAGAGTAGGGGTGAAAGAGGAGTTGGGGTGAGGAGGGTTGGAGAGTAGGGCTGAAAGAGGAGTTGGGTGAGGGGGTTGGAGAGTAGGGGTGAAAGAGGAGTTGGGGTGAGGGGAGTTGGAGAGTAGGGGTGAAAGAGGAGTTGGGGTGAGAGGGGTTGGAGAGTAGGGGTGAAAGAGGAGTTGGGGTGAGAGGGGTTGGAGAGTAGGGGTGAAAGAGGAGTTGGGGTGAGGGGAGTTGGAGAGTAGGGGTGAAAGAGGATTTGGGGTGAGGGGAGTTGGAGAGTAGGGGTGAAAGAGGAGTTGGGGTGAGGGAGTTGGAGAGTAGGGGTGAAAGAGGAGTTGGGGTGAGGGGGGTTGGAGAGTAGGGGTGAAAGAGGAGTTGGAGTGAGGGGGTTTGGAGAGTAGGGGTGAAAGAGGAGTTGGGGTGAGAGGGGTTGGAGAGTAGGGGTGAGAGAGGAGTTGGGGTGAGGGGGTTTGGAGAGTAGGGGTGAAAGAGGAGTTGGGGTGAGGGGAGTTGGAGAGTAGGGGTGAAAGAGGATTTGGGGTGAGGGGAGTTGGAGAGTAGGGGTGAAAGAGGAGTTGGAGTGAGGGAGTTTGGAGAGTAGGGGTGAAAGAGGAGTTGGGGTGAGAGGAGTTGGAGAGTAGGGTGAAAGAGGAGTTGGGGTGAGGGGGGTTGGAGAGTAGGGGTGAAAGAGGTGTTGTTGTGAGGGTGTTGGAGTGTAGGGGCGAAAGAGGAGTTGGGGTGAGGGGAGTTGGAGAGTAGGGTGAAAGAGGAGTTGGGGTGAGGGGGTCTGGAGAGTAGGAGTGAAAGAGGAGTTGGGGTGAGGGGGTTGGAGAGTAGGGGTGAAAGAGGAGTTGGGGTGAGGGGGGTTGGAGAGTAGGGGTGAAAGAGGAGTTGGGGTGAGGGGGTTGGAGAGTAGGGGTGAAGGAGGAGTTGGGGTGAGGGGTTTGGAGAGTAGGGGTGAAAGGGGAGTTGGGGTGAGGGGTTTGGAGAGTAGGGGTGAAAGAGGAGTTGGGGTGAGGGGGTTGGAGAGTAGGGGTGAAAGGGGAGTTGGGGTGAGGGGGTTGGAGAGTCGGGGTGAAAGAGGAGTTGGGGTGAGGGGGTTTGGAGAGTAGGGGTGAAAGAGGAGTTGGGGTGAGGGGGGTTGGAGAGTCGGGGTGAAAGAGGGGTTGGGATCAGGGGGTTGGAGAGTAGGAGTGAAAGAGGAGTTGGGGTGAGGGGGTTGGAGAGTATGGGTGAAAGAGGAGCTGGGGTGACGGGGGTTGGAGAGTAGGGGTGAAAGAGGGGTTGGGATCAGGGGGTTGGAGAGTAGGAGTGAAAGAGGAGTTGGGGTGAGGGGGTTGGAGAGTAGGGGTGAAAGAGGAGTTGGGGTGAGGGGGGTTGGAGAGTAGGCGTGATAGAGGAGTTGGGGTGAGGGGGTTGGAGAGTCGGGTGACAGAGGAGTTGGGGTGAGGGCATTGGAGAGTAGTGGTGAAAGAGGAGTTGGGGTGAGGGGGGTTGGAGAGTAGGGGTGAAAGCGGAGTTGGGGTGAGGGGGTTTGGAGAGTAGGGGTGAAAGAGGAGTTGGGGTGAGGGGGTTGGAGAGGCGGGGTGAAAGAGGAGTTGGGGTGAGGGGGTTGGAGAGTAGGGGACAAGCGGAGTTGGGGTTAGGGGGTTGGAGAGCAGGGGTGAAAGCGGAGTTGGGGTTAGGGGGTTTGGAGAGTAGGGGTGAAAGAGGAGTTGGGGTGAGGGGGTTTGGAGAGTAGGGGTGAAAGAGGAGTTGGGGTGAGGGGGGTTGGAGAGTCGGGGTGAAAGAGGAGTTGGGGTGAGGGGGCTGGGGAGTAGGGGTGAAAGAGGAGTTGGGCTGAGGGGGGTTGGAGAGTAGGGGTGAAACAGGAGTTGGGGTGAAGTTGATTGGAGAGTAGGGGTGAAAGAGGAGTTGGGGTGAGGGGGGGTTGGAGAGTAGGGGTGAAAGAGGAGTTGGGGTGAGGGGGGTTGGAGAGTTGGGGTGAAAGAGGAGTTGGGGTGAGGGGGGTTGGGGAGTAGGGGTGAAAGAGGAGTTGGGGTGAGGGGGTTGGAGAGTAGGGGTGAAAGAGGAGTTGGGGTGAGGGGGTTTGGAGAGTAGGGGTGAAAGAGGAGTTGGGGTGAGGAGGCTTGGAGAGTAGGGGTGAAAGAGGAGTTGGGGTGAGGGGGGTTGGAGAGCAGGAGTGAAAGAGGAGTAGGGGTGAGGGGGGTTGGAGAGTAGGGGTGAAAGAGGAGTTGGGGTGAGGGGGGTTGGAGAGTAGGGGTGAAAGAGGAGTTGGGGTGAGGAGGCTTGGAGAGTAGGGGTGAAAGAGGAGTTGGGGTGAGGGGGGTTGGAGAGTAGGGGTGAAAGAGGAGTTGGGGTGAGGGGGGTTGGAGAGTAGGGGTGAAAGAGGAGTTGGGGTGAGGGGGTTGGAGAGTAGGGGTGAAAGAGGAGTTGGGATGAGGGGAGTTGGAGAGTAGGGGTGAAAGAGGAGTTGGGGTGAGGGGGTTGGAGAGTAGGTGTGAAAGAGGAGTTGGGGTGAGGGGTGTTGGAGATTAGGGGTGAAAGAGGAGTTGGGGTGAGGGGAGTTGGAGAGTAGGGGTGAAAGAGGAGTTGGGGTGAGGGGGTTGGAGAGTAGGTGTGAAAGAGGAGTTGGGATGAGGGGGTTGGAGAGTAGGGGTGAAAGAGGAGTTGGGGTGACGGGGGTTGGAGAGTAGGGGTGAAAGGGGAGTTGGGGTGAGGGAGTTGGAGAGTAGGGGTGAAAGAGGAGTTGGGGTGAGGGGGTTGGAGAGAAGGGGTGAAAGAGGAGTTGGGGTGACGGGGGTTGGAGAGTAGGGGTGAAAGGGGAGTTGGGGTGAGGGAGTTGGAGAGTAGGGGTGAAAGAGGAGTTGGGGTGAGGGTGGTTGGAGAGTAGGGGTGAAAGAGGAGTTGGGGTGACGGGGGTTGGAGAGTAGGGGTGAAAGAGGAGTTGGGGTGAGGGGGGTTGGAGAGTAGGGGTGAAAAAGGAGTTGGGGTGAGGGGGGTTGGAGAGTAGGGGTGAAAGAGGAGTTGGGGTGAGGAGGGTTGGAGAGTAGGGCTGAAAGAGGAGTTGGGTGAGGGGGTTGGAGAGTAGGGGTGAAAGAGGAGTTGGGGTGAGGGGAGTTGGAGAGTAGGGGTGAAAGAGGAGTTGGGGTGAGAGGGGTTGGAGAGTAGGGGTGAAAGAGGAGTTGGGGTGAGAGGGGTTGGAGAGTAGGGGTGAAAGAGGAGTTGGGGTGAGGGGGGTTGGAGAGTAGGGGTGAAAGAGGAGTTGGGGTGAGGAGGGTTGGAGAGTAGGGCTGAAAGAGGAGTTGGGTGAGGGGGTTGGAGAGTAGGGGTGAAAGAGGAGTTGGGGTGAGGGGAGTTGGAGAGTAGGGGTGAAAGAGGAGTTGGGGTGAGAGGGGTTGGAGAGTAGGGGTGAAAGAGGAGTTGGGGTGAGAGGGGTTGGAGAGTAGGGGTGAAAGAGGAGTTGGGGTGAGGGGAGTTGGAGAGTAGGGGTGAAAGAGGATTTGGGGTGAGGGGAGTTGGAGAGTAGGGGTGAAAGAGGAGTTGGGGTGAGGGAGTTGGAGAGTAGGGGTGAAAGAGGAGTTGGGGTGAGGGGGGTTGGAGAGTAGGGGTGAAAGAGGAGTTGGAGTGAGGGGGGTTGGAGAGTAGGGGTGAAAGAGGAGTTGGGGTGAGAGGGGTTGGAGAGTAGGGGTGAGAGAGGAGTTGGGGTGAGGGGGTTTGGAGAGTAGGGGTGAAAGAGGAGTTGGGGTGAGGGGAGTTGGAGAGTAGGGGTGAAAGAGGATTGGGGGGAGGGGAGTTGGAGAGTAGGGGTGAAAGAGGAGTTGGAGTGAGGGAGTTTGGAGAGTAGGGGTGAAAGAGGAGTTGGGGTGAGAGGAGTTGGAGAGTAGGGTGAAAGAGGAGTTGGGGTGAGGGGGGTTGGAGAGTAGGGGTGAAAGAGGAGTTGTTGTGAGGGTGTTGGAGTGTAGGGGCGAAAGAGGAGTTGGGGTGAGGGGAGTTGGAGAGTAGGGTGAAAGAGGAGTTGGGGTGAGGGGGTCTGGAGAGTAGGAGTGAAAGAGGAGTTGGGGTGAGGGGGTTGGAGAGTAGGGGTGAAAGAGGAGTTGGGGTGAGGGGGGTTGGAGAGTAGGGGTGAAAGAGGAGTTGGGGTGAGGGGGTTGGAGAGTAGGGGTGAAGGAGGAGTTGGGGTGAGGGGTTTGGAGAGTAGGGGTGAAAGGGGAGTTGGGGTGAGGGGTTTGGAGAGTAGGGGTGAAAGAGGAGTTGGGGTGAGGGGGTTGGAGAGTAGGGGTGAAAGGGGAGTTGGGGTGAGGGGGTTGGAGAGTCGGGGTGAAAGAGGAGTTGGGGTGAGGGGGTTTGGAGAGTAGGGGTGAAAGAGGAGTTGGGGTGAGGGGGGTTGGAGAGTCGGGGTGAAAGAGGGGTTGGGATCAGGGGGTTGGAGAGTAGGAGTGAAAGAGGAGTTGGGGTGAGGGGGTTGGAGAGTATGGGTGAAAGAGGAGCTGGGGTGACGGGGGTTGGAGAGTAGGGGTGAAAGAGGGGTTGGGATCAGGGGGTTGGAGAGTAGGAGTGAAAGAGGAGTTGGGGTGAGGGGGTTGGAGAGTAGGGGTGAAAGAGGAGTTGGGGTGAGGGGGGTTGGAGAGTAGGCGTGATAGAGGAGTTGGGGTGAGGGGGTTGGAGAGTCGGGTGACAGAGGAGTTGGGGTGAGGGCATTGGAGAGTAGTGGTGAAAGAGGAGTTGGGGTGAGGGGGGTTGGAGAGTAGGGGTGAAAGCGGAGTTGGGGTGAGGGGGTTTGGAGAGTAGGGGTGAAAGAGGAGTTGGGGTGAGGGGGTTGGAGAGGCGGGGTGAAAGAGGAGTTGGGGTGAGGGGGGTTGGAGAGTAGGGGACAAGCGGAGTTGGGGTTAGGGGGTTGGAGAGCAGGGGTGAAAGCGGAGTTGGGGTTAGGGGGTTTGGAGAGTAGGGGTGAAAGAGGAGTTGGGGTGAGGGGGTTTGGAGAGTAGGGGTGAAAGAGGAGTTGGGGTGAGGGGGGTTGGAGAGTCGGGGTGAAAGAGGAGTTGGGGTGAGGGGGCTGGGGAGTAGGGGTGAAAGAGGAGTTGGGCTGAGGGGGGTTGGAGAGTAGGGGTGAAACAGGAGTTGGGGTGAAGTTGATTGGAGAGTAGGGGTGAAAGAGGAGTTGGGGTGAGGGGGGGTTGGAGAGTAGGGGTGAAAGAGGAGTTGGGGTGAGGGGGGTTGGAGAGTTGGGGTGAAAGAGGAGTTGGGGTGAGGGGGGTTGGGGAGTAGGGGTGAAAGAGGAGTTGGGGTGAGGGGGTTGGAGAGTAGGGGTGAAAGAGGAGTTGGGGTGAGGGGGTTTGGAGAGTAGGGGTGAAAGAGGAGTTGGGGTGAGGAGGCTTGGAGAGTAGGGGTGAAAGAGGAGTTGGGGTGAGGGGGGTTGGAGAGCAGGAGTGAAAGAGGAGTAGGGGTGAGGGGGGTTGGAGAGTAGGGGTGAAAGAGGAGTTGGGGTGAGGGGGGTTGGAGAGTAGGGGTGAAAGAGGAGTTGGGGTGAGGAGGCTTGGAGAGTAGGGGTGAAAGAGGAGTTGGGGTGAGGGGGGTTGGAGAGTAGGGGTGAAAGAGGAGTTGGGGTGAGGGGGGTTGGAGAGTAGGGGTGAAAGAGGAGTTGGGGTGAGGGGGTTGGAGAGTAGGGGTGAAAGAGGAGTTGGGATGAGGGGAGTTGGAGAGTAGGGGTGAAAGAGGAGTTGGGGTGAGGGGGTTGGAGAGTAGGTGTGAAAGAGGAGTTGGGGTGAGGGGTGTTGGAGATTAGGGGTGAAAGAGGATTTGGGGTGAGGGGAGTTGGAGAGTAGGGGTGAAAGAGGAGTTGGGGTGAGGGGGTTGGAGAGTAGGTGTGAAAGAGGAGTTGGGGTGAGGGGGTTGGAGAGTAGGGGTGAAAGAGGAGTTGGGGTGACGGGGGTTGGAGAGTAGGGGTGAAAGGGGAGTTGGGGTGAGGGAGTTGGAGAGTAGGGGTGAAAGAGGAGTTGGGGTGAGGGGGTTGGAGAGAAGGGGTGAAAGAGGAGTTGGGGTGACGGGGGTTGGAGAGTAGGGGTGAAAGGGGAGTTGGGGTGAGGGAGTTGGAGAGTAGGGGTGAAAGAGGAGTTGGAGTGAGGGGGTTTGGAGAGTAGGGGTGAAAGAGGAGTTGGGGTGAGGGGGGTTGGAGAGTAGGGGTGAAAGAGGAGTTGGAGTGAGGGGGTTTGGAGAGTAGGGGTGAAAGAGGAGTTGGGGTGAGAGGGGTTGGAGAGTAGGGGTGAGAGAGGAGTTGGGGTGAGGGGGTTTGGAGAGTAGGGGTGAAAGAGGAGTTGGGGTGAGGGGAGTTGGAGAGTAGGGGTGAAAGAGGATTTGGGGTGAGGGGAGTTGGAGAGTAGGGGTGAAAGAGGAGTTGGAGTGAGGGAGTTTGGAGAGTAGGGGTGAAAGAGGAGTTGGGGTGAGAGGAGTTGGAGAGTAGGGTGAAAGAGGAGTTGGGGTGAGGGGGGTTGGAGAGTAGGGGTGAAAGAGGAGTTGTTGTGAGGGTGTTGGAGTGTAGGGGCGAAAGAGGAGTTGGGGTGAGGGGAGTTGGAGAGTAGGGTGAAAGAGGAGTTGGGGTGAGGGGGTCTGGAGAGTAGGAGTGAAAGAGGAGTTGGGGTGAGGGGGTTGGAGAGTAGGGGTGAAAGAGGAGTTGGGGTGAGGGGGGTTGGAGAGTAGGGGTGAAAGAGGAGTTGGGGTGAGGGGGTTGGAGAGTAGGGGTGAAGGAGGAGTTGGGGTGAGGGGTTTGGAGTAGGGGTGAAAGGGGAGTTGGGGTGAGGGGTTTGGAGAGTAGGGGTGAAAGAGGAGTTGGGGTGAGGGGGTTGGAGAGTAGGGGTGAAAGGGGAGTTGGGGTGAGGGGGTTGGAGAGTCGGGGTGAAAGAGGAGTTGGGGTGAGGGGGTTTGGAGAGTAGGGGTGAAAGAGGAGTTGGGGTGAGGGGGGTTGGAGAGTCGGGGTGAAAGAGGGGTTGGGATCAGGGGGTTGGAGAGTAGGAGTGAAAGAGGAGTTGGGGTGAGGGGGTTGGAGAGTATGGGTGAAAGAGGAGCTGGGGTGACGGGGGTTGGAGAGTAGGGGTGAAAGAGGGGTTGGGATCAGGGGGTTGGAGAGTAGGAGTGAAAGAGGAGTTGGGGTGAGGGGGTTGGAGAGTAGGGGTGAAAGAGGAGTTGGGGTGAGGGGGGTTGGAGAGTAGGCGTGATAGAGGAGTTGGGGTGAGGGGGTTGGAGAGTCGGGTGACAGAGGAGTTGGGGTGAGGGCATTGGAGAGTAGTGGTGAAAGAGGAGTTGGGGTGAGGGGGGTTGGAGAGTAGGGGTGAAAGCGGAGTTGGGGTGAGGGGGTTTGGAGAGTAGGGGTGAAAGAGGAGTTGGGGTGAGGGGGTTGGAGAGGCGGGGTGAAAGAGGAGTTGGGGTGAGGGGGTTGGAGAGTAGGGGACAAGCGGAGTTGGGGTTAGGGGGTTGGAGAGCAGGGGTGAAAGCGGAGTTGGGGTTAGGGGGTTTGGAGAGTAGGGGTGAAAGAGGAGTTGGGGTGAGGGGGTTTGGAGAGTAGGGGTGAAAGAGGAGTTGGGGTGAGGGGGGTTGGAGAGTCGGGGTGAAAGAGGAGTTGGGGTGAGGGGGCTGGGGAGTAGGGGTGAAAGAGGAGTTGGGCTGAGGGGGGTTGGAGAGTAGGGGTGAAACAGGAGTTGGGGTGAAGTTGATTGGAGAGTAGGGGTGAAAGAGGAGTTGGGGTGAGGGGGGGTTGGAGAGTAGGGGTGAAAGAGGAGTTGGGGTGAGGGGGGTTGGAGAGTTGGGGTGAAAGAGGAGTTGGGGTGAGGGGGGTTGGGGAGTAGGGGTGAAAGAGGAGTTGGGGTGAGGGGGTTGGAGAGTAGGGGTGAAAGAGGAGTTGGGGTGAGGGGGTTTGGAGAGTAGGGGTGAAAGAGGAGTTGGGGTGAGGAGGCTTGGAGAGTAGGGGTGAAAGAGGAGTTGGGGTGAGGGGGGTTGGAGAGCAGGAGTGAAAGAGGAGTAGGGGTGAGGGGGGTTGGAGAGTAGGGGTGAAAGAGGAGTTGGGGTGAGGGGGGTTGGAGAGTAGGGGTGAAAGAGGAGTTGGGGTGAGGAGGCTTGGAGAGTAGGGGTGAAAGAGGAGTTGGGGTGAGGGGGGTTGGAGAGTAGGGGTGAAAGAGGAGTTGGGGTGAGGGGGGTTGGAGAGTAGGGGTGAAAGAGGAGTTGGGGTGAGGGGGTTGGAGAGTAGGGGTGAAAGAGGAGTTGGGATGAGGGGAGTTGGAGAGTAGGGGTGAAAGAGGAGTTGGGGTGAGGGGGTTGGAGAGTAGGTGTGAAAGAGGAGTTGGGGTGAGGGGTGTTGGAGATTAGGGGTGAAAGAGGAGTTGGGGTGAGGGGAGTTGGAGAGTAGGGGTGAAAGAGGAGTTGGGGTGAGGGGGTTGGAGAGTAGGTGTGAAAGAGGAGTTGGGGTGAGGGGGTTGGAGAGTAGGGGTGAAAGAGGAGTTGGGGTGACGGGGGTTGGAGAGTAGGGGTGAAAGGGGAGTTGGGGTGAGGGAGTTGGAGAGTAGGGGTGAAAGAGGAGTTGGGGTGAGGGGGTTGGAGAGAAGGGGTGAAAGAGGAGTTGGGGTGACGGGGGTTGGAGAGTAGGGGTGAAAGGGGAGTTGGGGTGAGGGAGTTGGAGAGTAGGGGTGAAAGAGGAGTTGGGGTGAGGGGGGTTGGAGAGTAGGGGTGAAAGAGGAGTTGGGGTGACGGGGGTTGGAGAGTAGGGGTGAAAGAGGAGTTGGGGTGAGGGGGGTTGGAGAGTAGGGGTGAAAAAGGAGTTGGGTTGAGGGGGGTTGGAGAGTAGGGGTGAAAGAGGAGTTGGGGTGAGGGGGGCTGGAGAGTAGGGGTGAAAGAGGAGTTGGGGTGAGGGGG